>NC_136057.1:120521176-120976613 GCF_964261635.1 Lissotriton helveticus | reverse complement strand
CAGTGGCAGCTCCTCAGCTAGGGCGGACAAGCATTGCCCTACGCCAGCACTCTCAAAAACATAAAACTATAATAAAATGGGGTTTAAACCGGTTTTATTTTTCTTGTGCTGAGTCTTGGGGTGCAGCCAGGGTGATGACCAGCTGGAGGGGGAGTGGTAGGCACTGCCATCACTGTGCATGTGGGTTTGGCCAGCTGTCTCAGGCCTGCCACAACCACATGCACAGTGAAGCTCTCTCCAACCCCTGCGGCATTGCCAGGTAGGAGAGTGCATGCATAGGCTTCCAGTTTGTAAGAGAGCGCAACTCATCTGCGCTCAGGCCAATCCTAAAGCTGCTGTCATGCATGAGAGCAGCTTCAGGATTGGCTGCAGGGCAGTCTGGGAGGATGTGCCTGCCTGCAGTGGAGAGAAGAAGAGCAGAGGAGCTCGATCCTGGAGGGCGGCAGGTAAGTTGCTATAAAAAAAGTTTATAATGTGTCTCCGTTGTCGTCCCCCCTCACCCCTCTTTTTTACCAGACACGAGCCGCTTCTGGATCATAGTCGAAACGAGCGAGTGTTCTTGTAGCACCATACCTGCATACTCTCTTTAAAAGCTCATTTGCTTTCTCTAATCATAAAGTATTGAACCCCAGAGAAGCCAGTTTAGTTTTAGCGCAAATGTTATTGTTTCTAAGCATTGAATGTGATACTTAACAAACATGATAACTTGAAAAGTACTTATATAATGCTTATGGTTTTGGTCTTGTTTTGTTCAGAATATAAACTTATGTGGAGTCTTTTTGTGGTGTATTCATTGCGTCACTGTGTGTGTGTGTGTGTGTGTGTTGCACAAATACTTTACTCATTGCTTCTGATGATAAGTCTGCCTGCTCTGCGCCACGCTACTAGAGGGTGAGCACAGGTTATCTTCATTCTGTATCTAGCTTGCCCTGAATAGAGTGGTGGGTTATTCCTGGCTTACCCTAGCCGACCAGAAATCCCATTTCTAACAGGGACCTTTCATTGGATATCCCCCACAGGCAGGCAAACCGCGGCAACAGAGGAAGGAGTGGAGGTAAAAGAAGCGCCCTGTCCATCAGATCTTTCCGATTCTGCCTCTTTGAGCCTGTGCGGATCATCCAGAAGTCCCTGCGGTTGTATCTTCTCTCGGTCTTTGAAAGGCCATGTTGAAATCTTACAGATTCTTTGAGAAGAAGGAAGGCAAACAATACAAACTGCACGAGGGTGTGTTTGAGCCTCATTTATTCCACAGTTAAAACAGAATAAATATTTTTTCCGGCAAGAAATAGAACAAAATGTGCTGCCTGAATTTAAGGATATTGAGTAAACACATTTTTCAAAGATTTGCAAAGGTTTACAAATAATGAAACATCTAAAGGTGAAGCTCAGTGCTCCCGGATCCTTGCAGCAGGACCCGGAAAACAAACAAGTGGCCCACCTGCAATCTACAGGGCATGATGGGATACTGGAGGTATCCTATACATTAAAGGAGCAGCATAGTTTTACCATCTTCTCAGTTTTGAGACTATTAGTCATCATTGTACCTGTTTTTTTCATCCTTCCTTAAAAAACGGTTTGTATACCTAGTGAGTACCTAAAAATTGTTTTTAGGTAAATAGCTGAAAATTGGCCAATATGGCACTTCAAAGGTTGTTCTAAAACTTTTCTTCTTCTTTTGTGTTTTCCAAAATAAAAGCGTAAATTGATTTGTCATTTGTGTTTTGTAAGAAATGCTTGTGGATCCCACGCGTGGGTGGGTCAGTTCAGTGCTCATGTCTATTAATGACGATCCCCTCGGGGGGAGCATAGTTGAAGCCACAGGTTGTGGCAGTGACTTGATTGGGTGAGGAGAGGTAGTCAAGGGCTCAGAAACACTTGAGCTGGGTGACCTATTTAAAAAAAGAAGAGTCAATGTAGGGCCCAGGTTGTGTCTAAGGTGCTAAAGAAGGAGCAAGGGCCAAGGTTTTCCCTGTGATCTATATTGTTCAGATTCTTAGGTAAACCTTTGGATTTCCTGAAGTTTGTCTGCAGTTCCACTTGTACGGCTGGTAAAGAGGCATCCAACGCCATCATTGCTGAAACAGGATTATTTCCCTGCGCATCTCCTGGAGCCGCAGTTTGAGTCACGTCACCTGGGAAGCAAAACTATTGTGCTCAGCTTGCGATCAAATCACTAGCCTGCTACGCCACAAGCAGATTTTGTGAATCATCCCAGTCACTCTCCTGGTCCGCAATAACATAACGTGTATTTGTAAAGTGTGCGTTCACCCAGAAGGGCCTCTGGGCACTGAATAATAGAGGTTTATTGTTACCCAACTCAATGGTACTCATTTTATCGAACTCAGAAGGATTAAAGGCTGGGTGGACCCACCGGGATTTGAACCTAGGACCACAAGGTCAAACACAGGCCCCTACAGTGGACGCATTTGTCTATTAAGCCACCAGACCCAGCTATCAATCACCACGGTAGCCAACTCAAAAGAGTGCACATAACCTGTAAGCCCCATATGTGTCACAGTCAAATCAGTGCCCTGCTCTCTGTGGTAAATTAAGTGAGCATCTGTCCATATGCACATGGAGAACATGGAGGAAAGGACACATCGTCACTATTATAATGTAAGAAGGTGTTCTTGAGAGTGTTAAAGTGTAATGACATTCATTCTGCACTCACATAGAATTACTGCCTTTAACCGATTCATCTTGGTTTGTCCTTCAGACGATATAGTCGTAGTTAACGAAGAGTATATCTCCAGGATGTTTCTGTTTAGCCAGACACATTATATGACGGGTTCGATTGCGATCATTTCAGCAATAGAGAACAGTTGTTTTAAAAATTAACTGCTGTCCTGAAAAACAGCTGCACAATGAAAGACTTGCAGGCACTGATTACGACTGAATCAAGAGGAATAATTCTGGAATATTATCTATTATCGTTCACAAAGATATATTTTGGTCCCTCTCATATTATTTGTGTGCATCGACATAAGTACGTGTTTATAACATCACAGTGAGGCCTCTCTGGAACATGACCGAAAAAACATAATTTTACTGTTTTTATCAGCATCCAAATCTTCCTGAAAAATGGGTTCTGCTGTACGAATCTCCCTGGTATATTATCCCTGTGTACTACAGAAACAGACAATGAAGCTGATCAGATAAATAATCACTACACATACAAAATCCCACCAATTTGCCTCTAGAAATGCAACAGGTTAGCTATTACTCACCTTATGCAGGCATATGTGAAGATCTTTACAAATATAGAAACATATTTTACTCTCACTAAGGTCCACTCACTAATGCCAGAAGAATTTCTTGCAACACAGGAGTCCATATTTTACACTGCCAACATTCTGACATGTGCATTCCACACATTCTGAGCAAACTGAAGGACAAGAACTCAGCTCCCTTCAGTAAATCAGCTGTTTGAATAATACCCTTGAATGACCTCCAATATCAGTTTCTTCTTCCGAAGTGATGGGGATTCATCCAACCACTATATTTTAAAAGGAACCATGTCCGATGATCGGAAAATGTGGATTACGTGCACAGTGTGGCTTGTGCCTTAGGCAGACCAGTAGCCATGGACGTTGCTATGTGAAAGATCACTCGGCGACTCCTACATCAATAAGATAGATTTCTGCACACAGTATACTTTTATACTTGCAATGTACTTGTAACACTTAAATACTTGTAACGTACATGAAATACTTGTATACTTGTAATGTACGTGTAATATTTCTATACTTCAAATATACATGTAGTACCTGTATACCTGTAATATACGTGTAATACTTGTAATGTAGCTGAAGTACTTATATACTTGTAATGTAGGTGAAATATTTGTATACTTGATATGTACATGTAATACTTCTAATGTACGTGTAATACTTGTAATTTACATATAATACTTTTATACTTGTGATGTATGTGAAATACTTGTATACTTGTAATGTGCGTGTGATACTTATAATGTACTTGTGATATTAGTAATGTACTTGTGATACTTACATGACATATTCTACAGCATGTGGGTATAGGGTCGTGCACTGCTGTTAAACCTATATGTTATTTTCTTGCTTTCGTGCCTCCAGGGCTCACCCCCCGTCTGGAGTGTTAAGTCTATGAACCACAAGTAGCAGTGATACCTAACTGGGTATTACTGTCCCCCTGGGCACCGATTCGTGCTGCGTAACCAGCTCTAAATGTTCAATCCGAAGTTAAAGTTCAAATTGATTACAATGATGCATCTTCAAAAAATGTTTTGTTATCCATAATTTCATTTATTCCTCATGAAATCCAATGCATTTCGGCAGTAATTTCTGCCTTCATCAGGGAAATAAGTTCTACAATAATCAAAAAATCAAAAAATCATCATCAGTAATGTCATCAAACTCATTGCATGTACTGTTATTAAACGTCTTAACTCATTTATATTAGTACTTGGTTATATACAGCTCTAAATTAATTTGGTGCGCGTTACATATTGTTCGTCTCTCATTGAAAAGAACCATGTGAACATTAGGACTATCTAAAGGTAACGTTGAATAGCTTTCACTGAGTATTTGTTTCACGGGGATATTGCTGTTAACTTCTCTGGCGGGTGTGCGCCGTCTTTATGTTTACTATTAAGTCGCCGCTGATGTTCTACCCTCGTAACTAATAATATCGTTTCAACCTCGCTCATGCGCGCTGGCCTTTCTGGTTAAACTACTGGTGAGATGCTGCTCAAACGCCGTATCTACAAACAATACTGGCATCTTAATTGCAAAGCGGCTTACGCACTCTCTATTTAGAGCCCCCCGGTCTTTAAGATTCAAAACGCTCACCTCGGCGTGTGTTACGCCCTGCTTGATAGTTCAAACGACTCGCTACCTCTCATCTCTTCCGGTAAGCGTTGAGAGGAGTTCACACCTGCGCACTGATATCGCCTCTGTGATTTTTTGCTTGCACTATAACTTTATTGTTCACTAAGTTAATGCGAGGGTTACCTGTTCGATCCCCCCTGGTGCCCGCTTCCACCCGTGATTGGTACTGCCTGAAGCAGGTGCCCTATTTACAATGGTTAAATTTAACTTTTAAATAGATAGTTTAAACTAGGACATGTGTATTTATAAGTAACATAAAAACTCAGTCCGTTCATTGAGTCCGCCTGGTTTCAGGCTGCAGAGATTATATATCCAATAATTCTCCCGTTTTAGTAAACTGGTTTTATTGGAAGATCCTTCTCTTTTGGGCAATATTTCCAAAACGCACACTTTTAATTGGCTGACGTTGTGCTGCTTCTGGGTGAAATGTTCTGCAATGCTGGTCTTCAAGGATTTCAACCTTATATTGCTTTTGTGCTCATTTATGCGTGTTTTCAATTTTCTTTCGGTGTGTCCTACATAGACATCTCCACATGGGCACTTTATCATGTAAATTAAGTTGGTAGAATCGCATGTCGCATTCACTTTTAATGATATGGGATGCCCCTTTTGAGGATGTGTTATGATGGATCCTTTTATAATGTTGTTGCATGTATTGCAGTTATAACAAGGCACTGTGCCCCGAAAGGTGATTTTACTGGTTTCTTCGCTTCTTGGTTTAAGGAAATCTGCGACGTTTTTTGCGCGAGTGTATGCAAATATGGGTTCCTGTGCGAATATGCCTTGGAAATCAGGTTCCAGCTTTAACATCGGCCAATGTTTTTTGATGATGTGCTTAAATTGTGTGCTAACTGTGGAGAATTTACTCACGCATGTGATGCGGTTACTGGATTTTTTCTCACTCCTTTTGTGGAGGTCTCGCCTTGGTTTTGATTGAGCTCGGGTTAGTGCCATTTGAGTGACCTCCTGTGGGTATCCTCTATCGCTGAATCTCTTTGCCATGTTGTTTAGTTGTTCTGTGCATTGTGTAGCCTCTGAAACCACCCTCTTGACCCGTAACATTTGAGAATATGGCAGATGTTTCTTGAGGGCTGGAGGATGGTGACTGTTATATTGTAATAAATTCTATCCGTGCTTTTACGGTACAGATTGGTAGAAAATGTATTTGTTTGTTTGGTGATCTCTACATCTAAGTATTGTATGCATGTTTCGTCAATATTCCATGTGAATCCTATTTGGTCCAACCTAGTATCCAAAATTTTTATTTGTTCTTCCAAGAGTCTTTGGTGCCCCTCCAAATGGCAAAGATATCATCTATGAATCTTACATACATGACTATGTGGTGGTTCCAGATGAGGTTTTGGTAGACGTATTCTTCCTCGAATGCTGCCATGAACAGGTTGGCATACCCCGGTGCGGCTCAATTTCCCATTGACGTACCATTCTTTTGGATATACCATTTATTTTCATGTTCAAAGTAACTATGTAGCAGAGTGAATTGCATAAGTTCTAATAAAAAGACTTGTAGTTCTCGTTGGTACTCGCTATCCAAAAGCGCTCTTTCTATGGCTTCCAGCCCTTGTTGGTGAGGTATCGAAGTGTAAAGGGCTTTTACGTCAATAGTTACCATGACCATGTTTTCTTCAGGTCGGATGGTAGATAGTTTTAGTAGGAAATCTGTGGTGTCTTTCAGATATGATCGAGTTTTTGACACTAATGGCTGAAGGTATCTGTCCAGATATTTACCCACTGGTTCGTGGATGCTTTGTTTGGTGGACACGATCGGTCTACAAGGTGGTCTTTGTGTACTTTAGGTACCAGATATATCGAAGGTGATTTACAGTTTTCTTGAATTAGGTATTTTTTTGTTTTGTCCGTTATGATGCCTAGATCATGGGCCTTGCCTACTATTGTTTGCAAAGTTTTTTTTGATCTCCTCTGTGGGGTTAAGCTCCATCTCCATATACAAGTCTGTGTCCTTGAGGTGTTTTGCCATGGTTTCTTGATAGTATGATTTATTGAGTATTACAAGAGCTCCACCCTTATCTGCCTTTTGGCATATGATATTCTCATTAGTCGCTATTGATCTTAAGATGCCAAACTCCTTTTTTGTTATGTTCATTTTGTGAGCCCTTTTCTTGGTGTTCAATTGCTGTAGTTCTTTACTACAAAGTTGTTCATAAAGGTCTATTGTCTTGTGGCTTATTGGTGGCATGTACGTGCTACGGGTTCTTAGGCCCATCAGTTCATCAGGTTCATCTGTTTTCTGTTTTTCCACTACATTCTCAAAAAAGTGTCGCAAACGCAGTTTCCTTGTGAGTTTAAATAGGCTGACGTCTAGTTCCAATGTGTTTGTGTGAGCAGTAGGAACAAATGATAACCCCTTTTGTAGCGTTTCTATTTGTATGGATTTGAGTGTAAAATCGGAAATATTCAACACTAGGTTTTTAGTGTCTTCTTCTTGTCTTTTTTGGATGTTGTTGTTCGAGTTTGGGGTTGATTTGACCCCTGTCCTTTTTCTTCGTCCCCTCCGGGATTTTCCATTTCTATCCGACCTTCCTCTAAAAAAGCTACCGTGGTTGATGTTGCTGCTTTTTCGCTCTGTTGTTGCTCCTTTTGTAGTCTGCCTTTAGTTTGGGTTGTTCTTTCACTGTCCGTGGAGGATGTGTCTGTGTGGGACGTGTATCCTTTAGTTTGTCTTTCCCGGGCGTATACTTCCGCCCATGTGTACACTTCATGTAGTTTATAGTCTAATGTGTCGCGCCTGTATTTGCGCAATTTGCGCTCATTGACCTCTTGAGAGTGTTTAATTAGTTGGTTATTTATATCCTCCAGAGTAGTTGCGAGTTCTTCTGGTGAGATGATTTTTCCTAGTTCTTCTTTAGTGTGGTCTATATCCTGTTTAAGTTCCTCTAATATATGAGACAACTCCTCTATGATCAATAGAATAAGGTCCAAACTGCATTTGTTCAGGATGGCGAACCATTTATCGGTGACATTTTTTGAGTTTTTGCATAAGCTAGGCTTGAGAGCTATCCTGAGGCCTCTTGGTATACGCTGAGCTTTATGATACTTTATCATGGTGGATGCGTGCATTCTTTGGTTGATCTCCTTTCTCGTTAAGTATAATAGATATTTTATATGTTGTTCTTTGTTTTTTGTGTACACTTGTTCTGTTCCCGAAGATTGAATTAGAGAGTATATTTTCTCACTTGCTTTCATTGTATAAGCAAAAGTTTCCGCTCTACTGTCTGTAGAGACGGTGATTTCATCGTACTGCATTTTGTTTCCTTGCGTGCAACGTATCCTGTGTGGCGGGAAAGTGCTGTCAGCTGTGGGTATAGGGTCGTGCACTGCTGTTAAACCTACTTGTGATGTATGTGAAATACTTGTATACTTGTAATGTGCGTGTGATACTTATAATGTACTTGTGATATTAGTAATGTACTTGTGATACTTACATGACATATTCTACAGCATGTCAGGTTCAAGGCAAAAGTAAAATCTAATGTATATCCATTTACTGTGGATTTGGGCCAGTGGAAAAGTGTCAATGTTTACTGGTAATGTCAACAAATATATTATACTAGGGAAGTGCTATTACAAATAAAAAAAGAAGAGAGTATTTTCAGTGCATTCTATTTTTGCAATGCATTATACATACATGGTTGAAATGTACTTTATAAACTGATTAATTTCTTAGCTAATATTATAAATTTAAATCAAGGTGTGATTCTTTCCATTACAAGATTATCAGGAACTGCCAAAGGGCCCATTTTGTAATTGTTTAAAAGAATTCTGAACAAAGAAATGTTTTTTACCTGCACTGCAAGAGGCAGGGAAATACTGATTTAAATGCAATTATTCCCTAGTAAGACACAGCAGATAAAAAAAATACGTCTTATGAGCCAGTTAGTTCAATGACCACCTAGGGTAGTACAAAATTACATATAATGCTTGCAAACTTATAGTTCACTCTGTTGAAGGAGGAGTCAAACGTCAGAAGATCGGTCGCCGAATGAATTAAGGGCCAACAACGATGCTGTACGTCAGTGCATAACATAAGATCAATGAATGTCAGCAGAAAACGGGATGTTGCCAGCATAGTTAAAGGATCTGTGCCCTTAAGGAGCTGCACTCTCCGTTACACCAACTCCATCTTTCTTCTCCGCATGTAGTCTCAGATGTCGTGAAAGAGATTGTTTTGCAGTGAAACTCTTCTCACACTCAGTACAATTAAAAGGCCTCTCTCCTGTGTGTGTTCTCTGGTGTTGTATTAGAGTTGTGCTCAGAGTGAAACTCTTTTCACAGACAGTGCACTTGTAGGGTCTTACACCTCTGTGTATTCGTAGGTGTTGTACGAGGGATGGTTTCAGAGTAAAACTCTTATCACACTCGGTGCAGTTAAAAGGTCTCACTCCCGTGTGAATTCTTTGGTGTTGTAAAAGAGCGGTCTTATCAATAAAACATTTCTCACAGTTTGTGCAGTGAAAGGGCCTAATCCCCTTGTGAATATTTAGATGCCGTAATAGAGCAGATTTAACAGTGAAACATTTTGCACACTCGGTACAGGTAAAAGTCCGCACTCCTGTGTGTATTCTTTGGTGTTGTGTAAGAGCTGTTCTCACCCCAAAACTCTTTTCACACTCCGTGCACTTGAAGGGCCTCACTCCAGTGTGTATCCATTGGTGTCTTAGAAGAGAACCCTTTTCAGTAAACCTTTTCCCACATTCTGTGCAGGGAAATGGTCTCACCCCGGTGTGTGTTCTCTGATGATTTAGGAGATTTCCTTTTTTAGTAAAGCTTTTCCCACAGTCAGTGCACTGAAACGGCCTCTCTCCTGTGTGTATTCTTCTGTGAATTACGAGATCAGACTTTAGAGTAAAGCGTTTTTCACAGTCTGTGCAGGGAAAGGGTCTCAGCCCTTTGTCGGGTCTCTGATGTGCTGCAAAAAATATCTTAGTCCTATATGCCTTCTCCCACTCACTGCTGGTCAAGCGTCTTTCTGTTGTCTGGAGATCGTGTTGTTGATTTAGGATGAAATTGTCAGTAAACGTCTTACACTCCGTGGATGTACTGGTCTCTCCCCTGTTCACACTTCTTTCTTCTGACTGGAAGGCTGCTGAATGAAAAGAAATGTAAAAAAAACAGGGAAATATTTTACATAAACGAGCACCAATGTGGGATATTACATCTCAGTGGTTGGCAGTACTGCTACAGGAATGTTTTGCATGTTACAATGAGAGGTAGTACCAAGGATTCCTTTGATACACAAATGTTGGACACTCAGGTAATGTCAGATAGATAACAGACTCTTGTCGCTCATGAGACATACTTATGTCAGTCATGTGACAGACCCACATTAGTCAAATGAAGGACGCATGTTGGACAGCCATATGGTATGCCATGTTATGCAGATTTGTAGACGGCACTGTTCTGGCCCTGAGCAGGTTTGAGTCTAACCAAACCTATGGACTAGTGGGACTACTCGAAAAGTCAGGTCTTCATCTTATTGTTGCATTCAAGAAGTGAGGGGGAGGCTCTTATGTGTAGTGACAGGTCCTTCCACACTTTACGAGTGAAGTAGGAGAAGGTGTGACTGACAGATATGGTTTTTCGTGTCTGTGGGATTTGAGCAAGGAGTGCGGACGAGCAGAGATGTCTGGAAGGTTTCTTTGAGCAGATGCAATTGTTGAGGCATGCTGGGCCAGTGCTATGTAATGCTTTGAAAGTGTGGGTGAGGAGTATGAATTGTGTTCGTTTGTGTATGGAAAACGAGAGGGGGTCCTTCAGGTGAGGAATGATGTGAGTTCGGCATGGGAGCTTGAGTGTAACTGGCCTTAGAGTTCTGAATAGTCTGCAGGCCTCTGTGAGGATGTTCTCGTAGTTCAGCTTGCTTGTCACCAGGGTGTGCATGATGGTTTTGCTGGTGCTGATTGAGAGCCGTTCAAAAATCATCTTCAGGGTATGGAAGCATGAGGTTGTGATGGCATTGACTTGAGCTGTCATGTCGAGTTTGCTGTCGATGACAAGCCAGAGGTTCTTGGTGTGGATGGTGGGGGTGAGTGTCAGTCCAAAAACTATTGCCCACCACGGAAAGCCCCATGGTGAAGTGCTCTTCACGAAGATCATGATTTCAGTATTGTCAGCTTTAGACAACTGGTCTTCATCCAGTGGGTGATTTCAGTCATTCTGGTCTGTGAGGGAGGGCTTGAGCTGTGTGTCGTTGGCATAGGAGAGGATGTTGGGAGAGTGGATGATGCTGGCTAAAGAGATCATTTCTGCGTTGCAGAGGGTCAGGCTCAGGGATGATCCTCGCAGAACTTTGCAGATGAGGTCACCTGCATCCGAGGTATCAGGCTAATTGCCTGGGTCCATCCAATCAGGAAAGAGCAGATCCATCAGAGTGTGTGTCCTTAGATTTCAATGTTGTGCAGGCTTTGGATGAGGATGGGGTAGAAGACTGTCCTACATGCTGCAGAGTGTTCCAGGAGAATGAGGCCACCATGTTTCCTCCATCCAGAGTCATGCGGATGTCATCTGTGGCAGAGATGATGGCAGCTTCTGTGCTGTTGTTGGGTCTGAAATTAGACTGAGTGATGTTGAGAAGTTTGTGGTCGTTGAGGTATTCAGTGAGGAGTTTGTTGATGATTTTCTCAAAGATCTTGGGTGGGAACAGTAGCAGGGAGATTGGTCTTCAGTTGGTAAGCATTGACGGGGCAGTAGGGGGTTCCATCAGCAGTGGGAGGACCAGTGCATATTTCTAAGCATCTGGGAAGGTTGTGGAAGAGGAGGAAGCATTCAGAATGAGTGTGAGCATGGTGCTGATGGATTGCAGTACTCTGGAGATGGTGTGGTGGGGGCAGGGTTCTGATGGGGCTGGTGAGTTGATTGACTTCACGCTGGGAGCAGTTCTTATGAGGTGATGGCGAGCATAAGTTATTTGGATAAGATCGGGAGGCCTTTGGAGAGGTCTGTCCGGTCCATTTGAGGTTTGAAGTTGCTGTAGATAGTGGTGATTTTGTTGCTGAAGAACTGAAAGTGCTGCAGAGGTCCTGCGAAGGGGTGATTGAGTTGAAGGCAGCGGCCTGTGAGGTCAAATCCTTCACAACGGTGAACATTTCTTTGCTTCTGTTGAGGCTGGTATTGATGCGATCCACCGGAGCGGCACGTTTGGTGGTCTAGTTCCTTTGGTGGACTTGTCTGAAGGTGGATTTGGACGGTGCTCCTGTCTGCATTCGTTTTGGACCTGGCCTCGTGGCGTGGTTCCCCCCGTTCCTCCGCGCCCGGTTAGCCTAGCCCTGCACCCAGAAACCCCTGGTCGTCCCGTTCCCTGTCCGCCCCGCTCCCTACACGACCCTACCAACGGACGACCATCCCCACATTCTCTTCCCGGTACCGGGCGCCCAGAACCTGCATCACCCCACAGGGCCACCGGCCGCCATTACCCTTCACGAGGCCCCTGACTCCATAGCCCTTGCCTGACCCTGGCCCCAGCGAAACTTAGGCTGCAGACGCGCCATGCCCGGCTGGGGGTAGAGGGCTTCCTGAGTGAGATAAGACCAAGGAGTTTCGATTGCACCTCTGGCCTCCCCGAGAGCTGGCTCCAGACCCTGCTGGGCGTCGGGGAATCGCCGGACGCATCTTCAAAAGGATGAAAGGGCCAGCCGACGGAACACTCCGACGACCAGCCCCGCGGCATGAGATCTCCGCCTGCGAGGGTCCGGACATCAAAGGGCCACTGCGCTATATCAAGGCCCGCCCAAGAACTAGCGGGCAGTTGTATCCTGGACAAGAGAGCCCTGCTGATCTGATCGCGGCTCAACCCTTGGGGAGAAGACTGAACTTTGGAACTTATCGAGCCCTGCTGACGTTGTCACGGCTTATCCTCGTGAAGAAGCAACTGGAACCTCAGAGCCCTGCTGACCTCGTTGCGGCTCATCCTTGAACTTTAAGGACATTCGTGGAACACCCTGCGCCCTGCTGACGTGGTCGCGGCTCCTCAAGAACCAACAGACACTCTGTTCACTCTGGATCGAGCCCTGCTGACCTCATCGCGGCTCGAGGAGTACTCTGGTCCGGCTGGACCATCGACGCTACCAACACGACCTGGCTCGAGAAGAAGTGAGTGGAGCAGCCAGTACGACCTCCATCTTCCGTATCCCCCGGCTCGAGGATTGAGAGCTGTGCGCAGGGTACGTTTCATACTGGCCTAATACTGAGGCTTTCCCGCTTCCCTCCTCCTTACCACTGAGACTTTACGATCCCTCGATCGCTTGTAAATACGTGTTCATTTTGCCTCAAACTCTACTGTGTGATAAAGAACTTGCTTACTGAAATCCACAGTGTGGTGTCCGTTCATAAGTGTGGTGTGAGCTCAATGTGTACAATCTTAGACACAAAGTCCTCCCCCGGCGAGGACCTCACGTTTGGACTCGGCAGTATTTCTGGGAGAAGTGGCTCACGGGTGGTCGGGAGAGCATATCCTGGCCTCTGGGATCGCCCCTTCTAACAATTGTCCTGGCTCGTTCTCTGTTTGCTCTCCAGTTGTTTTCAGTGGTGATTCATCCGTCTGAGTGTTCGTGTACCAAGTGTCCTGGGGTCTGGATCTTGCTGTGCTGCTGTGTTTGGGGGGAATGGGGGAGGAGTCAGTGCAGGAGGTGACAGATGTACAACATTGGGGGCCCTAAGGGTCCAAGGGACCCATCTCCCGCCCCAGAGGCCTGCTATCAGGAGGCTCACTGTCAGCACACCTCCTGACAGCTTCTTTGCCTGTGCGCCCGCATCTCCAAAGGGAGAATGCAAAGGGATTCCCTCCTTTGCATGGGGCCACGCCCCCATGTAAATGAGAGAACACACTCTGGTGATAGCATTGGCACTATATTGACGCAAGCACTATCTGTATTACAAAAAGGACAGCACAAGCGGCTGTGGCCCCTTCAGAAATACCAAAGTGCCCCAGGAGCACATAAAGTGGGCAACCCTGTTCATTGTGCCCCTGGGCCACTTTCCATAATACGGACCCGGAAGTGTAGATGGCCAGGTGCTTGGTTGATGCTCTTCTTCCCCTAGTACCAGAATTGAGGATAGGCAGACACTTACTGGAGGCATGTGTCACTGCAATCCCAGCTGGAGCGGTCAGCCTTCGCGTGATTCTGTGTAGGAAAGCATCATTTCTTACCTGGAGCACAACTGACGTTTTGTGTTTCCTCTGGCCTCGGATCGGTAGTGGGATGGCTCTCCTCCTCCTCCTCCTCCTCTTTAATGATGACCGAAATTATATTTGTTATCGTCCCATAGCCTAAAATGAATTCAAACCAAAAAATAATTACAATATTTACATTTCAATGTACTGTCTGCATGAGTGTGAAATCTGCTGACTGACTGCATAAAGCCCCAATGCTCTGCACAACTGGAACATACAACTCTAACTTGATGAGCAAAGAATGAAGGGAAAAGGAACTCTTTACACAACCCCCATAAGTGTATCTGTGCAGGTGCCGTATTATGAAAAGTGCCATTGGGGCTCAATGGGCATGAGTGCCGGCTTTGCACACGCCTGTGGCACTTTGGCATCACAGGAATGGCCGCAGAAGTTTGTTCGGCCCTTTCTGTAATACAGATAGCGCTGACTCACATATAGCGCCAGTGCAATTACCAGAGGACGTTCCCTCATTTGCATGGAGGCATGGCTTCTTGCAAATGAGGGGATCTCTTTGGCTCTGAGCCCACGTATGATTATAGACACGGGCGCGGAGGCAAAGAATGGTCAGCCCATTGAACATAAGAAGGCGCTTTCCCGGGTTGCACCTGGCACACCTTTTAAAAGCTGCGCCCGGCACTAACAAGGAAAATGCACCACATTTAAAAAAGCGTCCCCAGGTCTTCATGTGCATCTTGGCTATGAAGTAGACTCCTAAATGTACAAGCTTCTCTTCCTCCTGAACAATGGATGGACACACTCATCTCTCACCTCCTAAACGTGGTATGAGTTACAGTCAATAAGTGTCTGCCGCGATGTTGTGGTGCATCCAGTGTTCAATCAGAATGACACTATTGTTAATTACAGCCTGATCTTGGTTTGTATCTTCAGTTTATACGATTTGTTGTATGGGTGTCAGCTGAGGAGTTAGATTGGAGTTGAATAGGTTTTTCCCGTGCGGATTCAACCGCTCGTCTTTAAACCAGTGGCTGCCACATCCCTCACTCTCTCTAGTAAGACAGAGGTACCCAGGTTACGAAAAGCCCCAAAAAACACAAACACATCAGTCGCTGGGGTGAAAACGATACTCTTTCCGAATCATAGTTGGCGAAGCATTACACCTCATGTAAAACATGGAGGCCTGAGGACTGAGTACAAACACCTGTCTCATCTGCATTACGCCCCTACCCAGCAGTACCAGCAGACGACAGGGTGGAAAGCAAAACACTTAAAATTTGTTTAAATAATTAAATGGAAGAAAGCTTGTCACACCCCTTTCTAACTGATAATCTGTATATATTGTACCGGTAGAGTTCAAAGCAGGGGAGCCAAAACCAACTGACACCGATGTACATTAAACTGATTAAATGTGTTTGCAAGAAATTTCAAACTTGTATTAATGTTATCTGTTTTGTGAAAATAAAGACATGTACTATCCATGTCTCATAACTCAAGTGACCTCTGAGTTCCATTATCTTGCAAAACCACTTGCCCTTCAGCCTCATTCATCTGTTTCACAAGGGAGGTCCTTGGTGTGACTTGTAATATGTTTATAATTGCAGCAGAGGATACTTCATCCTGTTTTTAGGTCTCGCCTAGGCAGCAATAGCGCTGTCTCTTCGAGACATGCAGTATCTAGGGTAAGGGATTGAAAAAACGCCCATCTTTTTCACTAGTTCCTATTGCTGTCCTTTGAAAATGCTGTCTTTTCATTGGTGAATACAGTTAATAGTCCCTGCTTTTAGAATTTTGTATCCTCCCATGAGGACTGGCACTCTTACACATGTTCTTACTGTTCAGGTTATTTATTTAGACAGAACTCTTTTTTTGAGTGGGCTGTTTCTTTGCTCCTTAAGTGTTCTGTTTACTTGTGCAATTAAACTTCCTTTTGCTTAATTTGCTTGCAGTGGGGTCCCAGTGCCTCCCCCAGACTCCTCCCACAGCACTACTCCAGACCCCCACACCCCTCTGAGGCCGTTGATGTTTTCCTCACAACACTGCTTTTATGATATTTAAAAATGTTTGCTTTTATTCATATAGCGCACTTGCTCATGGGGGAATTAAACCATCCAGCTGACAGCAGACTCGATTCCGGATGCCCAGGATCCCAGTTGGCAGCTTCCACCGCTGCGCAATATCCTTTCCTTGGCCAGGTTGCAGGTGAAGTCCTATATGCGGTCAAAAAGATCCCGTAGGACACCTAGTGACAGTCTGTGGTACTGCACCCTCACAACACTGCCTGTTTTTTGCTGATGTGAGGCTTCTTGCATTGCAAATGTTTGGCCCGCATAAAGACAAGCTACATTCTTTCAGGGAACAACCAAAAAAATGAATGTTCTTTGTGAGTGCCAGAAGCACATGTTTAAGTCTTAAAAAGACACGTGCCTCAGCTTGTGAATGTCGTATGTTTGAGTAAGGGGAGTTTGGGAAGTTGCCGGAGTCCTTCCTGCTCGGTTATGAAGAAGCTTGCACAGCTAGTGCCCAGGCTGCACTTGTTCTGTTTTATGGACTCATAGTTCTTCTGCCTGCACTGTAACTAAACTGCGTGCGAGGGGAGCTTGGAAACCACCCGTGCCTATGCTACTGCCCATCCCACACATACCTATGCTCCTGCCCATACCACACATACCTATGCTCCTGCCAATGCCACACATGCCTATGCTCCTGCCCATGCCACCCGTACCTATGCTACTGCCCATGCCACACATGTCCTACATGTGTGAAACTTGTGCAGTGTTTGATCTGTGTTTGCAATCCTGTTAGCCACACAAAAGCCAAAATGATGGCCTTTGCCACGGCTTGTTTTATTATTGTTACTGTGTAGCATTGTTGTTGCTGTTCGGCCATTGTTGTTGCTTGTTATGCAATGCACTATGTTGGCTTAGTACAGTTCAAGGGCTTGCAGCGCCTGGAGGTCCTGCAGAGAGCCCAGTTGGGTTAGTGGCGGCACAAGGGCCCCTTCTGAGATTGTGTCCGAGGGAGGGGAGGTGTTGGGCACGGGATAAGGGGGGCACTCCTCTCTTGCCGCCGCTTTGTGGTGGGTGTGTTGTCCACATTCATCCAGTTCCATTAGCCAAGCCTTGGCTTTGTCTAGAATATTTCTTTATTTATTTTAAGTTTTTATTGAAGTACTTGACATTCCACATCTTAGCAAAATACATACAGAATAAATAATAAGGCTTGATACTCTAACATAAAACATATAATAAAACTATAAATAATAATAATAATACAGGCATATAATCACGATAAGCAAAAACATACTTTCTTAATCTACTGACACACGTATCCATTAATCAAAATATGATCCCCATATTTTTGAGAATTTTCTCGACCCCCCCAATCCTTTGTGCATATACATATTCACTTTTCCTGATGCGTTTCATTTTTTGAAACCACTTATTTATCGTCGGAACCGTTTCTGACCTCCAATACTGAAGTAACAATGATCTTGCCACTGCAATAACGATGTACACAAGCTTTGCTGACGATTCAGACAATTTAAGTTCTGGATCAAAACCATATAATATTAAGTTAACATAGCAAGGAACAATGATCTTTAAATAAATTTGAAGCAAAGCAAAAATTTCCTGTCAAAATATCCTAATTTTAGAACAATGGACCATTATATGTGACCAGTTAGCAGGACCTTGTTGTCTACATCTAAAACAAATAGGTGGAGTGTTGGGATACATTTTAGAAATTACTGCTGGAGTACGATATAAGAGCCATTTACTAAAGAAAAACATTCTTCGCCAATTAGCGCCTCTCAAAACACTAGAATAATGAAGTGATTTTATTTACTTTGCCTGACATATTTTGTCGGACTCCCTGCTGGGATTAATGCATCTGATTTCAAAGGAGGTTCTGGGAAAGCGGAGCGTGCAGCAGGAGTAAAAAACTAAAAACAAATACCCACTACTTTAAATAAATGAAAGTTACCGTTCTGTTGAACCGAATTCTATGGCAGTCCACGGCGGCTTCGCTTTATGCTTCTCTTTCTTTACAGAAAGAACACAGCAGCCAATTAAACTTTAAATAGCATAACCCGGAAGGACTGCCCCTCCATAGTATGCACCAATCATGTCCCCCCAAAGGTATCAATGTCCTGAACACTAATCTTCTTTCTCTTTCTTTGCTGCTGCAGCAGCGAGTTAAGTGCATTCATTTTACTATATCTAGAGTGATTTGTGGTTACTATGCGATTTATTTCAAATGTATAATGTGTTTTAATAGTCACGATCAATCTGTGTTACAAGTAAATTGCTGTATTGTTGCCGATATATATTTACTGGTGGCTTGAGTGGCGCGGGAGTGGGACAGACGTGCTCTGCCGACTCGGGGAGCAGTCAGCTGTTCATTGCCACTGGATTCGCGCATGCGCGCACAGCTGTATCAGGTTTTTATTACCGATTGGCTGAGTGCGCATAAGCGTCTAAGGACAGCTCAATCCCCGGTCCTCAGTGAACACCCGACGGAGCGGAGAAGTGTTGCAGGGCACTGCCCCTAGAGGGAATAAAAGGGTGGCACCCTCCACACTTAAAGAAAATAGTTTTTCCTAGTTAGTCTTCTAGTTAGTTGGGATACAGAGTTTTGGCAAATATATTGGATATAAAAGAGATAGGCTTTGGGTCTGGAATAAATTTATACTCAGGTTAGTGTGGGATGTTAGGGCCTTTTTCACCCCTGGGTTCCCCCCCAAAAACCTCCTCTACACCTCAAATAGCACAATGGCGTACTACCCCGAGGAGGTTGACCAGTGGGCAGATTATAATGACTACGCCGAATTTGAGGAGGCGCCCTATGAGCAACAGATGGAGTAGCAGTTGGTGGAAGCCCTGGATACCCACGTCCAGGGGTCTGTGAACAGGGCGCTGGTCGAAGCTTTACAACCATTTACTAAGCCCATGGAAAACTATGGAAAGCGTAAATTTAAGGCATCTCTTGGCGAGCCATCATTTCACTCCTCAGCTGAAGTCCTTTCCCGGGTGGCGTCTAATGTCAATAAAGACCATTGTTATGGCGGGTCCCTCCCTGCTGGAAATTCAGCTCTACTGAACTCAGGGGAGGCGGAGGAGTCTCTTCCTGCCGCCCCGAACACATTTGACTTCCCAGCAGGACAGGGAAGAACCTAAAAAGGTGACAAAAAGAAAACGCAAAACTCACAATGTGAGTAGTGCCCCAACTAATAAAAAACTGCTGTTCGATTTAAGCACGAGGTGTGTAAAATTGTAAATTGATACTTGTATAGCACACTACTCACCCGCAAGGGTCTCAAGGCGCTTGTACAAATACCGCTGTGGAACCCATCCTGGCTTTCCCTGTGAGGTGTCCACTCCTGGGCACCCCCAAGGTGGAGGCCAGGCATCCTTAGCGTTGTGGGGGCCGTTGTGGAGATTAAGCAAGCTATTGCCCAGAGTTGCAGAGTGGGACTCCATGATTGGAATAGGCACCGAGGCGAGAATTATCAGGTTCATGGAATTTTGAGCCCAAGATCCGCCGAGGTGGGGAATTGAACCCTGGTCCCGGGCCAGACCTCTGCATCAGGGTCTGCCGCTCTAACCATTGAACCACACTTCTCAATGCGCTACTTTGAGGTCAGGATACCCTAGGCCTTCCTTTTTGGGCAAAGTGGCAGACACGCCAGATTTGGGTCCTAATATGGCTACGTTTATGAAAAAGTTTGCTAAAGACCAAAAAAAGGGGAAGACAGGGCATGGAGAGGGTGCCAGGATAAACTACTAGATATATCTGGACCGCTCACTAAGATCCTTGATTCAGCCGTTCAGGCTAAAGATTCCAACACCCCATTAGGTGCAATGGAGATACTAGAATGGGCGCAGAGAGCTCTCGGTTTTCTTGGCAATGCGCTTTATCAACTGAGAGGAGATGGTCATTCTTAATGCGAACTGACCCACAACTTGCGGACATGGCTACGACGGAAGCTGGTACCCTGCTGAATGGGTTACAATTTGTTGAGAGTTGGGGAAATATGTGGCGACATTCTCGACACTTGACAAAGCTCAAGGTAACATCAAGAAGGTTTTTACCAGGGCCGGACGCTTCAGGGTTCGAGCAACCGACTGTGGATTCAATCAGACCTCCAGAGGCTTTGATCAAAAAGGAAATGACGGAGACCAGCGGTCCAACCTCTACTCCACTCGAAACCATGGTGCAGAGGCAGGCAGCACAAGGGAGGGTATCGAGGACAGAATAACAGCGGAGGAGCCTCCTATTCAGGTAAACTCATTCAGTGTGGAGGTCACAGTGGGAGGCCGGATTGCCTTGTTTCTACACAGGTGGGAGAGTTTGACGAGTGACCTTTGGGTACTTCAGACAGGACAGGGTTTTCAGATAGAATTGCATGTGGCCCCACAACAGACACCTACAACGAAGTGGCGTCCCTCAAGAAAAAAGGGGCAATTGTAAAGACAGCCCCTCACAATCACGGTTACATCAGCACCGTATTCTTAGTTCCAAAGAAGGATCAGGGCTTCAGATTATTTTTAAATGTCAGGGAGTTCAACTCTTGGGTAGTGTATTGCTACTTCAAGATGGAGAGCATACACTTACTGTGAGATCTGCTCTTAGAAAAAGATTGGATGGTGCGTCTCGATTTAAAAGACGCGTATCCATTACGAAACTCCAGAAACTGCGGCTGACCCTTAATTCAGCACCTCAATCCCCGTTCAATAAATAAAAAATGTCCTGTGCACAACACTTCCGAAGTCCGCCGCAGTTGGGCTCCATTGGAATCCAGACAATAGATTTTGAAGGAATGGAAGGTGCAGCTGATGTTTGACTGCATGTTTTACTATAAGGAATAAAAGAAACATAAAGAACTTCCTTATTAGCGTTTGGACTCTTTTCCTGGTGCACCTTCCATTCCTTTAAAATGTAAAAGACTCGGAGGTTCCTTCAATTCCAATAGAGAACCAAATGGTACGAGTTTTCTGCCATGCCGTTCGGACTTTCGTGCGCCCCTTGGTGTTTCACCGAACTCCTCAAACCAGTGGTTCAATTCTTGAGGGAGAGAGGGGTGAAACTCATCATTTATTTAGAAGACATTCTTACTATAGCACAGAGTGTGAATACAGTTCTTCGACATCTAGCATGGATGACTCAACTCTTACAACTTTGAACTAGCATAAGCCGAAACCTCTGTGGACTGCCATAGAATAAAAAAATTCTAGCTGATGCGTCAAGAATTTTCATTTCTATTAAGGACACAGAGACGAGGATTATCCCACCCAGGAAACATTAATATACAATAGGTAATATGGATTGTTCATATTGAAAACTATGATTTCATGCAAGGTTCTGTATAATGATGTTGGGTTTCTTCCCGCCCGTAATAATGTTTGCAGTATATCCAGTGTGTGGTTTATTACGGCTTGCTCTGATCTCCTGAAAAGAGAATATAAGCTGTAATATACCACTAACTGGATATACTTCACACATTATTATAGGCGGAAAGAAACACAATATCATTATACATAACATTGCATGAAAATACAATTTTCAATATGAACATTTTGATGTTTTGTAAAGAAAGAGGAAGATGATTAGGGTTCAGGACATTTATACCTTTGGGGGTTACATGATTGGTGCATACTATGGAGGGGCAGTCCTTCCGGTTAATGCTATTTAAAGTTTGATTGGCTGCTGAGTTATTTCAGTTAAGAAAGAGAATCATAATACTCGTCTCTGTGTCCTTAATAGAATTGAAAATTCTTGACGCGTCAGTTAGAAACATTTTTATCCCTGTGTTTCTTCTGATAGGCTGATGAAATTGATTATCTTGGATGTCTTTTGGAAACTTATTTCATGCTTTGGGAGTCTGAATGGACTGAGTGACTCCTTTGTGGTCTTTGGCTGTTTTACACCGAGCCACGGTGGCTACAATATCTCTCCTCTGCGCCTTTTTGTTGTGGGGCCGCTGTGGCTACAATATCTCTCCTCTGCGCCTTTTTGCTGTGGGGCCGCTGTGGCTACAATATCTCTCCTCTGCGCCTTTTTGCTGTGGGGCCGCTCTGGCTACAATATCTCTCCTCTGTGCCTTTTTGCTGTGGGGCGGCTGTGGCTACAATATCTCTCCTCTGCGCCTTTTTGTTGTGGGGCCGCTGTGGCTACAATATCTCTCCTCTGCGCCTTTTTGCTGTGGGGCCGCTGTGGCTACAATATCTCTCCTCTGCGCCTTTTTGCTGTGGGGGCCACTGTGGCTTCAATATCTCTTCTCTGTGCCTTTTTGCTGTGGGGGCCGCTGTGGCTTCAATATCTCTCCTCTGCGCCTTTTTGCTGTGGGGCCGCTCTGGCTACATTATCTCTCCTCTGTGCCTTTTTGCTGTGGGGCGGCTGTGGCTACAATATCTCTCCTCTGCGCCTTTTTGTTGCGGGCCGCTGTGGCTACAATATCTCTCCTCTGCGCCTTTTTGCTGTGGGGGCGGCTGTGGCTTCAATATCTCTTCTCTGTGCCTTTTTGCTGTGGGGGCCGCGGTGGCTTCAATATCTCTCCTCTGCGCCTTTTTGTTGTGGGGCCGCTGTGGCTACAATATCTCTCCTCTGTGCCTTTTTGCTGTGGGAGCCGCTGTGGCTTCAATATCTCTCCTCTGCGCCTTTTTGCTGTGGGGGCCGCTGTGGCTTCAATATCTCTCCTCTGCGCCTTTTTGCTGTGGGGCCGCTGTGGCTTCAATATCTCTTCTCTGTGCCTTTTTGCTGTGGGGCGGCTTGTGCATTAAACGCCCATGCATGCGCCGTCCCAACCCTGTGCCCCGATCACAAAGGGTGTTGTATAAGCAAACTTTAATGGAAACCAAAAACAGTTTCATTAATGTCATGCCCACACCACCAAGATATTCTTTTTTAAACGGGGCCAACTTTTTATTCTGCAGCAAAATATTCTAAATAGGTTCGGTGAAAATAGTTTAATTTTTATAAAGGACCCTAACGATACATCTACAAAATATTAAAATCTGGCACAGTGCCCATGAGCCATGTGAAATACCGTGCCCACACTTTGCCTAAAGGTGGTAAAATAAATTACTTTATATTTTCTGGTGAATAAAAATAGCATGTACTCTGGAAATACCCTTCCAAATTAGACCACACATGCTCTTCAGTTTCATTCTTTCTTACATAGACTGCACACGGGTGCCAGCCTTACCCTTGAGCATACATCACGAATGGGAACTCCACCACTGCCACCTCCCACGCCCAGTCTCCAGCCTCCATGAAAGAGCCAGTGAACCTGTCGACGGGAGAGGTGGGAACAGATCTTAACTCCAGTCCCCATCACATACCAGAGGGCCACAGGCGTTAAACGCTCAGTGCTGACAAATACCGTGATCTGCAGGTCACGAGTAAGGCCAACTCGCGCTTTCATCCTTTCAAGGGTGGTAAACTGAGTGCCATTAATTTAACTTTCAGAAACACACCTTATTTATAGAACTTAGAACCAGTAGAAGTACTGTACAAAGTGCCACATAAAAATTTTATTATTATAAACAGATTTTCAATCTCAAAAACAAACCTGATCTTTGAAACAGCTACATTAAAAAACTGAAGCAAACTGAGTTTACACTATTTAAGCTACGTTTATAATAGCAAACAAACAATAAAAATTTATTTTGTTCAAAGTTTATCTTCACCATTCACATTTTAAAAGTGTTCCAATGTTTTTCGTATAAACGCAACAAATATGGAGCATATTGAGTTAGATCTATTATTTTTCCCGCCTCCATATTTTAAACTTACAGTGGCCTTCAGGCCCGCCCATTGCTTACCATTGGTTGTCTATACTGTTACTCACATTTGTTTGACTCTTATTAGTCAGCTTTTGTGGCTTTCCTTCCCCTTCTGGTATTTGTTCCTCTCCTGGAGCACAGACCGATTACTTGCATCTCTCCACGGCTCCCTTTTCAGGCTTCTACTTTTTATCTTTTTGGTTGAGCATTCTAGGAGAGTGCATGTGTTTTCCAGCTGTCTCCCTTATGCACTTCAGGTTCCCCATCCTCTTTCTTGCCTTTGTATTTCCACCCTCTCTCTCCTTCTGTTGCCCTTCTTGCTTCCTTACTTCCCACCCACCTTCTTGCTGTTCTTGCATGCTACTCCCCTCTGTTGTCTGTGTGCGTCCCTATCATTCCTTTGTCCTTTTACTTCACATCAATACCTACCCTAGCTCCGTTGCACGTGCGCTTACCCATGGCCACTTACCTTCCATCGTCCATGTGCTTCCCGATCCCTGCACGCCCACCCTTTTTTGTCTGTTTTGCGCACTGTCTGCTATCCCCCTGCTTCTGCATCGGTTACCAGAAGTAGCTTAAGTAATGAAAGAAAATCCACAAAACAAGAAAAGGGTGCAGTACCACAGGCTGTTACAACGCCACAGGGACACCTAGTAGCAGCCTGTGGTACTGCACCCTTTCCTTGCTTTGTGGTGTTTCTTTTATTCCTTATGCTACTGCTGGGATATTTTTTGACAAACAAAAATAATGTAACAGACGTTATCACTTGCAACGGCAATAGCTCAAACTTTCACTAATGCGAGACCTATTGCATTGCAAATGCTTCTTTATATATGGGGGTTCACAGTAAGGTGGTGTGGCCGGTAGGCGGGACTTGTGAAACAGAGACCTCCTCTGTGAGCGCAGACATGCTGTCCAGTAAAGAACAGTTACAGGGAGAAGTCCCACCCACCACAGACCGTATTGTGTTCAGTCTGGAAGCACCACAGGGAGGGCATCTTCAAAGGGCAGGACCTGCGTCTGGAAGCACCACAGGGAGGGCGTCTTCAAAGGGCAGGACCTGTGTCTGGAAGCACCACAGGGAGGGCGTCTTCAAAGGGCAGGGCCTGTGTCTGGAAGCACCACAGGGAGGGCGTCTTCAAAGGGCAGGGCCTGCGTCTGGAAGCACCGCAGAGAGGGCGTCTACAAAGGGCAGGGCCTGCGTCTGGAAGCACCACAGGGAGGGCGTCTTCAAAGGGCAGGGCCTGCGTCTGGAAGCACCACAGGGAGGGCGTCTTCAAAGGGCAGGCCCTGCGTCTGGAAGCACAACAGGGAGGGCGTCTTCAAAGGGCAGGACCTGCGTCTGGAAGCACCACAGGGAGGGCGTCTACAAAGGGCAGGGCCTGCGTCTGGAAGCACCACAGGGAGGGCGTCTACAAAGGGCAGGACCTGCGTCTGGAAGCACCAGAGGGAGGGCGTCTTCAAAGGGCAGGGCCTGCGTCTGGAAGCACCACAGGGAGGGCGTCTACAAAGGGCAGGACATGCGTCTGGAAGCACCACAGGGAGGGCGTATACAAAGGGCAGGACCTGCGTCTGGAAGCACAACAGGGAGGTCGTCTTCAAAGGGCAGGACCTGCGTCTGGAAGCACCACAGGGAGGGCGTCTACAAAGGGCAGGACCTGCGTCTGGAAGCACCACAGGGAGGGCGTCTTCAAAGGGCAGGACCTGCGTCTGGAAGCACCACAGGGAGGGCGTCTACAAAGGGCAGGGCCTGCGTCTGGAAGCACCACAGGGAGGGCGTCTTCAAAGGGCAGGGCCTGCGTCTGGAAGCACCACAGGGAGGGCGTCTTCAAAGGGCAGGGCCTGCGTCTGGAAGCACAACAGGGAGGGCGTCTTCAAAGGGCAGGACCTGCGTCTGGAAGCACCACAGGGAGGGCGTCTTCAAAGGGCAGGACCTGCGTCTGGAAGCACCACAGGGAGGGCGTCTTCAAAGGGCAGGGTCTGCGTCTGGAAGCACCACAGGGAGGGCGTCTTCAAAGGGCAGGACCTGCGTCTGGAAGCACCACAGGGAGGGCGTCTTCAAAGGGCAGGACATGCGTCTGGAAGCACCACAGGGAGGGCGTCTTCAAAGGGCAGGGTCTGCGTCTGGAAGCACCACAGGGAGGGCGTCTTCAAAGGGCAGGACCTGCGTCTGGAAGCACCATAGGGAGGGCGTTTGTAAAGGGCAGGACCTGCGTCTGGAAGCACCACAGGGAGGGCGTCTTCAAAGGGCAGGACCTGCGTCTGGAAGCACCACAGGGAGGGCGTCTTCAAAGGGCAGGACCTGCGTCTGGAAGCACCACAGGGAGGGCATCTTCAAAGGACAGGACCTGCGTCTGGAAGCACAACAGGGAGGGCGTCTTCAAAGGGCAGGACCTGCGTCTGGAAGCACCACAGGGAGGGCGTCTACAAAGGGCAGGGCCTGCGTCTGGAAGCACCACAGGGAGGGCGTCTTCAAAGGGCAGGGCCTGCGTCTGGAAGCACCACAGGGAGGGCGTCTTCAAAGGGCAGGACCTGCGTCTGGAAGCACCACAGGGAGGGCGTCTTCAAAGGGCAGGGCCTGCGTCTGGAAGCACCACAGGGAGGGCGTCTTCAAAGGGCAGGGCCTGCGTCTGGAAGCACCACAGGGAGAGCGTCTTCAAAGGGCAGGGCCTGCGTCTGGAAGCACCACAGGGAGGGCGTCTACAAACGGCAGGGCCTGCGTCTGGAAGCACCACAGGGAGGGCGTCTTCAAAGGGCAGGACCTGCGTCTGGAAGCACCACAGGGAGGGCGTCTTCAAAGGGCAGGACCTGCGTCTGGAAGCACCACAGGGAGGGCGTCTACAAAGGGCAGGACCTGCGTCTGCAAGCACCACAGGGAGGGCATCTTCAAAGGGCAGGGCCTGCGTCTGGAAGCACCACAGGGAGGGCGTCTTCAAAGGGCAGGGTCTGCGTCTGGAAGCACCACAGGGAGGGCGTCTTCAAAGGGCAGGACCTGCGTCTGGAAGCACCACAGGGAGGGCGTCTTCAAAGGGCAGGGCCTGCGTCTGGAAGCACCACAGGGAGGGCGTCTACAAAGGGCAGGGCCTGCGTCTGGAAGCACCACAGGGAGGGCGTCTTCAAAGGGCAGGGCCTGCGTCTGGAAGCACAACAGGGAGGGCGTCTTCAAAGGGCAGGGCCTGCGTCTGGAAGCACCACAGGGAGGGCGTCTACAAAGGGCAGGGCCTGCGTCTGGAAGCACCACAGGGAGGGCGTCTTCAAAGGGCAGGGCCTGCGTCTGGAAGCACCACAGGGAGGGCGTCTTCAAAGGGCAGGGCCTGTGTCTGGAAGCACCACAGGGAGGGCGTCTTCAAAGGGCAGGGCCTGCATCTGGAAGCACCACAGGGAGAGCATCTACAAAGGGCAGGGCCTGCGTCTGGAAGCACCACAGGGAGGGCGTCTTCAAAGGGCAGGGCCTGCGTCTGGAAGCACCACAGGGAGGGCGTCTACAAAGGGCAGGGCCTGCGTCTGGAAGCACCACAGGGAGGGCGTCTTCAAAGGGCAGGGCCTGCGTCTGGAAGCACCACAGGGAGGGCGTCTTCAAAGGGCAGGGCCTGCGTCTGGAAGCACCACAGGGAGGGCGTCTTCAAAGGGCAGGGCCTGCGGGTTAGAAGAAATACAGCTCAACGCTCTGGCCACATTAGGGCACCCCTGACACCCATACACGACCCTCAGAGAGCCTCCCCAGGGCAGAGCAGGTGGTACGCTTCCTTGGTGTGTGTCATGTGAGACCACGTGTGTGTTTGTGCTCTGAGACTTCCACCACGTGTCACTCACCCGAGGGACAGTCACTGCCATGTTTCCTCTCAGCGTCATCATCCACAGGCCTCAGATCTTCTGTCTCGTTTAATGAAGACACACAGGAGGCGGTCATAGAGTCTGTTTCAAAGGAGCACAGCATTATTATTATCATAAAGGTTAAAAATAAACCAAATTTAAAAAATAAAAACATTTACTAAACAAATTAACTAAGCTAATCACATGGCTTCTAATTAAATTTAGTAAGTATTATTTAAAACTAAAAATGTCAGTGAGGGTAGGATTTTTTAAATACAATTATTAAATCGTTAATTATAAATTAAACTAATATATTTAAATTAGTTATTGCAAAGTGGTGGCCCACATTGCTCGAGCCACGCACATTAGGCTTTTCTTGGACCCACTCCACTGCCTGCTGGCACTGGTGCCTAAACCCCAAAAATAGAACTTGTCCTATAAATCTCTACAACTCTTGCTAGTGCTGGCGAGGAGACGAGTGGCCATCACTTGGATGGGTCAAAGAGCGCCCGAGATTTCTACTTGGCTGAGGGATGCAAGGGAATGGGCCTTAGCTGAAGAAACGCACATGCAGAGCACTCGAAAAGAGAAACTGCAGGATTATTTGCTTGCTTGGAGAATATTGTGCATGGAGGGGCTGGCGGAAGATGATTCAGATGCTACTAGCGCTGAGTTGTTTACTCCCGCTGCCTTGGAGTCTGATTGTGAGGAGGGGAGTACTGGGGTGGGGTGACTGGGTCCGGTGTGGGAGCCCCCTAAATTGCCACGCCGATATTCCTTACCATGTAGGCCTGTATATAGCTGCGATTCCCATGGGTCCATATTACATTATAATGACTGCGCCTTAGTTGGCCCTCACCTGAATGTCCTACTTTGCTCGGATCTGTACTAAATGATGCCATTTATGGGGTAATTGGTTCTTGTTAAATTGTTATGTAGTTTGATAGCGCAATATGAGTGAAATAGCGAAGGTACTGATAGTATCCTATCCTTAGTGCACAAATGCAATTTACCCTTCTCTTATGAATGCTTTACTCCTACGCCACCCAGCCTCCGGGATGTGGGCCATATACGGCTGTGTATTGACGTTGGAGCATCATGTTCATACCGATTCCATCTCAGTGGTATTGAAGTCTGTGAGCTTTGTGCCTTTTTTATATCTTCGCAATAAAAAATATATTAAAAAAAAAAAATGTTGTTATTAAATAAACACTTAATCTGATGAGTTGTTCTGCTAGAACATTTCTTTTTATTCGTTCTAGGTGAATAAAAATACATATTGCTCATTATTGTTTTAAAGAATAATACATATTAATAATTTTCCTTGCACTTTCCTATAGGGAGATTTCCACCACATTAGCAAAGACCCCCACCTAAGTGTGAAAAGTTACTATTAGTACCATTACCCTTGTAATTCGTTTTGAAGAAAGCTTCACCCCCTTAATTTGAGGGGGTGCAGACATGTAAGTGAACAAGTAGATGTAAATGTGCACTCAGGAATGGTGATCCTCAAACAAGTGCAGATTTACACCTGGGCGCAGGAGTAAATCTACACAAGTAATTGTACCTTTGTGACTTGGCCACTAACTAGGTTTTGTGCACTACAGAAGAGTGTAAAGTAAGTGTTTTCACTAATGCTAATGGCCTTTTAATGTCGCTGCCACACCCCTGCACGGCTCCTTTCTAATCTACACAATGACACCAGGGCTGGTCTGCGGTCACTAAACCGTCCCAACCAAAAGAAGGGGGTTCTCCAAGTGTAAGCACGTAGACTTTATTCGCAGCTCCAGAAACGATCAGTAGGTCACATTGTCATGTTCCATCGGTTAACAATAAAGTCAGTTGCGCACTCACTCTACATCTTTGATGCCCCGTGGAGGTGGACTGGTTCCAGAGGGCAGCGGTGTATGACAAACTATGAAAGGGACATCTACTGGAACGGTACAGCCAGAACTAAAGCTTGCTATGCTGGGCTGCCTCAGAGTGTGCTATGCTGGGCTGCCTCATGGAAGGTGCTATGCTGGACTGCCTCAGCGTGTGCTATGCTGGACTGCCTCGTGGAAGGTGCTATGCTGGACTACCTCAGCGTGTGCTATGCTGGACTGCCTCAGGGAAGGTGCTATGCTGGACTGCCTCGTGGAAGGTGCTATGTTGGACTGCCTCGTGGAAGGTGCTATGATGAACTGCCTCAGCGTCTGCTATGCTGGACTGCATCGGCGTGTGCTCTGTTGGACTGCCTCGGCGTGTGCTATGCAGGACTGCCTTGGCGTGTACTATACTGGACTGCCTCAGGGAAGGTGCTATGTTGGAGTGCCTCATGAAAGGTGCTATGTTGGAGTGCCTCATGAAAGGTGCAATGTTGGACTGCCTCAGGGAAGAGACTGTATAGAACTCTCTCACCCCTGGCAGACAGTATAGGTGACTCCATTAGACAGTATAGAACGCTCTCACCCCTAACAGACAGTATAGGTGACTCCATGAGATAGCGTAGAACGCTCTCGCCCCTGGCAGACAGTATAGGTGACTCCATGAGACAGTACAGAACGCTCTTGCTCCTAGCAGGCAGTATAGGTGACTCCATGAGACTGTATAGAACACTCTCTCCCCTAGCAGGCAGTATAGGTGACTCCATGAGACTGTATAGAACGCTCTCGCCCCTAGTAGGCAGTATAGGTGACTTAATGAGGCAGTATATAAGACTCTCGCCCCCAGCAGACTGTATAGATGACTCCATGAAACAGTACATAATGCTCTCAGCCCTGCAGATAGTATAGGTGACTCAATGAGACAGTACAGAACGCTCTTGCCCCTAGCAGACAATATAGGTGACTTCATGAAACAGTACATAACGCTCTCACTCCTAGCAGATAGTATAGGTGACTCCATGAGACAGTATAGAATGCTCTCGCCCCTAGCAGACAGTACGGGTATGGATCCATGACACAGTACAGAACGCTCTCGCCCCTAGCAGGCAGTATAGGTGACTCCATGAGACTGTATAGAACACTCTCACCCCTAGCAGACGGTATAGGTGACTCATGAGACAGTACGAAACACTCTCGCCCCTAGCAGGCAGTATACATGGCTCCATGAGACAGTACAGAACTCTCTCGCCCCAGCAGACAGTAAAGGTGACTCTATGAGACAGTACAGAACGCTCTCGCCCCTAGCAGGCAGTATAGGTGACTCCATGAGACAGTACAGAACGCTCTCGCCCCTAGCAGACAGTATAGGTGACTCCTTGAGATGGTACAGAACGCTCTCGCCCCTAGCAGACAGTATAGGTGACTCAATGAGACAGTACAGAACCCTCTCGCCCCTAGCAGACAGTATAGGTGACTCCATGAGACAGTACGGAACGCTCTCGCCCCTAGCAGGCATTGTAGGTGACTACATGAGACAGTACGGATCGCTCTCACCCCTAGCAGGCAGTATAGGTGACTCCATGAGACAGTACGGAACCCTCTCGCCCCTAGCAGGCAGTATAGGTGACTCCATGAGACAGTACGGAACGCTCTCACACCTAGCAGACAGTAAAGGTGACTCCATGAGAAAGTCCGGAACGCTCTCTCCCCTAGCAGACAGTATAGGTGACTCCATGAGAAAGTACAGAACTCTCTCGCCCCTAGCAGACAGTATAGGTGACTCCATGAGAAAGTACAGAACTCTCTCGCCCCTAGCAGACAGTATAGGTGACTCCATGAGACAGTACAGAAAGCTCTCGCCCCAAGCAGACAGTATGGGTATAGGTCTATAAGATTGTGTAGAACGCTCTCGCCCCTAGCAGACAGTATAGGTGACTCCATGAGACCGTACAGAACGCCCTCGCCCCTAGCAGTCAGTATAGGTGGCTCCATGAGATAGTACAGAATGCTCTTGCCCTTAACAGGCAGTATAGGTGACTCCAGGAGACTGTATAGAACGCTCTCGCCCCTAGCAGTCCGGATACGTGACTCAGCTCTCGCCCCTAGCAGGCAGTATAGGTGAGTCCATGAGACGGTACGGAACACTCTCGCCCTTAGCAGACAGTATAGGGGACTCCATGAGACAGTATAGAAAGCTCTCACCCCTAGCAGACAGTGTAGGTGACTTCGCTCTCGCCCCTAGAAGGCAGTATAGTTGACTCCATGAGACGGTACGGAACTCTCTCATCCCTAGCAGACAGTATAGGTGACTCCGCTCTCGCCCCTAGCAGGCAGTATAGGTGACTCCATGAGACAATACGAAACTCTCTCGCCCCTAGCAGACAGTATAGGTGACTCCATGAGACGGTATGGAACGTTCTTGCCCCTTGCAGGCAGTATAGGTGACTCCACGAGACGGTACGGAACTCTCTTGCCCCTAGCAGCCAGTAGAGGTGACTCCATGAGACAGTATAGAAAGCTCTCGCCCCTAGCAGACAGTATAGGTGACTTCGCTCTCGCACCTAGAAGGCAGTATAGTTGACTCCATGAGACGGTACGGAACTCTCTCATCCCTAGCAGACAGTATAGGTGACTCCGCTCTCGCCCCTAGCAGGCAGTATAGGTGACTCCATGAGACAATACGAAACTCTCTCGCCCCTAGCAGACAGTATAGGTGACTCCATGAGACGGTATGGAACGTTCTTGCCCCTTGCAGGCAGTATAGGTGACTCCACGAGACGGTACGGAACTCTCTTGCCCCTAGCAGCCAGTAGAGGTGACTCCATGAGACAGTATAGAAAGCTCTCGCCCCTAGCAGACAGTATAGGTGACTTCGCTCTCGCACCTAGAAGGCAGTATAGTTGACTCCATGAGACGGTACGGAACTCTCTCATCCCTAGCAGACAGTATAGGTGACTCCGCTCTCACCCGTAGCAGGCAGTATAGGTGACTCCATGAGACGATACGAAACTCTCTCGCCCCTAGCAGACAGTATAGGTGACTCCATGAGACGGTATGGAACGTTCTTGCCCCTTGCAGGCAGTATAGGTGACTCCACGAGACGGTACGGAACTCTTGCCCCTTGCAGGCAGTATAGGTGATTTCACGAGACGGTACGGAACTCTCTTGCCCCTAGCAGGCAGTAGAGGTGACTCCGCTCTCGCCCCTAGCAGGCAGTATAGTTGACTCCATGAGACGGTACGGAACGCTCTCACCCCTAGCAGACAGTATAGGTGACTCCGCTCTCGCCCCTAGCAGGCAGTATAGGTGACTCCATGAGACGATACGGAACTCTCTCGCCCCTAGCAGGCAGGCAGTATAGGTGACTCCATGAGACGGTATGGAACGTTCTTACCCCTTGCAGGCAGTATAGGTGACTCCACGAGACGGTACGGAACTCTCTTGCCCCTAGCAGGCAGTAGAGGTGACTCCGCTCTCGCCCCTAGCAGGCAGTATAGTTGACTCCATGAGACGGTACGGAACGCTCTCACCCCTAGCAGACAGTATAGGTGACTCCGCTCTCGCCCCTAGCAGGCAGTATAGGTGACTCCATGAGCCGATACGGAACTCTCTCGCCCCTAGCAGGCAGTATAGGTGACTCCATGAGACGGTATGGAACGTTCTTACCCCTTGCAGGCAGTATAGGTGACTCCACGAGACGGTACGGAACTCTCTCGCCCCTAGCAGGCAGTATAGGTGACTCCATGAGACGATATGGAACGTTCTTACCCCTAGCAGGCAGTAGAGGTGACTCCGCTCTCGCCCCTAGCAGACAGTATAGGTGACTCCATGAGACAGTGTAGAACACGCTCGCCCCTAGCAGACAGTATAGGTGACTCCATGTGACTGTATAGAACGCTCCCTCCCCTAGAAGGCAGTATAGGTGACTCCATGAGACAGTGTAGAACGCTCTCGCCCCTAGCAGACAGTATAGGTGACTCCATGTGACTGTATAGAATGCTCGTGCCACTAGCAGGCTGTATAGGTGACTTCATCAGACAGTACTGAACTCTCTTGCCCCAAGCAGACAGTATGGTTATGGGTCCATGAGATAGTATAGAACACTCTCACCCTTAGCGGCAGTATAGGTGACTGCACCATGCAGAGTACAAGGCCCTATGGGACTGTCGGTGCATTGGGGTGTCCAGGGCAATGTGCCGAGTACGAGAAGAGTTGAATATCAGGGGTGGTCTGCAGGATGTTAGGAGAGGGCAGACCACGCCTGATATTCAACTCTCCTCAAACCGAAAACAGAGACATTTTCTAGTTTCAGACCCTCTTGTACAGTGCACAATGCCTGAAACCACTCCACAACCACAGCCCCTTCTTAGTTTCTAGGGCCCTTGCACTGGACATATTGTCCCACACACCACATCACACAGGCTCCGTCTTGTACGCGGAGGTTCTTGTAGGGTGCGCATTGCCCGTCCCAGCATCCGCAGCCCATGCCTTACACCTACAGATCTTGAAGTGTGCACATTAACCAACAAACCACCACCACACAGCCAAGTACCCTTCTGCGTAAACACAGACTGTGAAACAAATACCTGGCATGGCTGGTAGTAGAACCGATTCCAGACTTCTTCTCGCCAATGAGCCTGTGCGGAGAGTGTCCCGTCCGAGGCATGATGTGGGCGCGGATGTATTGTGGGCATCAGTACATGGTGACACTACCTTGTAATCCACGTCTGCCTCATGTACATCAGGACGCACCGGCTGTGTGCGCTGGTTCCACTCTGAGCCACGCCCACAAACGGGCAATGGGTCTGTCTTTAGGTGTTCACCTGGTTCCTTCCCATCTGGAAGCATTAGTTCCAAGCTGTGGTGCTGCTGTGGCTCATGCCCTGGTTCCTTGCATGGGTCCCGCTGCAGTCCCTGTCCAGCTGGAAGAACTAGATGCATCCTGAGGTCTTGCCTCCCCAGCAGTCCTGGTTGTAGGCGAAGGTCCTTCTGCTGGTCCAGCCGAGTCTGAAACACGGGCCCTGGTCGTTGGTCCTTCTGCGAGTCATGCACCCTTGGAGATGGTGGCTTCGTGAAATGGCTATCTTGTGGGTCCCAACTATCAACAGACAATGGCTCTTGCTTCAAGGGTTCATCTAACTCCGGCCCACTTGAAAACACTGGTGGTAAGCCGTGGACCCGCATTGGGTCATGACTATCAGGAAAGACTTGTAGACTTGGGCTAGGCACCCCTGGGCGCGCTGGACGAGCAGTTGGAAGAGACCTGGGGAAGCTACAATCTCTGACGCCTGCTGGACTCACTGCCTCTAAAGACACTGCACCGCCTTCTAGGAAATCTCGACCCTTTTCTACCCAGATCTTTTCCATAAGATGTGCAACTCGAGAAGGGACCTCTCCCACTGAATTGTGCAAGTTATCGAGTTTGGTTTCCAGCCGCTCTAGCATGGCAAACACTACCAGAGTGGGAGGGTGCCCCACATGGGACTCTGGATTAGGACCACTGTGCGCATCGGAGGTCATGTTAGGGGGGGTGCGAGTCCTGCTTACAGTTGTGCTGTAGTTGTTCACATCCTTCTCCAAAGCATTTATGAGCATGCTTTCTTGGCAGGACCCAAAAAGCAGAGTGTCTGGCATTGGTAGCTTTCCAAACTCTTCCTGGGCAGTCCATCCACAGATCTGGGAACCCAGGTTGTTGGCGCATCCAGGCCTGTGGAGATCTTCCAGTCGTGGTCTTGCAGCAGAGAAGTTATGACTTGGAAAGGCTGCAAGTGTTGCTCTTAGACTTTCAGGTGAATTTGGGACTTTTCCATCTCTTTCTGAAGCCTGCGCTCTCCACATTCTGAATGTTGATGTTCTGCGATCCAGTGTCTGCAAAGGGGATGAAAAAAGAACATAAACATTTTAAAACGAGAAAATCAAGGCAAAATGTTCTAAGTAACAAGAGAACGGCCAACCTATATAAAAACTCCCTTGGTTTTGTGATGCACCTCACTCCTTATACAATCTCCTCAATAGTTTGAACTGAAAACTGAGCCTTATGCTCACAATGTGTGCAACTCCCCTGCCCCTGCCATTCCTCTGGGGCGGTTAGAACAACCCAAATACACTTTACCAACTGTAGGTTGCACCACCTAACATAAGAAGTCCATAAAGAAGTAAATATACGAATGTCCGCCCAATATTGAGAAAAATCAGAGTTCTTTATTATTCTTTACAATATTGACAGTTGTACACCAAACAGCCAACACGTTTCGTTCTATACGAAGAACTTCATCAGGGTTGTAAAACAATATTTAAAAACACATATGTAATACAATATAATGAAATGCATATTTTTATACAAATAATTCATTGTATAAAAACAATTAATAGCATAGCCTAAAAACAGGAGATCCTGACTTATCTCCAAGAGATTGACAATACTCTCATTCTTAACCTAAAAACCTCACAGATGATTATATTTGTTAGTTAACATCACTCACTTTTATTGCCTTTGTGTCTTTTACCAATAACCTAATTCCTACTTGTTGACGTTTCTCACAAGTGTTCCTTGTTAAGACCGTTAAAAAGTATTCATTATTGCCCATTGGTTGGACATAATTTCTATCCAGAGTGAAAAGAATTGTACATTAAATCAGCATTTTTTTTAGAAGAAGAGTCACAATCAGAGCATTTTAGAAAGCATTCCCCAGTTTCTGAACTCAGGTATACCGAGTAATCAAACTCAATTTCATCAAATATGACCCTCATATTAGACAGCCAAACCCATTGTTCATAACGACAGAATTGCACCTACCAAATCAATTAGATGTTTCCACATTCCGACCCAAAATGTGCATGCGTAGTTTTCTAATGTATTCCACTGGTCAATCACCGTGGCCTACTGGTTTTGTTTACAGTGTCTGCAGGCAGAGACTAATTAAGTCTAATTATGCCAGCAAAATATCAAAGACAGAAAATATAAAACGATAGTCATGTTCTCAAGGCCTTTGGCATACTATAATGTGCTGGTTCTAGCACCCTTGAAAAGTAATAACAAAAAACCGCATCGGTCATAGAACCCGTCGGAACTCCAGTCTCCAAATGTATATTTATGGTAATTCAACCCCATTTAGCAATCTGAGCCCTTCCAATCTATTCTGATGCCCAAAATAATGAGCACCCGTTTACCTAATAAAAGAACTGCATCAGGCAAGTATCCGATTCGGAAAAAATATGAACGGCTGATGTGCCTGTAATAAAATTATACACCATTAAGCGTCCCGCCTCAATTCGTCTCATATGTAATATATATTCACTCATCAGTAAAGGCGCCCATTCCTATTTCGTAGCTATACATATTTGGACAGTTTACGACATACACATACCCATATGGAGAGACATTTAGGTTCCCCCACCGCATTAGATACACTATTGCTCTACAAACGATTCCTGTTCTCAACCCTCTGTAATTATCACTGTCCCGTATGCCAAATCATCCTCAAAGGTAGCGCGAGTAGCAAGATATTAGCCTTCAAGTTGAAATCTCGGAGCAATCCCACCAAGCCAAACCAGAAACGTACGTTGATTTGGTAGGTGCAATTCTGTCGTTATGAACAATGGGTTTGGCTGTCTAAGATGAGGGTCAAATTTGATGAAATTGAGTTTGATTACTAGGTATACCGGAGTTCAGAAACTGGGGAATGCTTTCTAAAATGCTCTGATGCTGACTCTTCTTCTAAAAAAAAATGCTGATTTAATGTACAATTCTTTTCACTCTGGAGATAAATTATGTCCAACCAATGGGCAATAATGTATACTTTTTAAAGGTCTTAACAAGGAACACTTGTGAGAAACATCAACAAGTAGGAATTAGGTTATTGGTAAAAGACACGAAGGCAATAAAAGTGAGTGATGTAAACTAACAAATATAATCATCTGTGAGGTTTTTAGGTTAAGAATGAGAGTATTGTTAATCTCTTGGAGATAAGTCAGGCTCTCCTGTTTTTAGGCTATGCTATTAATTGTTTGTATACAATGAATTATATGTATAAAAATATGCATTTCATTATATTGTATTACATATGTGTTTTAAATATTGTTTTACAGCCCTGATGAAGTTCTTCGAAACGTGTTGGCTGTTTGGTGTACAATTGTCAATATTGTAAAGAAGAATAAAGAACTCTGATTTTTCTCAACATTGGACGGACATTTGTATATTTACTTCTTTATGGACTTCTTATGTTAGCTGGTGCAACCTACAGTTGGTAAAGTCAAGGCAAAATGTTGCATCCAGTCTAACGCAGCTCCCTAAGTTCTACACTTAAGTGTTTTATAAAAATAAAGACTGATCACTTTCCGTATTCATACAGCTAAAGTGTGAAATTCAAACATAGAACAGTTTAAGAGTGGAACCACCAGCTCTCGAACAACCACCTCTCAGAGATACCATTGGCAGAATTCAAAATGTTGGGGCCAAACGTGTCGACCTACTTTAAAGAGGAGTCTGGACAGACGAGAGCGCAGACAGGTAGGGAGGGAATCAAAACAGGTAACTGGAAGAACTTGTGATGGGGAGGCATCATTAGCATGGCTACTAGTCTAGGTTTAGAGGGGCTTGTGGTGGCACTGTGAACTAGCTGGCCTAAAGGACAACACACCCTGAGGGGGTGCTTGGAATCAGTCTGGCACCATCCCAACAGTTATGCCATCCACAAACCGTGCAGTTCCTACCGTAGAGTGGAATCTATATGGCAAAGTCATGGTTGGAGTAAGGTAAGAGCCTGTTGTTCCCTCTAAATGAACATTACCAGGCCGGTTTGTGGTGGCTCTTTAAAGGACCAGTTACAAATCAAGAATTTTATCATCTTTCTTAAAGGTGAAAATGCCCTGCTCGGAATGGATTTCTATTAAGGACATAAAGTTTCCTTCCAGCTGGTGGGTTTCTTTTTTTGTTTAGGACATTTCCTGCCTCTCAGACGCACTTCCATTAGTTGACCTGGGACTTCCATTGTTTCAGTCTGCAAACAGTGGTCAGCTCCATGGCCAAGACAGGCAAGCCATACATCTAGGCACTATTGGGAAGGTCTTGCTGGGATAATCTTGTGTCACCTAGATACTTAAATTGGTATTGAGTGACATCGTGTGGCGTTGGAAGCTGATTTTGGAAAATAACATTCCCTCTATGATCTGGTTTTGTCAGCTCTTAAAAGCTCTTCAGATGCTGCATAACACATGCTTGGCAATGAGGCTCTACCATGACCAAGCACAGATTAAGAATCCTTTTGCCCAGTCACTCATGCTCTCATCCTCTCAGAGAAATATATTTGGAATACACAGTGGGATGTTTTCAATGTTTATTGAACCAACGTGATTCTTGTGTAGAGTATATGTGCTGCAATGATCAATAGACAGAAGCAAATGAAAGTTATTAGAAGTATTAGGACAGTAAACAGAATGAAAAGTTTCACCATTGTGCTAAAACAATTTATACATGCAAGCATATAAAACAATATAGAAATCTGGCGTACTCCAACTATGCCTCCCCTATGCCTCCCCTAACCTAAGTGTCAAGGGCGTGTGTGTGTTCTGCCAAGAATCCACGTACTGGATGATCCAACCCTTGTTACCTGAAGGGAAAGAATGGAGGTCTCCATCGTGGTCACAAGCAGGACACCCCTTGCAGAGATATCAGCAGGCTGCTGGGCCGAAGCATCAGCATGTAGAGACCTCGCCAATGACGGCAAATCGCTCTTCTTACAACACCAGGAAAAGGATGTTTATTTATAATGTAAAGCATCCTTGCGAGTCCTGGGCAAGACAGCGTTGTTATGGTCTACAGATAGCTATGTCGCCCGTGAATGAAAAATAGAACATTTGCACAATGTATGTATGCATGTGCAATGTAATTGCTTGCCGCTGAGAGAGGGTCGACGTGCAGACTCAACTGCTCCCTGGCCTGCTGCTGTTTCCTTCTCCCTAAACCCATTTCTTCACCCACTCCTCGCGACCCCCGCTGCGCGGGTGCCGCTCGAGGCTAAGGTCTTCGGGGACTTACCTATTTACAAGGAGCTGCTGGAGACGCTTTTCGCCCTTGCGGGACTGCGAGGACCAGCGGGCGTTGCGTGTCCTGACTCGACGCAGCTGGTCCTCTTCCCGCCCCCCTCCTGCCTGGACTAATAGAACTGCGGGTTGGGTCCTCAGTGCTTGCCGCTGAGAGAGGGTCGACGTGCAGACTCAACTGCTCCCTGGCCTGCTGCTGTTTCCTTCTCCCTAAACCCATTTCTTCACCCACTCCCCGCGGCCCCCGCTGCGCGGGAGCCCCTCGAGGCTAAGGACTTCGGGGACTTACCTATTTACAAGGAGCTGCTGGAGACGCTTTTCGCCCTTGCGGGACTGCGAGGACCAGCGGGCGTTGCGTGTCCTGACTCGACGCAGCTGGTCCTCTTCCCGCCCCCCTCCCGCCTGGACTAATAGAACTGCGGGTTGGGTCCTCAGTGCTTGCCGTTGAGAGAGGGTCGACGTGCAGACTCAACTGCTCCCTGGCCTGCTGCTGTTTCCTTCTCCCTAAACCCATTTCTTCACCCACTCCTCGCAGCCCCCGCTGCGCGGGAGCCGCTCGAGGCTAAGGACTTCGGGGACTTACCTATTTACAAGGAGCTGCTGGAGACACTTTTCGCCCTTGCGGGACTGCGAGGACCAGCGAGCGTTGCGTGTCCTGACTCGACGCAGCTGGTCCTCTTCCTGCCCCCCTCCCGCTAAAATCAGTAAACATCCTACGCGCACGCGGGACGCGCGGGGCCAAGCGCGGAGCTAAGCCCGGGCAAAGGGCGGGCCGTTGTGTGGCCGTAGGAGGCTGGGCTGGGCCCGGTCTCCTTCGTTTTTCACATGTAACAGGCTGCCCCATGATTTGTTAGACACCCGCCTTCATACAAGTATTCATCTGGTTATTTATTGTTAAATGTTGGTGTTCTCACTGAGGCTCTGCCTACTGCACAAGTGGTTTATGTGACTAGCTGTAACTGCTCAATTTAACATCTATTCTCCCTAGTCCCGAGTTAGGTGATGCCCATAGTGGTCCTGTATTGTTAACACTAAACATCCTTTTATCCTTCTGCGAGCCCCGCCAATTGTGAAAATTCACAGTCTCCCAGGTTATCTCCAAGCCTCCCATACACTTTGCTTGTTGGAGGGTGCTTCCTATAGATATCGCCATGGACTCACCCGCCCTGAGTATCGTGGGTGGAATTAACAGTAAAGGCACCCTAGATTTAAAATACCCACCTCCGAGATCGATAGGGAAAATATATTGGCCGACCGTAGGGTAGAGCGACATCGCTCTATTGAAGGGATCAAAGCAAGACTTTCCTCATCCATAGTACCCCAGACCCTTACTTCCGGTATAGATGTGCCCCCAGCAAGCGAGGATCCTCTTGCCACCCAGGGTATTCCGGAACTTTTACGAGACAGTCCAGCTTCAGCCCACACAATAGCTGACTCTAATAGCATAGATACTAATACCACATCATCCCCATGTAGCACCATTGTAGGGCTAGAAGCTTCATCTACTACCCCGCGAGTTGCAAAAATGATTGCTAGAAATAAACCTAGAAAATCCGAGGTGCCCAAGGTACATGGTCCGCCACCCATCAAAAGACAGAGAAGGGAGGGTTTAAATCAAAAAGGTAGAATTAGCCATACAGATTTTGGCAAGGGCAAAGGGGCCAATTCAGTTCTTGCGGTTAATACAGCCTCCGCCCCTATAACAAAGGACATAACACCAACTGAAGAAATCCTAACAGCCCCTCAAGAAACATCAGTACCTAATATGTCGACAGTTCTGTCAACTGCCCTAGAACCCTTAAGTGGCAGTTTGTTGGACTCCTAGTCGCTTGAACCCTCTTTTGATTCCTTTGAGCATCTACTAAGAACATATACACTCCCAATTCTGGATAGATTAATGGGGATAGAACAACGGTTGGGGCAACTCGAAATGGCTCTTTCTATTAAAGCGGGCCAACAGAAAGATCCTATTAAAATAGTTCCGAGCCCTTCCGTTCCACTTGCATTTTCTGCCCCCACATCTCACAAGGACTTAAATGTACCCTCTAAAACAGCGAGTCGTAATTTACTAGGGGCAAAAATTCCCAAACCTGCCCCCCCCAGCTGCCACGCATGCTCCCGGTGCTATTCCAAAGAGGAGAAATATCCCGGCTGCAAGTGGCAGGAGGGAGGCAGGAGGGAGGTTGTCCCCTAATAGAGCTGCACACCGCAGGGGCCCTCAGGTAGAACTCCCCCCAGAAGCGGTTCCCTATGTGGTGGTGCTCACGGGTGTCCCTACACTTGAGGCCGACAAAAGAGAAGGTCCCCTCCAGCTTAAAAACAAAATCATGCACTGGTTTACTCAGAACAGACCGCTCCCTGGTAACATCAACGGGGAGATTGTGCATGTACGCCGTCTCCCCTGGTTGGGGAGTCGAGAAAAAGATATTAAGGGTGATCTTATTGTGGTAAACTTTAGAGACCCGGCAGCGGTCAGGTACATTCTTAACTGGACACCAGGGAACATAGGAAAATCAATTGTCCCTTGTGACCTCACATACTTTTACCCAAGAGCCCTAGTGGCTCCCATGCTATGTCCCTGGCCACTCCCTGCCCTACTGAGCAATCCAAGTACTAAATTTAATAATCAGTTTTTCACAACACTACCAAATCCTACGGCCCCAAGGACCCTATTTGGGTGGGACAACATTCCTTATAGGGGCCACGGAAGTAACTTTGGGAGGGCAGATTCCATGTTAGAAACAAGGGGGATGGAACACCTGTTACCCTTTACTCCCTTAGAAGTGAATAACAGTTTCGAGGCCCTATCTGGCCTCGAAAATTGCGAGTGACGGTGGTGTATTTCCGCCAACTCTCCGTTGCCCCTGAGGAATAACAGCAGCGAAGTGTATTCGAGTCAATGTAAACTGGCTCGGCTAGCCTCTGCTGCACACGAGGGGCAGGGGACAGAATGCGAGGGTGCGGCCAGCTTCACTCGGGAACATGAAACGTCCCTCCCAGAAAACACAACCTTTCATAGTATGCGGATTCAAGAAAATACTCTACCTGAGAGTGTACATCCCCCTGCACTGATACCCATTGTTCAGCCTGATCCGATTTTATCATCCTCTAACCTACCCAATCAGGAACTAACACAACTATCGGGCCCCCCGTCCAGCGAGTGCCCGCCGATCATTCCAACATTGGGGCGTTGGGCTCCAATTTAAAACTAAAAGTCCTTCCGGAAATTCTGAAGGTTCTGTCCTGGAATGTTGCGGGCATTGCCAACAAAATACATACTGATGACTGGGACTCCCTAATAGCTAATAGTGATGTGTGTCTGTTCCAAGAGACATGGGCTAGGGAATCTCTGTCCAGAACGGGATATGCAATTTTTGAAATCAAGGTTAGTTGGAGTGGCATAGGGAGGCCCTCGGGTGGCTTGGCGGTGTGGGTAGCCAGTCACATTGGTTGCACTGCAGAGAATGTAGTTACGTTCTCCCAAGACATACAGTGTGTTTTACTTAAGTGACCCAATGCCCCAAAACTAGCAATTATAAATGTGTATTCTCGTCCGGTTGGCCCTGCTATGGAGTCTCCCACACTTGATGATCTCTCGTCCTTTTTGGGCCAGCTACCCAAAGACTGCAAGATAGTGATGGGTGGTAATTTTAATTGCCACTTTGAACCCCTGGAAGGGTTGAGGGAAGGCGCACTCTCCGCAGAAGACGACTTTTGGGGTGTTCCGGTGTGTCAATCTCCTCACCCTAGATCCTGGTCTCCGCTTGCGGTGCAAATTATGTCATTGTCACTCAACTTTGCGTTAAGGGCTTGCAATGGCCGATCATCTTCAGACACCCCTTCACACTGTACCTTCAATAGGAATGGCCAGGAATCACGGCTGGACTACATTTTTGTAGACATTAGCCTGTGGTCCCGGGTGAAGGATTTTAAAGTAGTTGTCCGAATAGACAGCGACCACAATGCACTACTATTAGACCTGGTGCATTCGGTAGTCGCAGTTGAACCAGAGCCTGCTGAGACCGGGGATGTCCCTTGTAATCTGGTTCTCACCTCTAACAGGCGTAGGGTAAAATAGGAGAAACTGGTAAATTCGCAAGAAAGTACCAGGAAATTGTATGAGCTGGCACTCCACAAGTTAAAGGACCTGGATAATCTAGTTAACCAACCTAGACTGCAAGATTTCAACAAAAGATTAGCCCTAATCCACGAAGAGTTAGTGGGTGCTCTGGGTGAGGTCCTTTACCCGGAGGTAGTGCAGCATAAACAGAAGACTCGAACTTCCAAATGGTATAACTCAGCCTGTAAAAAGGCTAAGACGGAGTTAATAACAGCTTTGAAAGCGGGCACAGATAGGGGCAAGGTCGCCATGTTGAGGCGGGAGTACAAGGAGACAATGGCACGGGCACGGTCAGATTGGGACTGGGACAGATGGCAGGATCTCTTCCTTGCCCTAGAATCGAGGGACTCCAGGAGATTCTGGTCCCTGGTAAACATTGGCACAGGTGAACCTAAAACTGCAGTAGAGCCTAATATTGCAGCTCCTGTGTGGGAAGCCCACTTTGGCAAACTTTATGAAGACATCTATGAAGGTACCAACAATGTCGCTGCAGCCGTCCTATCCCAACCTGGCGACGGATTGGAGTTTAGTCTTGGGGAGGTGGTAAACGCGTTAGAGAGGCTGGCGTTGGGTAAAGCCCCGGGTCTTGATAGATTGCCCGGTGACCTATTTAGGACCCATCCTGAAATTTGGGCCCCGTAACTCCATATTCTTTTCAACTCAATTGCAGGAGGCATGGAGATCCCCTGTACCTGGCTGGGGGCGGAGATAGTACCCATCTTCAAAAAGGGCTGTCCTCTTCTCCCAGCCAACTACAGGCCGATTAGTCTTATCGATGTGTCCCAAAAACTTTTCTCACGCCTTATACTGGACCATCTCCTGGATTGGATGGAGGACAAAGACATCCTAAGCCCCCTCCAGGCTGGCTTCAGGAAAAACACGTCCACCATGGACCAGATCTTCCGCCTCGTACTCCTCTATTGGAAAACTGTGAGGATCGAGGGGGGGAGGCTGTACATGGTGTTTGTGGACCTGAGGTCAGCATTCGACCTGGTCCCCCGGAAGAAACTCTGGGAGGTTTTAAAAGAGATGGGAGTTCCCACACATCTCCTTCAGGCCATAATCCGCCTCCACGATGGCAACTTCGCCCAGGTCAGGTGCAGGAGGGGCGGTGCTTTGTCAAAAAGGTTTCCAGTTCTTAGGGGAGTAAGGCAGGGTTGTGTTCTGGCGCCAACCCTGTTTTGTCTGTACGTGAATAATATTATATCCCCTCTCTGTAATGTAAGGGATAATGATGCTCCAGTTTTGGCAGGCAGGAGGGTGCCGGCCATCATGTTTGCTGATGATACCCTCCTGCTTTCCAAATCCCCGATGGGGATACAGCGTATCCTGGATGGATTTGGTTTTTTCTGCAGACAACATGGTCTAGAGATCAACACAGGGAAAACCAAATTCATGATTTTTAACCCCTCACCCAAGGCAAGACCAAATCCTTTATTGAGTTCTGTAAGGTTGGAGAGGGTAAAAACTTTTCAGTATTTGGGGGTTACCTTGCACGAAAATCTATCCTGGGAACCACAAATAGCAAGCTCTCAGATAAGGCTGTCTCAACTGTCTGGGGCGATTCTGAAGGTTACGAATACTTCTACCTTCAAACCCATCGCCCCGGCAGTTGAAATGTATAAATCACAAGCTAAAGTTGCTGCATCATATGGCAGTGAGCTATGGGGGTATAAAGCAGGGTCAGCGTTGGCGAGCGTAGAAAACCACTTTTTGAGACGCCTCCTGGCCCTCCCCCGTGGCACGCCCCTGCTTCCGCTAAGATTAGATGTGGGTCTTCCCCCCATAGGTGAGGATCTGGAATCAAAGCCACTAAGATTCTGGCACAGGCTTTGGACCACTGCTGAGCTTGTACATTATAGGCAAGACCTCACCGAGGTAATGAACCTGAACCAACGTGACAGAATCCCGTGGCTGGCCTTTGTGAAGAAAGAACTGTTCCGGCTGAGTCTCCACGAGCTCTGGGAGGCCCCTGAGTTAGGCTGCCAAAAAGTCTCGCGGAAAAGACTTGTAGAGATCCACAAGGAGAGAAGTCTTGCTTCCCTTGTGCTTGCACCCCTAAATGGGATTTTAACTGAACGTTTCCTTGAATCCAAAAATTCATATTTCTTTGAAAATTTTATGGACATCATTTTCCCGATATTGGCAAGAAAGTTATTCATCCAATGGAGGTTCGGCACCTTGCCCTTCAAATCCTTTACATGTAAATGGGGGAAGGGGGATGACAAAACATGCCCTGGCTGTTGTAACCATGATGAGGAGGAAATCCATGTTTTGTTTTTTTGCCCAGCCTACATCAGACCGAGGAAACACTGGTTAGTCCCCCTATGTAGGAACTTGGGCATCAGGAGCTTTGTGGCTTCTTATAGAATACTGAAAACAAATACTTCCCCTCAAATAGTATTTGCTGTTGCAAAATTTTTAATGGCCATGTGGCATATTAGGAGGAAGCTCTTAAAATTCTGATCTCCAAAAGATGGCTTTTTACAAATTGTATTGCCAATGTACTCTTCTCTTTTTTTTGGTTACCAAGCAGGAACTGTCATTTGTAATCATTTACCTTTTAAAGTATGTCTTAATATAACGTTTTAAACATTACATGCATTCCTGTAATTATGTGTTTTATATGTATCTTTTATGGCCTAATAGGCCGAAATAAAGAATTTTTGGATTGGATTAGAACATTTGCACAATGTATGTCGGGCCTTGGTGTTCAAGGAGTCGTGATAATCTTAAGCAAAGTGGACGCTGTAAGCGAAGAGGTTTCAAAGAAACGAATCCAACATTGTCACACACGCAAATGTGTGTAAAAGGTTATTGTGTGAAAGGGAAGACAACTTAAGAAATATGTTCATTATGAAAGACAGCATCGTTTCTATGTGAGCCTAAGAACTTTGCAGAAATGCTTGGGCAGGGTCCATTTACTTCCCAACACTGACCCTTTGTTTCAAGACACATAATCGCTCTTGCATCCCGCAATCAATGACCTTACACAAGACACCAAAGTGCTTGTGCATCCCACTATCAATGACCTTCTACAAGACCACAGTAAGTGAAACTATTTTTCCTTTTTTTTTAAAGAAGATATCTCTAGTGATTTCTCACCTTGCTCAGTTCCCTTAAGAGCACATCCAGATCAAAGAGCTGGGCTGTTGCTGAACGGAGACCTTGTAGTCAAGGTCAGAGATCTCTAGGTCTGACAACCACTTTCCCCACTATAACCAGTGCTCTGCCCAGGAGTGGATTCTCCAGCGTACATATTTGCCCTTGGAATAAATTTGGAGATCTTACCCGGACAAGGTCTCTGAAACCCCTTTAAGCCTTGTCCGCCCAATCACATAACGTCAAAGGAAGCTACCTATAGAATAGTACTAGAGCATTAAGACTAAGCCTATGAGATTTTTTGGAAATTATGATCACTTTTATAAGTTTAAATAATTGAAAATATTAATGAAGATTTTCAGAAACTTCAGAAAATAGACGCGAGTTAGTGAAGATCCTCCGAAAGACAGAAACATATTCACCATGGATGTGACAGCAGAGTAACCCATCTAACATTTCCAGAGTTTCTTGAAAGGACGACTGAGTGACAGCAAGGAGAACTCCATCTCTCATGACCAGAGGTTACTTAAAGGACGGCTGAGAGCGAGGATAAACCCATCTAACATTACCAGAGGTTACCGACAGAATGGCTGAGTGAAAGCAAGAACAAACCTATCAAACATGACCCAAGGTAACTTAAAAGGATGGCTGAATGACAGCAAGGATAAACCCACCTGACATGACCAGAAGTTACTAAAAGGAAAGCAGAGTGACAGCGAGGAAACCCCATCTAACACGGCCAGAGTTTTCTGAAAACACAAATAAGTGGCAGCAAGGATAAATACATCAAAACATGACCAGAGATTACTGAAAGGATGGCTGACTGACAGAAAGGATAAACCCATCAAACATGACCCAAGGTAACTTAGAAGGACGGCTGAATGACAGCAAGGATAAACCCATCTATCATGACCAGAGGTTACTGACAGGATGGCTGAGTGACAGTAAGGAAACCCCATCTAACATGGCCAGAGGTTACTGACAGGATGGCTGAGTGACAGTAAGGAAACCCCATCTAACATGGCCAGAGGTTACTGACAGGATGGCTGAGTTTACTGAAAGGATGGCTGAGTGACAGAAAGGATAACCCCATCAAACATGACCCAAGGTAACTTAGAAGGACGGCTGGATGACAGCGAAGATAAACCCATCTATCATGACAAGAGGTTACTGACAGGACGGTTGAGTGACAGCAAGGATAACCCCATCTAACATGACCAGAGGTTACTGACAGGATGGCTGAGTGACAGCAAGGATAAACCCATCTAACATGACAAGAGGTTACTGACAGGACGGCTGAGTGACAGCAAGGATAAACCCATCTATCATAGCCAGAGGATACTTAGAAGTCGGCCATTTTAAATTGCGGTCTAGTTGTTGAAGCTTGGTCAGGCCCAAAACTGAAGGCATAATGCAGCACAGATGCAAGCTTTGCAACTGTCTCCAGTTGCCAGCATCGCTCCTGAACTGCTACTATCACGGACAAGTGCTGCTAATATACTTTTAATTTTGAATTAGGGAATTTTAGGTGCCTGGTTTTTTTTGTGTTTTACGGTGTTTTGGTCAAACATTTTTTTTTTTATATTTCTTTTTGTTGAAACAAACATCAGCAAAAATATACATTACAGAGGGTCAATTATGGCAGCTGAGCATACATCGTGGGATACAGGTAAAACAATACTCGCAATTACATTGGAACTTCACGGGGAGAGGGATTCTTCCAGGACAGCGGCCCTTGGTGGTGTACAAATTTCTCCCCTATTGCTGTTCCAAGGCCCCCATACGAATGTCCACTTCCGGGAGCGTCCCCTAGCTAGGTACGTAGTTTTTTCTCTAAACATAGAGCAATCTAAATCTCTCTCCCACCCCTCCAGGGAATGTGGCTGCTCCGCTCCCCACAGCTGGGCAATATTTTGCTTAGCGATCATATAACATAGAGTGACCCTTTGCCCTTACCCTTTGTGAAGTGTTTAAATCAGTGGGCTCCCATACATTAAGCAAACATCTCCTGGCCTCCGGAGATAGGAACAGTTCAAGTACTCCATGTATGATGTTATGAATGCTACTTATATTCCCTTTGCAATTCTTCAAATGATTTTATCTTCCCCTTCCCCCAGATATCTCCAACCGTGAAAATGCCAATGAGTTCCCACCTGTTGTTTGACTTCCACAGCTTACCAAGTTGTTCGGAATCCCATAGTAGGATTGCCATGGTCACTTTATTTCTCCAACCCATGGATCCCGTGGCCGCATGCCAGATATGTGTAGAATGTTTAGTGGGACCTGTTAACAGCACCCTATTGGGACGAGAGTATAGGGCCCTATTGTAATTACCGCCCGGGAGAAGCCATTTATCCATGGCGTAGCCTGGGTCATCGACTCAGCCATAGGTGCAGTGATTAATTGCTGCCAGGTGGGCCGCCCAATAATATCTCTTGATATCCGGGACGGAAATGCCTCCATCATACCAAGAAAGAGTCAGCAATACGAGGTCTGCCCTCCCACAACAAGTCCCGCTGTAAGCTTTCAATTTCACGGAAATAATTCAAGGGGACTACATCTAAGGTATTTTGCAGAGCGTAACTAAAACGCGGGAGAGCCATAATTTTAAAGAGGGCAACCCTATCCACCAGTGAGAGAGGAAGCTTCTTCCAGTTGTAAACATCACTCCGAAGTCGATGAAGAGGGGGGGGGAAGAAGATTTCGGGAATAACTAATGGAGGGTTCCAAGGACACGAAGATCCCAAGGTACTTAAACCGCTCTGCATTAACCCGAATGGGACAGTTTCTAGGAGGTACTGGGGGGTCCCCACCTTAATACAAACAGGACCGACTTCTTCCAGTTGATTGATAGCCCCAAATTCCTCCCAAAGGATGCCAAGACATCAAAAACCACCGTAAGTGATTTTCGCGGTGAGGCCAAGTAAAGCAAACTATCGTCAGCATATAAAGATATGCGGTCCTCCCAATCATGGGACCACCGCAGACCCCTGATTGAAGGCTCCCAACGTATCCAAGCCGCAAGGGGCTCCATCGCCAGAGAAAATAGAAGGGGGATAGCAGGCAGCCCTGTCGGGTACCTCGCCCCAGTATGAAGGAACTCGAGACTCTGTTATTTACCACCACTTGGGCGAGCGGCTCCGAGTAATGCAAACATATCCAGGCAATGAACTCTAGTCCAAACCCAAACCGCCCATAAATAAGGCCATTAAATCGTATCAAATACCATTGTTGCGTCAAGTGACGCGATTATAGCTGGTTCCTGCAATGTCCGGGCCCTGGCCAAACACCGTGTAGTCTACTTAAATTCAGAGCAGTGTTCCTGTGGGGCATAAAGCCCGACTGATCAGGGTGCACTAAATTGATGTGCACGCTACAGAACGTGTCAAGTGTGTGCATGGTGTGTACGCTACAGAACGTGTTGTGCTTGCTACAGAACATGTCAAGTGTGTGCATTGTGTGCACATTGGTGTGCACGTTACAGAACGTGTCAAGTGTGTGCATGGTGTGCACGCTACAGAACGTGTCAAGTGTGTGCATGGTGTGCACACAACAGAGCGTGCCCAGTATGTGCATGTGCCCAATGTGTGCATGGTGTGCACGCTACAGAACGTGTCAAGTGTGTGCATGATGTGCACGCTACAGAATGTGTCAAGTGTGTGCATGATGTGCACGCTATAGAACGTGTGCACACTACAGAATGTGTCAAGTGTGTGCATGATGTGCACGCTACAGAATGTGTCAAGTGGGTGCATGATGTGCACGCTACAGAATGTGTCAAGTATGAAGACTGGGAAGGGAGGAGGTTAGTAAGAGAAAAAGAGATGGAGAAAACTGAAGAGATGGAAAAATAGTAATGGAGAAAGCAGAGGAGATAAAGGGAGATAGGTGACAATGCGTTGAAAAATTATCCTATGGAAGGGTGAAAGGGGCAGGGTTACAGAGAACAGGAAGCGAAGTGGAAAAGAGGCAATGAGAATAAAAAGGCACAATATTAGGCAAATTAAATATGCAGTTAAGTGGCAGAAAACGAAACCACAGGATTGTCGAGAAAGGACAAGTAACTGCCAACCAGTGAAGAAAGACGGGTGGGGGGAGAGGGCAAAAGTGAGTGATCCGGAGATAGGCAAAAGAGTCTGAAAGAGGCAAATGGAAAAATAGATATGGCAACATTTAGATGTTAGTGAATTGGGTAAACAGCAAGTTTTCGTGCTTAGCGGAAGAGACAAAAATAGGGAGAAGGACAACAACAAACAAGCATTGGCATAGCCAATAGGTCTCGCCTTTGGGACCTTATAAGTGTTTAGCCAGCAACAGTTGATGTTGTTGTTGCACCAAGGATATTGTGCTGCATAACTAAACACTTATAAGGTCCCAAAGGCGAGAGCTATTGGCTATGCCAATGCTTGTTTCTTTTTGTTTGTTTGTTGTTGGGTGGCCTGAAGTTAGGAGTAGAGGCTCTTGTAGGATTACGTTTTTGTAAGGGGCAATGCTTATTTGTTTTTTGGGATGCTGAAGGCCTGGGGCTATAACTAGATTTTCTCAATTTCCTTTCATTCTGTGTAAAATTACTTTTCCTCAAACTTTCTTTATTGAGTTTTTAAAGCACAAGTAAGCAGTATGACAATGTTACAATGGATGAGGACCCTCTGTACCTACATGTAGCTAATGAAAGGTTCAGATTCATAGCGAGTTGCTCTCAGTACCTAGTAATATAGGGAACAATTGCATAGCAGTAAATAAATTCAACATCATCTGCCCGGTAGAGAACATTCAAACATGTCAGTTGCCCATTAAAACAATAGCACCAAAACATCCTAAACAGGGGATAAATGAAAACAATTAACATGCCTGAGAGGAATACTAATAGTTTACATAATCGGAAGGAAGGCTCAAGATAAGCAAATGGATGGCGAGAGCCTATGTTATGTCGCAGGGATTTGTGAGGTGACAATGAGGTCTGGAGACGTCAAATTTGAAAGAGATAGAGTGCCCTTGTGTTGGTGGGGCAGGAGAAAAGTGGAAGTCCCGAAGAGAGGAACTGAACCAGAGGAGCCCAAATAAAGTCAAAATTCTTCTTAGTGTCTGTAAGAATGGCAGACATACGCTCCATCGTTATGGCCTGCAAGGGGCGAGCATGACAGTGCCACATTGACGGGCTGCAGATGTTTTCCACACCGCTAAAATCCCTCTGTAGGGCTGGAGTCATTTTTCTTGCATAACTCAGCTGTGCAGATGGATCGGCAATACAGGAAACACACGTTTAATATAAAGCAGTAACCCGTGATGGAAAGTATGCTAACTTTTTGGTCAACTACCAAGAGCATCAGCGTTCTTGAATAATTAGCGCCCTTAAAGAAATCTGTTTTGATTGTTGCTGCGTTGCCAACAATTTCAAACAGCCACATGCGCACCCGCTTAAAAGGGGAATTTGCGTTTCGCTAAACAACCCCGGGGATTATTGATTTGCAAGCAAGGGGCGCTGATTTGCATCGAAATGAAACACACAAGCTCTGGCCACGGCAAACCCCTACTGTCCCGGCGCAGGGAGAATGACTGTCTGACATCACGGCCTCATTAGCATGCAGCACTGCAACACAAACGACTCTGCATCCAGGAGCAAGCTGGCAATTACCCTAAATGGGCTGACTATGTGCTTTTAAAGCTGCGCGCTTAAAACTGTATTACAATCCGATGCTCGTGTAAAGCTCCCTAATGCCCTCGGGCCAAGTTCGCGCTATGTTAAAACTATGCACAGGCTCCAGGCCTCTAGGGAAACCCAGTAAAATAAAGAGGAAAAAAAAGAATACAGAGGAGCACGAGCAAAGTACATAAAGGTGCTTGCTATAGGGGAGACCGAGGCATAGGGGACAATTATTTCTAAGCTCTGTGTCAGGAACCAATGCACGTCTGGGAGATCAGTCGAGTCGACCTGTAGGCACTGCGCCTGACACCAAATCACTTATGAGTCTGCCTGAGAGACCAAAGCACGTTTGGGCTCGGTCTAAAGAATGACGCGATTCGAGAAAGTGTGTGCAAGAGACTGGAAGCCTTCTAGCCATCATGTGAAACCTGATATCTTTTAAAGAATTGTAAAAGAGAACACCACACAAGCAGTGTGAGAGACGATAGATAACTGCCTCTGGAGGTCATGTAAACAAGAAGAGAGCGGTCGCGCGGCCGTGAAAGCAAAAGTGATCGCGATCAAAGCGAAAGACGTGCAGCCGAGTGGTACTAATAAAAGACAGATGGCTGGCCTGCACGCAAGAACGCAAGCGCTAGGCCAGCCAGTAGCACTTTGAAAACTCACCTACTAAATGTCTCTCCGAGCAGCGCATGCGCTGGCTCAGCGAGACCTAAAAAGACCTATTGGTGCAAAGTCACTTCCCACGAGGCAAGTTTACACATAGTGCACCACAAACAATTGACAGGCCAGTTTCTGATCTATATAGCTGCATGATATGTAATTTTCCAAAATGTATAGTTGATCAAATGGGGTGGGGGTTGTTACTGAACTTGTATGTTGTGTTAGGCTTTTTTTCCACTCAAAGTGAGCCAACTAGTGGATCTTCAGGGACTGGCTTGACTTGGATCATGTCAACCATTAATAGCTGAACTACAAACCTGAGCCAGTTCTTGAAGCCATCTATGCAGTAACCAGGACTGTATGAAAATGATGCCTGGTGTGACGGTTATAAAAGTTGGACTTTAAAGGTTTATAAAATGTTAAGTAAAGCGAATGTTCAAATGGAAACTTATGATAAAATACAACTTTACTTTAATTAACATGCCCCGATTGGGGGGGGGGGGAAATACTCAAAATTAAATACATGGCATCAAAGTACCTGGAATTTCAAATGCCCAAAAAAAAACACAAGGGCCATAGAGTGGGGCGATATTGAAAGCATGCATCATTTGTCAAGGACAACAACAAAAGTGAGATGCTGATCTATGCACTGAACTAAATCCCATCTTGCAGATGTAGTTAGTTCTAAACATCCTGGGGATATCCAACTCTGATGCACCAGTTTCAATGTATAGCTAACTTACTGTATTTAGTCACATGTCCATTAAAATGGAGTACCTGCAGGGCTGCACCAGCTGAGAGAAGCCCCCTTATCTTGCCAGAGGTGGCATCAGAAGTGATAATAGTAGAATCCTGACACGGTTGTGGATTCTAGAGTACATGAAGATTAAGAAAGTACTCACTCCAGGCTGAGAACCCCAGTGTCTCAGAAGCTCTTCTCAGGAGTGGGGAATGCATTATGGAACCACATACTCTTCTGCAAGTAGACTTACGATGGGATGTTGTGAGGGGGTCTGGGAGCCCAATGCGTGCATAGGGGATGGGACGGAACAGTCATAGCAACTCTTCTCCAGAGATCCCTGGGGTGGTCTGGTGCACTGCAAGAGTCCTGCTGCAGGCCTATGTATAGGCAGCAACAAAAGGCACTGGACATGGCCCATCGCAAGAAGCCATGCGTGTTCTTCTGCTCGACTAAGATCTGGAGACAACTCCATAGATAACTGCAGGTTATAAAAGAGCACAGGTCTCCGCAGGCTGGGAACTAGAGTTGCAAGTTGAGGATTCTCCTGCAGTGTAGCAGGCTGCTTTCCCCTCAGTTACTGAACACTAACTCACCCAAGGAACAGAATTCTCCATAGGGATTTGTAAAATCCACGCAATTTGTTTTTGTGCAATTAAGCACAATTTCAGAAAACTGCACAAAAGTGAAAGCAACACTGACTTTTAGCACCATATTTGAGCTCAAAATGCACCTTTGCGCCATTTTCTGAAGCCCGGGTGAATTTCAGTGTGGGGTTATCTTAACGTGCTGTAAATTTACTGTAAACTGTGAGCACTTGCATGATGTTGCATAATGATGCAGTTTCGAACAAGCATAGTGCGACATTACCCACATTACACTAGTGTCATTTACATTCCAGCCAGCCTTAGTGCAGAGCTCTTCTGGAGAAAGGGGCTTTGTTGAACCCAGTGGCAATCCTCTGAAAGCCTTCACCTGAAAAGAGGAGCGGGGTTTGAAGCAGGGGGTGAGACTCATCAAAAACTATTACAACTGACTGGCATTGCTCACAATGTACACATTTGAAGACCTTGCCTCCAGAACTTCAAGTATTAAGAAAAGTTCAAATCCAGGAAAGAGGCATGGAGACAACTGTGGCTATTTGGCAATCATGCAATAGAGAAGCCAGGACCAGCAGAAACTGGAAATAGTCAAAGGAACCAGCAACCTGCCTTGAAAAGCCATAGAAAGAGTCCCAGGGGTGAATACAGATTTGAAGTCTGACACTCTACTGCTGAATGTCAGTGCAGGCTTTTGGGGTCCATCAACCCAGTCATGCAGCATTGACCATTCACAGAGCAGGTGCTTGTGGGTAATTATGGTAGACCTCATACTTTGATTGCAGAAAAATTAACCACTTTGTCCCCGATTCTCAAAAGTAATCTGAGACAAAATTCTAACTTTACGACTTTCGGCATTCACAAAAGGCATTTAGGAGTAATAAAGGAAGGATTTTGTCTCAAATTACTTTTATGACTCAGGCCCTTTGTGGGCAAATGTTGGGCAGTAGGACCACTGTCCTCACAATCTTGATGCAAAGATTGGTGCAACAGACCCAAGCGCGGCCATATGCCGAATATACACAAGAAGGACACCTGTGAAGTGAAGGTTAGGTCAGATCACTGCTAGAAGGGTCTCACTTTGACAATCAGCAAATATCTTGACTGGTGGGGGGGGGGTGCAGTTGCTCTCCACTTGGGTTCACTAATGCAGTCAAAGGAAACCTCTTTTGAATATGACATTCTTGGCTGTGGGTGTAGGCTCCTCAAGGATTTGGAAAGTAGTAGAAACAGGACTCGATCATTATGAAGACAGACAACAGAAAGGGGTTCATGAAGGCTTCATATGAACCTTCAATGCACTTGGCAGTCCAAAATTAAGAGCCCCCGATTATTTGTTTTTTTACAGAGTTTTATACAGCGCGAAGTTGACCCAAAGGAATCAGAGCGCCTTACATAGCACCAGTTGCATCACATGAGGACACATTCATTTTTGTTAGGCACGGGGAGACTAAGTGATTTGCCCAGAATCACAGGATGTTCAGCGTCACTGCCGAGACTCAAACCCAGTTCCCCAGATTCAAGGTCCACCGCCCTAGCCGTTGGGCCAACTCCTCTCCTTAACTTTACAGCTGGTGTGAAGGGAAGTAGAATAAATAATAATAGCCAGCATCCCTGTGTGTTGATCTGATTTTCTCAGATTAGGGGCAAGAAAAGAAGCCATTTGACATGGTCAGGCCGGGGCGGCTTTGGCGCTGTGCCCGGTGGGGCTCTCTTAGTCGCCCCTCCCCCGTTATCGCCTACCCCATAGATTCCATAACTTCCACCCTCAAACAGAGCCCTTCATCTCCCCTCTCACATGTATTCCATTTATAGCACTACAAGTGCAGGGTGTCCAAACACTTACCACACACATAACAAAGACGATCTGAAGTGTGTCAAACTGTGTATACATAACAATGAAGACTACAGGGTGTAGAAGTCACGTCAGCCATACTGGGAGGCAGGATACTTTAAAACTGCTTGGTCTGCTGAAGCACACACACAAGATTTAAAATGTAATCCATCAACATTAGGATACTGAAAGACTTAAAAAATATACATAACTTTCTAACCTTTACCATACAGCTCTGATGAGTTCATAGCTCAATGCGCTATATTAGGATTGTAACTTATGAACTGTAAGAAAATGATCTGTGACATAAGCAGAAGCCCACTGAGCTAACTACAAAAAAACAGTGCTGTGATCTACAGGTTACACATTCTTTGTAGCAGGCATATAAACCTTCTACGCAGGGTACAAGTCCTAAGAAAAGAAGTGGGGGGGGGACGCTGTCACAGGAAGTGACGTTACAACAGGAAGTGACGTCAGAAAAGGTTGCTTGCCCCATCGGGCTCATTGCCTCCCCTCGCTCACCCCTTAGATCCGATTGCATCTGAGAAGTCAGCGCGTGAGCAGCGTGCTGTGAGCTCCGATCTCGCCCCAGAGAGGCCAAAGAGTGAAGTCCAGCTCTTTGGCGGGGGACGCCGTCCACCCTGTAAAATAAGTGGGGGGACGCCGTCCAACCGCGTGGTACCCCGACTCGAGCCCTGCTTCTACGATTGTAGGAGAGTAGGGTCTGCTATCCTATGGTCACCCCAAATTTTTGCTTTTTGCTTCACTGGTTTTCGACTACTGAGGCTGTGGGCCTGCTGATCAGACCCCCAGCCTGCTGTTCTCTCACTAAATTACTGACACATGTGCTATAGGCACATACCAATTGGAAATGGACTCCTTGTCAGCCCCTGTAGAATGCACTATAGGTGCCCAGGGCATAGGGGCCACCAAGGCCTACCAGGGGCTGCAGCATATCTTTTGCCACCCCTGGCTGGTTCTTAAATTGACACAACTGGCTGATCACTCAGCTGGGGTAAGGTGGTGTAATCACCCCTTGCTTAGGTATAGTATACCTATATCTAAACCTATATCTGGACACATGTAAACCTGTGAGCCACTCCTATGGAAGGCCTCATCAATCCTGGAGGCAGGGTGCGTGGTTTTATGTGAGATGGAGCTCTAGCATGAGCTGAGCCTGTCTGCAGCTGTCGGGAACAACTCCCTAAACTGTTTCAGGATAATGCCATACCATATACTCTTAAGTGCCTTATAATCCTCGCGGTTAAATAGCAACTTTGGTTTGGCTTTATCAAAACATGTCGTGTAAGGTGTCATACGATTTGGAATACCATCCCCTCGCCAGTTCTGGCGACGGGGATGGCATTCCACCCCTCTAGAGGGGTAAGACATGTTCCTTTACTAAATGCGGTTAATTTCTCCAAAGACCTTAAGATCCACAAAATGGATGCCTCTGCCACAGACAAATGTCTGGACCCCTGCAGTTGACCGAAACTCAGCAGATGGGGCCTGGACAAAGGGTTTCCTGTCACAGGAGGGTGTCACCACCCTCCAGACAGGAGATAGTGGATTGTAGCAGGGAGGTTTGAAAGAAACCAGACACTGCCTGGGGCGCACAAGGCTGCCCCTTGCATAATCCGGCCAAACCGGTTCTGGGGCACTCCAGCCCTCGTGCCAGGGCGGCCTGGATCAAAGGAAGGGGGTGTATCCACCCACTTCCTGGGTCCCACCCATAGGAGGGGACCTAGCAGGTAATCACGCCCCCCATATTGGAATAAGAGTGGGAGCAGTGCCAATGCACATCAGATTTCCTGGAAGAAACATTAGAAACGAAACTCTGGACCCTTGGACCTCCATCTCAACGTGGAAGCCCGAAGAATCTCCCTTGTGGTCAAGGAGTGACCACCCTGCAGCAGCAGGCACCATCCAGCCCTCGACGTCTACTTAGTTGCAGTTCCCGCCGGAACTCGAGCGACTGAGATCGACGAGATCAAGCTTGCCTGCCTTCCAACAGCCCGATCCACAGTCCCTGCAGAGCTGAGACCCGTGGAGGCGACCGGAAGCGTGGGGCACGCCATCTTGAATTGACCACGAGACGCTGACCGTGCAGCCCACGAGTGACCCTCGAAGCTGTGCACCGGGGTTTGAGAAGCCCCCACCCTGAGCTGCTCCTGAGCCGAAGTTCAGCCCTCCACACTCGACGAGTGCTGCGTGGGGCCCTTTGGCTCTATTTGGCTCAACGCGTTGGCCCGGTCACTTGCCAGCTGGCTAGTGGTCCCTGTGCCGACGAAACTACAAAGAAGACTCGTGAATCTGGTTGCTCCAGATCCACACCAGCTCCCCTGAAAAGGAGCCCCGACTCTGACCTTCCTGGTCCGAGTGAGAAGCAATCTTCCGATCCCGCGTGGATTGCTCTTGCCAAGGCTTGTTTGCTCCAAACTTGAAGCCGACTGCACCGACGGTGAGAGCCTGCGTGGGACAGATCGTGACCTGCTCCTGGACGTCGCAGATGCCCCAGAGCCCACGTGACAGCGGAGAGAAGCTCCTCGACGACCACCTGATTGCGCCCGACATTGCCTGGTTCCGTCCTGGTTCCACCCTGGTCACTGCTGAGTGACCCAGACTCCGTCCCCTCTGCTTTCAGGTACTCTACAACTTGAGTCCACCCTTGGACTCCACCGGACACTTCATCTTTAACCCGCCTGCAGCCCTTTCAGCTTCAAGCACCAAGAGCCTGCGTGTCAAAACCCGACGCCACTTCGACCCTGTGCACCCACTTCCTGTGGGTGAGGTAACTTTGCTCCGCCGGTGTTCCCACACTGGTGCACACCTCTAGGGTCTGTGTGTTAAGTTTTGTTCCTCTAGTGTGGAAAAGTAAATTTTGCCATGTTCTGTGTCCCTACGTGTCATCCATCATATGTTATGTGTGCATGACCAATATGCATATGCATTTCCCATGTCTGATTAATGACGCAATTATAGTTGTGTCCACCTCTAGTATACCAGTTTCCAGTCCTCGTGAATACTACGAATACCAGGCCTATGTAAAGCTACGTTGCCACGTTTCTCAGTGTGCACGTTATTTCATTATAAAGTCCCCGTTTCTAGGCCTCAACAGGGCCTGGACATCAGATTCAGCTCCTGTCTCCTGAAGCCTCGCTAAGGAGCGATACAGCCCCCACCTGTATCCTCGACCTTTCACTTACTTCCTGCCTCGCAGTGCCCGGTGCAGCTTGGCTCTGCCTCTGAGTCTGCCAAATGTATGTTATAGTTCCAGTTATCAGTTCAGTCCTCCTTCTCTGCATTCCTAAGCTACTGAACTGCATCAATAGTTTCCGTCATTGTCTAGCCTTCAGGGCTCTACGTTAGAGAAATACTGTATTTAATGGTCATTTAATATTCTTCATCACGCACTACATGTAGAATAATGCATGGTCCAGTCTTAGAATCAAGTTAGCCTTTCCCCTCCTGACTTCTAGTTTATATCAACATGTTCCCTAAACATCAGATACTAGATAGGGTTTAGGTACATGTCGCTCCGACCCTCCAGACTTTAGTCTCTGCTCCTAGCACAGAGTTCATAGCCCCCAGCTTCTCCTCGTAACACGTCATTGCCAGTTTGCGCGCACCATCAGGTTAGAGGTCCCGGCTCCTTAGGTAGCCCCCTCCTATGTTTCCGCCCATTCATGACATATTCTGTTACGTCTGTACCACATGTCTATGTATACGCCCAGTTACACCTACTTTTACTGTTATCTTTCGCGACTGCTACGCGTCATGCCTTCTGTTCCACCCACTGCTACGCCTACTGCAATGTAATGCTATGTGTTTGCGCTATGTATATATGCTCGTGTATTGTTATCAAAAGTTGGCGCGCTCATCCCAGATCCTGGCCCCCGGCAGCTGCCATCCTATTCCCGTGCAGGTTGTCCTGTTCCTGTCCTTATGCTGTATTAAACCTGCAAAACTCCTACTACCTCGAATCCTGACTCTTATTTATTGAGCTTTCTGTTATGATATATGTCTAGTCAAAAATAGGGTATTATTTATTTATTTACCACACTAGGTTCAGCGGAAGTGTCCTTAAACTTTAACTCTATGACTTTTACGCACCATTGGTTAACATTGGTGCATGCGTGCGCTTTCCGCACATCTCCCGAATCCCGAGGGCCATTCCCGACTTCAGCATTGCTTGTCCTGACTGCTCCCAGCGATTCCCTAGGCCCTAGGCCTAACCACTGTTCGAGTGGCCTTTCTTATACCACTTGTTTAGTATATGGTTTGAGTGGCCACCCGCCCTCATCCATAATTGTGCAACTTGTATGTTTAAACAGTGCTTTTGATTTAACGCTTGTGCCCCTTTATTCATAAAGAATACTGGGGATTGTTTTTAGTAATAAACACATATATTTTTATAATATATACTTGTGTGGTGTCCTTTCATTTGGTATTACAGGATTGTATGTGGTAAAACAGCTCGCTTAACACGACCTCTTAAGTTAAGCCTTTAGGCTGCTTAGCAGTAACTACTGACCCCTAGGATAGCTTGTCTAATAAGGTTGACTTACAACCAGACACCATAAGGGATTGTTTGGTCAGGTAGTAGGTGGTTCCAGAATTGGAAACATCCCCTACCAGGCCAACTTCTCACATTGGTGAGCAGCGGTGCGGATTTGAGCTTGCTGTTGTTTTACCATTGCAATCTTTATATCAAATTGAAAGATCACATCAAGTACCTCTAGGTACATATAAATCAAAAGCTTAGCATATTAAGTTCTACTGAACTTAGTAGTTGTAGGTTGAAGGGATTAGCACACCCTGACTACAACTAACTAGCAAGGTACAGTAGGAAAACACTTAGTGTAGGTAAGTGCACCACTTACACCTCACTAGTAACCATGTCTGACACAGGAAAAGCCTCAGGGTCTACTCCTGTGACAGTTGACCCTACCCAGGCAACTTTTGGATATGACAAACTAACCCGCAGAGACTTGATTGCCTTGTGCAAAGCAAGAGGGTTAAAAAGGGGCAGAAGCCCCACCTGCCTAATCCTGGTAGAAATCCTAGAACAGGATGACTTAGACAAGGCGAAGCAAGCTTCCCTAGAAACAGGAAATGGAGGGAACCCCCCTGAAACTGATCCCCCTCAGGAGGAGGAGGATGATGATGACTTAGATGAGGACTCAGATGTTGAGGACTTAGAAGTTCAGGATCAGGGTAGCCAGGTTCCAGTTGCCAGGCTTAGCCAGGCCAACTTGGACCTACTGGGGAATGGAGAGGGCCAGCACCTCCCCAGAACCCAACATGTTATTCTCCCAGGCAACAGCAGAGTGAGATCTCCCTCAGGGGACTCTCATGTTTCTAGTGCCTCCAGAGAATCACAGAGAGGCATGAGTGCTTCTCAAAAGCTAGAGCATAGGGCCAGAATGAGGGCTGTCAAACTCCAGATAGAGAGGGAGGAGGTAGCCTTGGCTCAAGCTAGACTTGCCTTGGCAAGAGAGCAGAAATTGTGTGGCTTAGATGCCACTGGTGGCAGCAATATTCCTAAAGAGAAACCCAGGTCCTATGATAGTAGAAACCTGACAAAGATTGTGCCCCCCTACAAGGAAGGGGATGACATCCACAAGTGGATAACTGCTCTTGAGAGAGCCTGCATGGTACAGCAGGTTCCTGAGGAACAGTGGGCAGCAATCTTATGGTACTCATTTTCAGAGAAAGGGAGAGATAAGCTCCTCACTGTTAGACATGAGGATGCAAACAATTACAAAGTCCTGAAGAGTGTTCTGATAGATGGGTTTGGCTTAACCACTGAACAGTACAGGTTGAAGTTCAGAGATACCCAGAAGACACAGACTCAGGACTGGACTGATTTTGTAGATTGTGCTACTAAGGCTCTGGAGGGTTGGCTACATGGCAGCAAAGTACATGACTTTACAGGATTGTATAATTTGATTATGAGGGAGCAGATCCTAAGTAATTGTCAGAACCAGCTCTTACACCAACACCTGGTGGACTCTGATCTGACCTCTCCCCAAGAATTGGGAAAGAAGGCAGACAAGTGGGTCAGAACCAGGATTAGGCCTAAGAATCAGGACAGTAACCAGAAGAAGGAGTCTACCAAGCCTCAAGATAAGGGTGGGGATAAAAATAAAGAAAAGACTTCCCCAGGGCCCCAAAACTCCAAGAATGGGGGTGGGTCCCAAGACACTTCTTCAACTGAGAAAAAGCCTTATTGTTATGCCTGTAAACAGGTTGGGCATTACAAAACAGATAACTGTTGTCCCAAGAATAACAATAAAGAGAACATACCTCCAAAGCCAGCTCCAACACCTCCTGTTACTGTCAGCAGTAATCCCCCAGGAAGTGGGAGCACACCCAGGAATCTGGGTGTGTTTACTGTTGGAGCTCAGGTGGACCCTGGCCTATCCAGGTCCCCATCACCCAATGATCTTGTTTATGAGACTGGCATGGGGTTTGCCAACTTCTCTGCTTGCCCAAATACTTTGAGCAAGTATAGACAAGAACCCATCATCAATGGTTTGAAAGTTGAAGCTTTTAGAGACACAGGGGCTAGCATCACCATGGTGGCTGATGGCATAGTCCCCTCTAAGCAACTTTTACCTGGTGCCACATACCAGGTTACAAACATTGATGGAATCCAAACAAATCATCCCATGGCAGTAGTAAGTCTCAGCTGGGGAGGTGTCATTGGCCCAAAGAGAGTGGCAGTGTCACCAAACTTGCCTGTAGACTGCCTACTTGGTAATGATTTGGAAATCTCAGCCTGGGCTGAGGTTGAACAGGAAACCCATTCTAGAATGGTGAATTCCAATGGAAAGGTTAGTGGGGCTGTCATGGCTACAGCCCCAATTCAAGATGTCCTTCCTGAAAAGGTTGGTAGGGCTGAGAAACTCTCTGCCCCATCTTTAGCAAAAGCTCTTCCTGAACAGAATAGCAAAGCTGTTATGATAACAGCAGAAACCCAAACTGAGTCTCCTCCTGAAAAGGTTGGTGGGGCTGTGATGGCCACAGCCCAAACTCAAACTGATATGTGTGTTGTGAAGCCTGAAATGATGGATAACTCCACACAAACTGAGAGCATGGAGGAGGAAGAGAAATCGCCCCCTCACCAGACTTTAGGACAGGATCAGCCTCCTCAGGGAACTGATCTTACCCCTGATGAAGGAACTGCCCCAGAGGTGGTTGGGCCTAGCCTGACAGAACCTCTGATGTCAGTGGACCCTTCTCAGGTGGGACCCAGTCTGGAGCAGGTAACCTGCCCCTCTCTCCCTTGCCTTAGCCAGCCCAGGGCTGCAGAGGACAAGAAGGACAGTGAGACCCAGAGGGCCCCCTGTCAAATAAAGCACCCCCATCAACAGATTAGGGGCACCAAAACAAGTAGCCCTAGTGAGGTGAAAACTTTAAAAACTCCTGAGGGAGCCCCCTTAAAAACAGTTAGGGACCTCCCACAGATGGATTCTGTTGGGCACAGCCAAACCTGGGACCCAAGGGGCCCAAACCTGAACTGTCCCTCCAGCAAGCCAAACAGAGGGACCCAGCCTCCAGCTTTAGGTAGCCAGAGGTTGACCCTGAGAGCACAGTGCAACTCAGTTAAAGAAAGAAAGGCACACATGGTGGAAGATAATTGGAGGAAGCCAAGCCCTATCTTAGTAGAGCCTCACTTCAATACTCCATATCCAAACCAGCCTTTAACTTTGCATAAACACACCCAAGGTAGTAATTCCCTATGGTGGAGACCCTCTAATACCCAAAGGGTGAGGGACTGCTTAGTGGACCATGAAACAGGGGGTACCCATGCTAGTGCAGGTACTTCCTTATATGGCCACTCAGGCAATATAGGCTTACCTGGCCAAGGATAGCCTTATCTCCTTTCGTTTGGGGGGGGGGGTTATGTAGGAAGGTGGCTACCTGACTATGGTTACCCCGGATTTTTTGCCTGTGTTTAGCTGGTTTTTTGACTTAGTTGACCTGGTTCCCTGCTAATCAGGGTCCCAGGCCATCTGCTCTCTCTGTAAAATGGATTCCATGTACCCTAGGTACATACCCCAATTGGAAATGGACCCCTTGTCAGCCCCTGTATAATGCACTATAGGTGCCCAGGGCATAGGGGCCACCAAGGCCTACCAGGGGCTGCAGCATATCTTTTGCCACCCCTGGCTGGTTCTTAAATTGACACAACTGGCTGATCACTCAGCTGGGGTAAGGTGGTGTAATCACCCCTTGCTTAGATGTAGTATACCTATATCTAAACCTATATCTGGACACATATTAACCTGTGAGCCACTCCTATGGAAGGCCTCATCAATCCTGGAGGCAGAGTGCGTGGTTTCATGTGAGATGGAGCTCTAGCATGAGCTGAGCCTGTCTGCAGCTGTCGGGAACAACTCCCTAAGCTGTTTCAGGATAATGCCATACCATATACTCTTAAGTGCCTTATAATCCTCGCGGTTATATAGCAACTTTGGTTTGGCTTTATCAAAACATGTCGTGTAAGGTGTCATACGATTTGGAATACTATCCCCTCGCCAGTTCTGGCGACGGGGATAGCATTCCACCCCTCTAGAGGGGTAAGACATGTTACTTTGCTTAAATGCGGTTGATTTCTCCAAAGACCTTAGATCCACAAAATGGATGCCTCTGCCACAGACAAATGTCTGGACCCCTGCAGCTGACCGAAACTCAGCCAAAGGGGTCCTGGACAAAGGGTTTCCTGTCACAGGAGGGTGTCACCGCCCTCCAGACAGGAGATAGTGGATTGTAGCAGGGAGGTTTGAAAGAAACCAGACACTGCCTGGGGCGCACAAGGCTGCCCCTTGCATAATCCGGCCAAACCGGTTCTGGGGCACTCCAGCCCTCGTGCCAGGGCGGCCTGGATCAAAGGAAGGGGGTGTATCCACCCACTTCCTGGGTCCCACCCATAGGAGGGGACCTAGCAGGTAATCACGCCCCCCAGATTGGAATAAGAGTGGGAGCAGTGCCAATGCACATCAGATTTCCTGGAAGAAACATTAGAAACGAAACTCTGGACCCTTGGACCTCCATCTCAACGTGGAAGCCCGAAGAATCTCCCTTGTGGTCAAGGAGTGACCACCCTGCAGCAGCAGGCACCATCCAGCCCTCGACGTCTACTTAGTTGCAGTTCCCGCCGGAACTCGAGCGACTGAGATCGACGAGATCAAGCTTGCCTGCCTTCCAACAGCCCGATCCACAGTCCCTGCAGAGCTGAGACCCGTGGAGGCGACCGGAAGCGTGGGGCACGCCATCTTGAATTGACCACGAGACGCTGACCGTGCAGCCCACGAGTGACCCTCGAAGCTGTGCACCGGGGTTTGAGAAGCCCCCACCCTGAGCTGCTCCTGAGCCGAAGTTCAGCCCTCCACACTCGACGAGTGCTGCGTGGGGCCCTTTGGCTCTATTTGGCTCAACGCGTTGGCCCGGTCACTTGCCAGCTGGCTAGTGGTCCCTGTGCCGACGAAACTACAAAGAAGACTCGTGAATCTGGTTGCTCCAGATCCACACCAGCTCCCCTGAAAAGGAGCCCCGACTCTGACCTTCCTGGTCCGAGTGAGAAGCAATCTTCCGATCCCACGTGGATTGCTCTTGCCAAGGCTTGTTTGCTCCAAACTTGAAGCCGACTGCACCGACGGTGAGAGCCTGCGTGGGACAGATCGTGACCTGCTCCTGGACGTCGCAGATGCCCCAGAGCCCACGTGACAGCGGAGAGAAGCTCCTCGACGACCACCTGATTGCGCCCGACATTGCCTGGTTCCGTCCTGGTTCCACCCTGGTCACTGCTGAGTGACCCAGACTCTGTCCCCTCTGCTTTCAGGTACTCTACAACTTGAGTCCACCCTTGGACTCCACCGGACACTTCATCTTTAACCCGCCTGCAGCCCTTTCAGCTTCAAGCACCAAGAGCCTGCGTGTCAAAACCCGACGCCACTTCGACCCTGTGCACCCACTTCCTGTGGGTGAGGTAACTTTGCTCCGCCGGTGTTCCCACACTGGTGCACACCTCTAGGGTCTGTGTGTTAAGTTTTGTTCCTCTAGGTTCCGCGGAAGTGTCCTTAAACTTTAACTCTATGACTTTTACGCACCATTGGTTAACATTGGTGCATGCGTGCGCTTTCCGCACATCTCCCGAATCCCGAGGGCCATTCCCGACTTCAGCATTGCTTGTCCTGACTGCTCCCAGCGATTCCCTAGGCCCTAGGCCTAACCACTGTTCGAGTGGCCTTTCTTATACCACTTGTTTAGTATATGGTTTGAGTGGCCACCCGCCCTCATCCATAATTGTGCAACTTGTATGTTTAAACAGTGCTTTTGATTTAACGCTTGTGCCCCTTTATTCATAAAGAATACTGGGGATTGTTTTTAGTAATAAACACATATATTTTTATAATATATACTTGTGTGGTGTCCTTTCATTTGGTTTACAGGATTGTATGTGGTAAAACAGCTCGCTTAACACGACCTCTTAAGTTAAGCCTTTAGGCTGCTTAGTCCATGCTACCCCTAGGATAGCTTGTCTAATAAGGTTGACTTACAACCAGACACCATAAGGGATTGTTTGGTCAGGTAGTAGGTGGTTCCAGAATTGGAAACATCCCCTACCAGGCCAACTTCTCACATGGTGCAACCCGTAATATTAACAAATCGAGTTAGGTTATGTTGACAAGAAACGCTAATTCTCCCTTCTTTTTCAGTAATACCTCCTATGAGCAAAAAGTAAATTTGTTTTCAGTAATCGACTAAAATCGTCATTTATATCAAATGAAGGGAAGCAAATCATTATATATAAAGTAGTGAAATTGTAGAATCACGGAGTCGCCATCTTGAAGTGTAAGGTCATGTTAACGAACAAAGCAAGACGGGGGGTCCTAGGAAGCCTAGATAATTAAAGTGGTTATCACAGTATCATAGTAAAGTAAAGGAAATGCCAGTCATCTATATAGATATACTGAATATATCGCTATTCAGTATTAAGTTTTCATGGTGTATTGTACTATTTTATGTTTAAATGTCAGAGTTAGTCAGGTGATAAATATATCTCATAAGATAGTGTCTATCTCAGAATTAGGGTTATTAACTGAATAGTTGTGCAAGGCGGAGGGACACTGACAGTCTGTCTCGCTGTTTAGTCTAAGGTAGTAAGATTAAAGGTATAGTTGCAAGAGTACAAGAGAAATACAGGAAAGAGGATAGTAAGTTCAGTATAACAATTGGTTTTGTTCTCACCAATGACAGGTAATATCGAAACCAACATAGTTCCTATAATCATGGATAAACACTCGGTAGTATTTTTAGTAGACATCAGTATACTGTAGTTTACATACCAGTCTGATTATAAGAGATATCCATTGTATATCATGTAACTATTAAACTATACATTCAATCTACTTATAAAACAAGTTACATGCTGGTAGTTACAATCAAGCCAACATTTTAGTGTGCCATTGGTTAGAGAGCATTTCGGAAGGGTCAGGTCATCTCAGAATAGTATACAGTTATTCATTACCTAAGAAGAATTCATACTCATGGTCAACATTAAGACCCTTTTCTACAGCTTTCAATTTAATAAGCCAAGTTACTTCTTTCCTCCTGAGTTTAAGTAACCTATTCCCCCCTCTGGGGTCTGGTTCTATGTGATCTATACCATGATAGCTAAAGATGTGTTTCATTCTATCAGAGGAGTTTCTAATTAAGTGAGCTGCGGTTGGATACCGGGTATCACCCTGTTTGATTGCTCTAAAGTGCTCTGTCATCCTTTCTTTGAGTTTCCTTTTCGTGCTCCCTACGTATATCATTCCGCAGCTACAAACAATTACATATACAACATAGGTTGTATCACAATTAATAAACAACTCAATGGTGTAATCACCCATCCCATTATAGTTGAAGGTTACTACTACCCAAAGAAACATGTTAACAAAGACTGGCTATCAAAATGTAAAGGCTTCCATAAATGTGGAAGATGCTCATCATGTAGATGGGCTATGAAGAAAGTAGTAACCTTCAACTATAATGGGATGGGTGATTACACCATTGAGATGTTTATTAATTGTGATACAACCTATGTTGTATATGTAATTGTTTGTAGCTGCGGAATGATATACGTAGGGAGCACGAAAAGGAAACTCAAAGAAAGGATGACAGAGCACGTCAGAGCAATCAAACAGGGTGATACCCGGTATCCATCCGCAGCTCACTTAATTAGAAACTCCTCTGATAGAATGAAACACATCTTTAGCTATCATGGTATAGATCACATAGAACCAGACCCCAGAGGGGGGAATAGGTTACTTAAACTAAGGAGGAAAGAAGTAACTTGGCTTATTAAATTGAAAGCTGTAGAAAAGGGTCTTAATGTTGACCATGAGTATGAATTCTTCTTAGGTAATGAATAACTGTATACTATTCTGAGATGACCTGACCCTTCCGAAATGCTCTCTAACCAATGGCACACTAAAATGTTGGCTTGAATGTAACTACCAGCATGTAACTTGTTTTATAAGTATATTGAATGTATAGTTTAATAGTTTATTCGATATACAATGGATATCTCATATAATCAGACTGGTATGTAAACTACAGTATACTGATGTCTACTAAAAATACTACCGAATGTTTATCCATGATTATAGGAACTATGTTGGTTTCGATATTACCTGTCATTGCTGAGAACAAAACCAATTGTTATACTGAACTTACTATTCTCTTTCCTGTATTTCTCTTGTACTCTTGCAACTATACCTTTAATCTTACTACCTTAGACTAAACAGCGAGACAGACTGTCAGTGTCCCTCCGCCTTGCACAATTATTCAGTTAATAACCCTAATTCTGAGATAACTATAACTCATAAGATAGTGTCTATAACCTGACTAACTCTGACACTTAAACATAAAATAGTACAATACACCATGAAAACTTAATACTGAATAGCGATATATTCAGTATATCTATGTAGATGACTGGCATTTCCTTTACTTTACTATGATACTGTGATAACCACTTTAATTATCTAGGCTTCCTAGGACCCCCGTCTTGCTTTGTTCTTTAACATGACCTTACACTTCAAGATGGCGACTCCGTGATTCTACAATTTCACTACTTTATATATAATGATTTGCTTCCCTTCATTTGATATAAATGACGATTTTAGTCGATTACTGAAAACGAATTTACTTTTTGCTCATAGGAGGCATTACTGAAAAAGAAGGGAGAATTAGCGTTTCTTGTCAACATAACCTAACTCGATTTGCTAATATTACGGGTTGCACCAAGATGGCGCCTCTCGCCTTCAGGCGCTTATAAACAATAATAAGCAAGATGGCGCACTACTAGGACGCCGAAACGAAACACAGCGCCACGAAGAACTAGAGATCCGTTAAAAGGTAAGAACCGGACGGATTGCGGGGTAACTAATAGAGATGATCGTGTATGTGATATCACACATAGCGGACTAATATACTAACTTGAGTATTCGGCATTCTAGGTGACAGACAGCGGCACCTTTAATCAGAAGCCCACTACTATTGGGAGATTACTGTAAGGAAGGTAAGATAGCGCTATAGTATACTATCGACCGAGCGCTAGATAATGTTATATCACTATTGAAAGTGTATACTCTACACTTTTAAATTAGGTTACATTTTGTTACAGAATCAAGTGTACTCGATTACGAACAATGAAAAATTATAATTGAACAACGTGGAGGAATATAGGTAGGATGCCACGCCTTTTGGTTGCATTATTATATTAAAAACTAATTTTTATTAAGTAACCTTATCTTTTTAATAAAAGAACTAACGAATAGGTGGAGGATAATTACCCCACTCTACCTACAGAATTTTACTGGGTGCTTCAAGCTATTACCTTGGTATTACCTTGGTGGTGAACTTATAACTTTGATTTCTCTTCTGACTGTGAGCACAACTTTGGCTTTGGGATGTGTCCCTTTGATATCAGGTTACAATTCAAACTCTTTTATTTGTAAGGTTTAAGATGAAAGTAATGGCGTTCTTATACTTTGTTTGGGTTGCAGCCCTGAGGAAGTTTTTGGGTCAGATTTGACCAGACGAAACACGTGTTGGCTGCATATTTGTTGAAGATTGCATAAAGAAGATTGTTTTCAATGAAGATGGAAATTGAAACATCTAAAGACTGATATAATTAAAATCTATTACTTAACTTGAAAAAGTACTTTGGACTTTGTGTGCTCGATGAGAATAATTGACATCAGAAGGATGACAGGCCGAGTTGGCCTTACCTGAATTCGAAGGTGTAAGTGCAGATCACACGTAAATCAGGAGCATGAGTTTACTCAATAGCCCACTTTATTAAAATGACCGACAAATCAGCAGCTATTTCCCAGCTGTCCCTCGGAGGAGGTAATTGGCGTAAAAGTAACGGCCGCGCGGCCGTGAAAGCAAAAGTGATCGCGATCAATGCGAAAGACGTGCGGTCGAGTGGTGCTAATGAAAGGCAGATGGCTGGCCTGCACGCGTGCACGCTCACGTGAAGGCAAGCGCTAGGCCAGCCAATAGCACTTTGAAAACTCACCTACTAAATGTCTCTCCGAGCAGCGCATGCGCTGGCTTAGCAAGACCTAAAGCAGAGTGTAGAGCAGCGCTTAATTTGTGCCGGTGTTTCCAAGTGTTCAAGTGCCTGGCACTTATTTTTTTTAAACACTGCCAATTGTTTATGAGAGAACGCCATATGGTGGTGCTCTCAAAATTAGTTGTTTTTTAAGGAAAGCCCGAATGGTTAGCAGCGCAATGTATTAACTAGGAACAGTGTATACCCGCAGGCTGCAGTGGGACCTTGGAATCCCGGGTGAAGAGCATGTTGTTGATTGAAGTCACTCCTTTCGAACATAAGCTACTGTTTTGGCCCTTGGTAGCTCTAGTTATACCTCCCCTTGCGATGATACACTGCAGGATTTCTGCCATTGCTATAGTGAGTTGCGTGCTGTCTATAAAAATATGTATTCGCCGTAGGACATCCCAACCTTTCATTGTATTGCTGCCGATAAGAGGGCTGCCATTGAGTTGAGTAATGATCACCCGTCTTGTTTCAAAACCCTGAGTCGCTCGTTCTGAGTCCCACGGGAATTAAATTACTGTGTCATATTCCTCATCCCATGCGCCTTGCAGAGGCATAGCTATCAGTGGGACAGCAGGTACAGTGCCATCGGGACCCAAAGCCGGGTAGAGGGGCCTGAATTATGATTCTGACACAAGCCCATTCTTGCGAGGGGTGGAGCACCCTTTCTTTACCAAGTATGATTTACTTCTGTACCCGAACTGTTCCTAAAGGTGTCATGTGTGTTTATGACGGGGGGTAGACTTGTTTTTAGGTCGAGCCTGCGATGGCTGTGCATGTTTTTTAGTCAGTGTCACTAGTGGGCTTTAAGCCCCGCCCCTCTTTCCCATTGGCCGGCGTCACCGTTTATGCTAAACGGTGGCCAGCCTTTGGGAAATAGGTCCTGGTGACGTATTCTTTTCTCTATTTCTGCCGTCCCACTTGGACGGACTGCCCTGATTTCCTGCTGGCGTAAAAGCTTTGTTATCTTTATGGGGCCAAACAGATGGCTCCCATAAAGAAGATAATAAACCTTTTACACCAGCAGGAAGTCAGGCCAAGTCCGTCCAAGTGGGACGGCAGAAATAGAGAAAAGTCGGCGTCATGGCGAGCGTGTTTCCTCACTCCTGCTTGTGATGTTTTCACCTGACTCACTGTGACTCTGTTTTCTCCTCTTCTCTCTTTTGGTTGCTTCCTATCCTTCATTCCATCTCTTTTCCCACCTCATTCCCCTCTCTGCTTCTACTTCCCACGTTCTCTCTTCTTTTCCCGTCCCACTTTGCTTCTCTTTAGTGTGCTTTTCAGAAGACGGTCGGGAGGGCGCCGTTACACCGCTGACAGATTCACCGCTCTAATCAAGCATACATAGAAGGAGTGGAAGAAGACTGGGGATGGATACAGGGGAACTACATTGCATATGCGCTTAGACTCACTGCACCCTGATACTTTTTAAAGAAATCGTTATCATTGTTAAAAGAAATTTCATTGATGCTTAAAAGGATCGGCTACACCGCATGGGAGGATAGATAACCCCTGAGTTACCGTACCGACTGTAGAAGCGTTTGGAGCCCCAAAGAGCCCCGCTTCATTTTTAACAATTTCCCGGCAGAGGACACACCATCCTGCAGTGAGCGTGCCAGCACCAAGATATAATTGGAGCCCCAAGGTGCCCGGCGAATACATTTACATTGTGGAAACAGTTCCTGAACCACCCCAGTGAGATTGTGAGGATTTACTGGTATTTTTAAATTGAAAGGGAACATTCTATATACATTGTCCTGAGGAAGGTGGTGCATAATAATATAAAGGCCATCGAAACGCGTCGACGTACTATTGGGTGTTACATCCAAGGATTTGATTGGGTTGTGACTAAATGAAATGATTCATGGACACCCAAGAGATAATACAACAATGAATCCTACATGGAGTAACACATTCTTGATGTTTTTTTGATTATACATTGTTGTTTGTTGTTCTCTCATTTTTTATTTTATTTGTTTATCTTGCTAGCACACTGGTGTTTTTTAGTACGTATGTATCAGATGAAATACCTTTTTGTGTAAGTACGTTTAATCATTGTGTAAGTTCTATACATTATATTAAATTCATTTACTTTTGCATATCATGTGTTTATGAGTATTGTTCTGCCTAGCTGACTATTGGGGCCCTGGTTGTCCCTATATGTGGTTGTGATCAGTGACGTTATAATCTAGGGGATAAATGATTTTGAGTACATGAGTATGGATGGTTAGGATCAATTAGTACAACGAAATCAATTTCCCAGTAGATTTTTGCTCTTTAATTACCTGTGGTACCCCTTCTCTTGGGTGTGGGGTTGCTCCCATTCTCTCTTTTTATCGTCTCTTTAGTGTGCGCCTGTCTTCATTCCTCTCCTTACCAGCGGTGCGACGCGGCGGCGGAGGGACGAGAGGGTGCGGGGACTGGGAGAGGACCCCCCTCGGCCCCCACACCGAGCTCGGTTCCGGTCTCTGCACCCTCCCTGGTGCTCCCCAGTCTCCTCCCTGCTCCCTGTCCCTACCCCCTGCCCCGGTGCTCCGGTCCCTGCCTCCCTCTCGTCTGCGCGTCACTCCCTGGCAGTGTCTGCCAAGGGCACCTCAGGACACATCCTGTCCCCGCCCGGGGCTGCTGGTAATTAGGCTGAGAGCCCGGGGAGCCCAGGCACGGCTGGGGTTGGAGGGGTGAGAGCGCACGGAGCGCGGCCCCTCCTCCCCAGAACCTGTGCATGGGGGGGTCAGACTGGCGCCGCCTCCCCCCACACCTACACAGATGATACTGAGTGGAGTAGTTCATGCTGGTGCGTAGTTTCAGGATTTCAGCGCTCCATGATTTCAGCGCTCCGACCTCTAGATAAAACTGCTCTAGCCGCTGTGAAAAGACTCCCGCGAGACTCCCCACCAATAAAACCCAGGGAACGACATCAAACGAGCCCTCACATCCCACCGAAAGGTAAAGCACCCAAACTATCATCCACATGTGCGCAAAACGCAACCCCTGGTAAACCACTTCAGTGCACCCCTCCTTTGAGCATGACCACCAACATGTGCTGGCAGCAGATAAACAAAGTAAGTGGCATCAACATCACCATCAGATGAAGGACGATGTAGACGCCAGTAAGGTCAACTCCCAACCAGCCCCCTCGCCCATGCATGCTCCCTCGAACCAGCCCCACACTCCAGTCAGTCGATTTAAGCAGTCCCCACACCCAGCCAAAATAAGACCAATTAACAGTTACTTTCCAACATCCCGTGTGTCTAAGTCCAACCCTCATATCTACCCACCCTCTTCCAAACAAACCTTACTATCAGCACAGCCATGCACCACATGCAACCAAAACAATACCAATCAAAACTCAATTTCAAGGTACACCAAGCCCAACGTCCTGGACAATCCTCCGCAACAGCGCCCACGCAATATCCCATAGTGATTCCACGTCAATCAAGAGCAAACCACCAAATGGACTGACACCGTGGCAAGCTCTTCCCAAGCTCTACATTGCATAAAACCAAAATAACACTTCCCCAACCAGTCCCAAAAGCCAAGCAAAATTAGCCCTGTGAACACCCACATATTAAGGAGAACACCCCATCCATTCACCATATTCAACCATATAGCCACCTGCCATGACCCACATCCATTGGAGACTGCCCCCAGCAACCCACATACCTACACAATACCCCAGAGAGCCCCACGCCCAAAGAAAGCCAGCCCCAACAACCCATCAAGCTCTTCACAACCAGTCTCCACTTCCAAGCAAACTATTTCCCAACGAACCCCCCCCACACACAATGAAAATAACAACCCTCAACAGCCATTCGATGAAGACACCCAATAGGTTTGTGTCCAAGCAATACTCTATTGAGCCACAACTTCCAAGCAGGGACTCCCCATACACACACACACGTCTAGTCAAGCACTTTCAACAAGCCACAGCATACTAGAAGGTTCTTCACCAACCATCCCCACACCAAAACAAGATTTCCCCACCTGCTCCCACATTCAAACAAGACGACCCCAAGTAGCTTCACGTACTCTCATCCACAAGCCAACCCATGCAACAAGGCCCCTCCAAACAGCCCCTCGAAAAACTAAGCTCCCCACAACAAGCTCCCGCATACAAAGGTTCCCTCCCCCCAAACACCATCCCCTTGCAAAAAAGGCAAGCATTGGCATAGCCAATAGGTCTCGCCTTTGGGACCTTATAAGTGTTTAGCCATGGGACAGTTGATGTTGTTGCACCAAGGATATTGTGCTGCATAGCTAAATACTTATAAGGTACCAAAGGCGAGACCTATTGGCTATGCCAATGCTTGTTATTACAAGTTTGTGTTTTTTTTCTGTCGTAAACGGAACAAAGCATTAGGAGAACGCCACTCTCGTCGCCCACATACAAGCGGCTTTGTGAAATAGCCCATCAGGAGTGGGAGCCCCCAGCACTGCGCCCAACACTGACAGCACGGGGAAAGAGGTATTTTACTGTAACCTGCACTAGTGGGTGTAAGACGGGGGAAAGCGGTATTTTACTGTAATCTGCACTAGTGGGTGTAAGACAGGGAAAGAGGCCTTTTACTGTATCCTGCACTGGTGGGTGTAAGACGGGGGAAAGAGACCTTTTACTGTAGCCTGCACTAGTGGGTGTACGACGGGGGAAAGAGGCCTTTTACTGTATCCTGCACTGGTGGGTGTAAGACAGAGAAAGAGGCATTTTACTGTAAGCTGCTCTAGTGGGTGTAAGACAGCGAAAGAGGCCTTTTACAGTAACCTGCACTAGTGGGTGTAAGACAGGGAAAGAGGCCTTTTACTGTAACCTAAACTTTTTGGTGTAAGACGGGGAAAGAGGCCTTTAACTGTAACCTGCACCCGTGGGTGTAAGACGGGGAAAGAGGCCTTTTACTGTAACCTGCACCAGTGGGTGTAAGACAGGGGAAAGAGGCCTTTAACTGTAACCTGCACTAGTGGGTGTAAGACGGGGAAAGAGGCCTTTTACTGTAACCTGCACCAGTGGGTGTAAGACAGGGGAAAGAGGCCTTTAACTGTAACCTGCACTAGTGGGTGTAAGACAGAGAAAGAGGTATTTTACTGTAACCTGCACTAGCGGATGTAAGACAGGGAAAGAGGCCTTTTACTGTAACCTGCACTAGAGGGTGTAATACAGGGACAGAGGCCTTTAACTGTATCCTGCACTGGTGGGTGTAAGACAGGAAAAGAGGCCTTTTACTGTAACCTGCACTATTGGGTGTAAGACGGGGAAAGAGGCCTTTTACTGTATCCTGCACTAGTGGGTGTAAGACGGGGAAAGTGGCCTTTTACTGTAACCTGTACTTGTGGGTGTAAGACAGGGAAAGAGGTATTTTACTGTAACCTGCACTAGCGGATGTAAGACGGGGAATGAGACCTTTTACTGTAACATGCACTAGTGGGTGTAAGATGGGGGAAAGAGACCTTTTACTGTAACCTGCACTAGTGGGTGTAAGACGGGGAAAGAGGCCTTTTACTGTATCCTGCACTGGTGGGTGTAAGACGAGGTAAGAGGCCTTTTACTGTAACCTGCACTAGTGGCTGTAAGACGAGGGAAAGAGGCCTTTTACTGTATCCTGCACTAGTGGGTGTAAGACAGGGAAAGAGGCCTTTTACTGTAACCTGCACTAGAGGATGTAAGACGGGGAAAGAGGCCTTTTACTGTAATCTGCACTAGTGGGTGTAAGACAGGGAAAGAGGTCTTTTACAGTAACCTGCACTAGTGGGTGTAAGACGGGGAAAGAGGTCTTTTACAGTAACCTGCACTAGTGGGTGTAAGACGGGGACAGAGGCCTTTAACTGTAACCTGCACTAGTGGGTGTAAGACGGGGGAAAGAGACCTTTTACTGTAACCTGCACTAGTGGGTGTAAGACAGGGAAAGAGGCCTTTTACTGTATCCTGCACTAGAGGGTGTAAAACAGGGATAGAGACCTTTTACTGTAACCTGCACTAGTGGGTGTAAGACAGGGAAAGAGGCCTTTCACTGTAACCTGCACTAGAGGGTGTAAGACGGGGAAAGAGGCCTTTTACTGTATCCTGCACTAGTGGGTGTAAGACGGGGAAAGTGGCCTTTCACTGTAACCTGCACTAGTGGGTGTAAGACAGGGAAAGAGGCCTTTTACTGTAACCTGCACTAGAGGGTGTAAGATGGGGAAAGAGGCCTTTTACTGTAACCTGCACTAGAGGGTGTAAGACAGGGAAAGAGGCCTTTTACTGTAACCTGCACTAGAGGGTGTAAGATGGGGAAAGAGGCCTTTTACTGTAACCTGCACTAGAGGGTGTAAGACAGGGAAAGAGGCCTTTTACTGTAACCTGCACTAGAGGGTGTAAGATGGGGAAAGAGACCTTTTACTGTAACCTGCACTAGAGGGTGTAAGACGGGGAAAGAGGCCTTTTACTGTATCCTGCACTAGAGGGTGTAAGACAGGGAAAGAGGCCTTTTACTGTAACCTGCACTAGAGGGTGTAAGACAGGGAAAGAGGCCTTTTACTGTAACCTGCACTAGAGGGTGTAAGATGGGGAAAGAGGCCTTTTACTGTAACCTGCACTAGAGGGTGTAAGACAGGGAAATAGGCCTTTTACTGTAACCTGCACTAGTGGGTGTAAGATGGGGGAAAGAGACCTTTTACTGTAACCTGCACTAGTGGGTGTAAGACAGAGAAAGAGGCCTTTTACTGTAACCTGAACTAGTGGGTGTAAGACATAGAAAGAGGCCTTTTACTGTAACTTTCACTAGTGGGTGTAGGACGGGGAAAGAGGCCTTTTACTGTATCCTGCACTGGTGGGTGTAAGACGAGGTAAGAGGCATTTTACTGTAACCTGCACTAGAGGGTGTAAGAGAGGGAAAGAGGCCTTTTACTGTAACCTGCACTAGAGGGTGTAAGACAGGGAAAGAGGCCTTTAACTATATCCTGCACTGTGGGTGTAAGACAGGAAAAGAGGCCTTTTACTGTAACCTGCACTTGAGGGTGTAAGACGGGGAAAGAGGCCTTTTACTGTAACCTGCACTAGAGGGTGCAAGACGGGGAAAGAGGCCTTTTACTGTAACCTGCACTAGAGGGTGTAAGACGGGAAAGAGGCTTTTACTGTAACATGCACTAGTGCGTGTAAGACGGGGAAAGAGGTCTTTTACTGTAACCTGCACTAGTGGATGTAAGACGGGGAAAGAGACCTTTTACTGTAACATGCACTAGTGGGTGTAAGATGGGGGAAAGAGACCTTTTACTGTAACCTGCACTAGTGGGTGTAAGACGGGGAAAGAGGCCTTTTACTGTATCCTGCACTGGTGGGTGTAAGACGAGGTAGGAGGCCTTTTACTGTAACCTGCACTAGTGGCTGTAAGACGAGGGAAAGAGGCCTTTTACTGTATCCTGCACTAGTGGGTGTAAGACAGAGAAAGAGGCCTTTTACTGTAACCTGCACTAGAGGGTGTAAGACGGGGAAAGAGGCCTTTTACTGTAACCTGCACTAGTGGGTGTAAGACAGGGAAAGAGGTCTTTTACAGTAACCTGCACTAGTGGGTGTAAGATGGGGACAGATGCCTCTAACTGTAACCTGCACTAGTGGGTGTAAGACGGGGAAAAGATACCTTTTACTGTAACCTGCACTAGTGGGTGTAAGACAGGGAAAGAGGCCTTTTACTGTATCCTGCACTAGAGGGTGTAAGACGGGGAAAGAGGCCTTTTACTGTATCCTGCACTAAAGGGTGTAAGACGGGGAAAGAGACCTTTTACAGTAACCTGCACTAGTGGGTGTAAGACGGGGAAAGAGGCCTTTTACTGTAACCTGCACTAGTGGGTGTAAGATGGGGAAAGAGACCTTTTACTGTATCCTGCACTAGTGGGTGTAAGACGGGGAAAGAGGCCTTTCACTCTAACCTGCACTAGTGGGTGTAAGACAGGGAAAGAGGCCTTTTACTGTAACCTGCACTAGTGGGTGTAAGACGGGGGAAAGAGACCTTTTACTGTAACCTGCACTAGTGGGTGTAAGATGGGGAAAGAGACCTTTTACTGTATCCTGCACTAGAGGGTGTAAGACAGGGAAAGAGGGCTTTTACTGTAACCTGCACTAGTGGGTGTAAGACGGGGGAAAGAGACCTTTTACTGTAACCTGCACTAGAGGGGGTAAGACGGGGAAAGAGGCCTTTTACTGTAACCTGCACTAGAGGGTGTAAGACGGGGAAAGAGGTATTTTACAGTAACCCGCACTAGTGGGTGTAAGACGGGGGAAAGAGACCTTTTACTGTAACCTGCACTAGTGGGTTTAAGATGGGGAAAGAGACCTTTTACTGTATCCTGCACTAGAGGGTGTAAGACAGGGAAAGAGGCCTTTTACTGTATCCTGCACTAGAGGGTGTAAGACAGGGAAAGAGGCCTTTTACTGTAACCTGCACTAGAGGGTGTAAGACAGGGAAAGAGGCCTTTTACTGTATCGTGCACTAGAGGGTGTAAGACAGGGAAAGAGGCCTTTTACTGTAACCTGCACTAGAGGGTGTAAGATGGGGAAAGAAGCATTTTACTGTAACCTGCACTAGAGGGTGTAAGACAGGGAAATAGGCCTTTTACTGTAACCTGCACTAGTGGGTGTAAGATGGGGGAAAGAGACATTTTACTGTAACCTGCACTAGTGGGTGTAAGACAGAGAAAGAGGCCTTTTACTGTAACCTGAACTAGTGGGTGTAAGACATAGAAAGAGGCCTTTTACTGTAACTTGCACTAGTGGGTGTAAGACGGGGAAAGAGGCCTTTTACTGTAACCTGCACTAGTGGGTGTAAGATGGGGAAAGAGACCCTTTACTGTATCCTGCACTAGAGGGTGTAAGACAGGGAAAGAGGCCTTTTACTGTAACCTGCACTAGAGGGTGTAAGATGGGGAAAGAGGCCTTTTACTGTAACCTGCACTAGAGGGTGTAAGACAGGGAAAGAGGCCTTTTACTGTATCCTGCACTAGAGGGTGTAAGACAGGGAAAGAGGCCTTTTACTGTAACCTGCACTAGAGTGTGTAAGACAGGGAAAGAGGCCTTTTACTGTATCCTGCACTAGAGGGTGTAAGACAGGGAAAGAGGCCTTTTACTGTAACCTGCACTAGAGGGTGTAAGATGGGGAAAGAAGCATTTTACTGTAACCTGCACTAGAGGGTGTAAGACAGGGAAATAGGCCTTTTACTGTAACCTGCACTAGTGGGTGTAAGATGGGGGAAAGAGACATTTTACTGTAACCTGCACTAGTGGGTGTAAGACAGAGAAAGAGGCCTTTTACTGTAACCTGAACTAGTGGGTGTAAGACATAGAAAGAGGCCTTTTACTGTAACTTGCACTAGTGGGTGTAAGACGGGGAAAGAGGCCTTTTACTGTAACCTGCACTAGAGGGTGTAAGACAGGGAAAGAGGCCTTTTACTGTAACCTGCACTAGAGGGTGTAAGACAGGGAAAGAGGCCTTTAACTATATCCTACACTGGTGGGTGTAAGACAGGAAAAGAGGCCTTTTACTGTAACCTGCACTAGAGGGTGTAAGACGGGGAAAGAGGCCTTTTACTGTAACCTGCACTAGTGGGTGTAAGACGGGGGAAAGAGACCTTTTACTGTAACCTGCACTAGAGGGTGTAAGATGGGGAAAGAGGCCTTTTACTGTAACCTGCACTAGAGGGTGTAAGACAGGGAAAGAGGCCTTTTACTGTATCCTGCACTAGAGGGTGTAAGACAGGGAAAGAGGCCTTTTACTGTAACCTGCACTAGAGTGTGTAAGACAGGGAAAGAGGCCTTTTACTGTATCCTGCACTAGAGGGTGTAAGACAGGGAAAGAGGCCTTTTACTGTAACCTGCACTAGAGGGTGTAAGATGGGGAAAGAAGCATTTTACTGTAACCTGCACTAGAGGGTGTAAGACAGGGAAATAGGCCTTTTACTGTAACCTGCACTAGTGGGTGTAAGATGGGGGAAAGAGACATTTTACTGTAACCTGCACTAGTGGGTGTAAGACAGAGAAAGAGGCCTTTTACTGTAACCTGAACTAGTGGGTGTAAGACATAGAAAGAGGCCTTTTACTGTAACTTGCACTAGTGGGTGTAAGACGGGGAAAGAGGCCTTTTACTGTATCCTGCACTGGTGGGTGTAAGACGAGGTAAGAGGCATTTTACTGTAACCTGCACTAGAGGGTGTAAGACAGGGAAAGAGGCCTTTTACTGTAACCTGCACTAGAGGGTGTAAGACAGGGAAAGAGGCCTTTAACTATATCCTACACTGGTGGGTGTAAGACAGGAAAAGAGGCCTTTTACTGTAACCTGCACTAGAGGGTGTAAGACGGGGAAAGAGGCTTTTTACTGTAACCTGCACTAGAGGGTGTAAGACGGGGAAAGAGGCCTTTCACTGTAACCTGCACTAGAGGGTGTAAGACGGGGAAAGAGGCCTTTTACTGTATCCTGCACTGGTGGGTGTAAGACGAGGTAAGAGGCATTTTACTGTAACCTGCACTAGAGGGTGTAAGACAGGGAAAGAGGCCTTTTACTGTAACCTGCACTAGAGGGTGTAAGACAGGGAAAGAGGCCTTTAACTATATCCTACACTGGTGGGTGTAAGACAGGAAAAGAGGCCTTTTACTGTAACCTGCACTAGAGGGTGTAAGACGGGGAAAGAGGCTTTTTACTGTAACCTGCACTAGAGGGTGTAAGTCGGGGAAAGAGGCCTTTCACTGTAACCTGCACTAGAGGGTGTAAGACGAGGGAAAGAGGCCTTTTACTGTAACCTGCACTAGAGGGTGTAAGACGGGGAAAGAGGCCTTTTACTGTAACCTGCACTAGAGGGTGTAAGACGGGGAAAGAGGCCTTTTACTGTAACCTGCACTAGAGGGTGTAAGACGGGGAAAGAGGCCTTTTACTGTAACCTGCACTAGAGGGTGTAAGACAGGGAAAGAGGCCTTTTACTGTAACCTGCATAAGAGGGTGTAAGACGGGGAAAGAGGCCTTTTACTGTTACCTGCACTAGTGGGTGTAAGATGGGGGAAAGAGACCTTTTACTGTAACCTGCAATAGTGGGTGTAAGACAGAGAAAGAGGCCTTTTACTGTAACCTGCACTAGTGGGTGTAAGACATAGAAAGAGGCCTTTTACTGTAACCTGCACTAGTGGGTGTAAGACGGGGAAAGAGGCCTTTTACTGTATCCTGCACTGGTGGGTGTAAGACGGGGAAAGAGGTCTTTTACAGTAACCTGCACTAGTGGGTGTAAGACAGGGAAACAGGCCTTTTACTGTAACCTGCACTAGAGGGTGTAAGACAGGAAAAGAGGCCTTTCACTGTAACTTGCACTAGTGGGTGTAAGGCAGGGAAAGAGGCCTTTTACTGTAACCTGCACTAGTGGGTGTAAGACAGGGAAAGAGGTCTTTTACAGTAACCTGCACTAGTGGGTGTAAGACGGGGAAAGAGGTCTTTTACAGTAACCTGCACTAGTGGGTGTAAGACGGGGACAGAGGCCTTTAACTGTAACCTGCACTAGTGGGTGTAAGACGGGGAAAAGAGACCTTTTACTGTAACCTGCACTAGTGGGTGTAAGACAGGGAAAGAGGCCTTTTACTGTATCCTGCACTAGCGGGTGTAAGACAGGGAAAGAGGCCTTTTACTGTAACCTGCACTAGTGGGTGTAAGACAGGGAAAGAGGCCTTTTAATGTATCCTGCACTAGAGGGTGTAAGACGGGGAAAGAGGCCTTTTACTGTAACCTGCACTAGTGGGTGTAAGACAGGGAAAGAGGCCTTTTACTGTAACCTGCACTAGAGGGTGTAAGATGGGGAAAGAGGCCTTTTACTGTAACCTGCACTAGAGGGTGTAAGACGGGGGAAAGAGGCCTTTTACTGTAACCTGCACTAGAGGGTGTAAGACGGGGGAAAGAGGCCTTTTACTGTAACCTGCACTAGAGGGTGTAAGACGGGGGAAAGAGACCTTTTACTGTAACCTGCACTAGTGGGTGTAAGATGGGGAAAGAGACCTTTTACTGTATCCTGCACTAGAGGGTGTAAGACAGGGAAAGAGGCATTTTACTGTAACCTGCACTAGAGGGTGTAAGATGGGGAAAGAGGCCTTTTACTGTAACCTGCACTAGAGGGTGTAAGACAGGGAAAGAGGCCTTTTACTGTATCCTGCACTAGAGGGTGTAAGACAGGGAAAGAGGCCTTTTACTGTAACCTGCACTAGAGTGTGTAAGACAGGGAAAGAGGCCTTTTACTGTATCCTGCACTAGAGGGTGTAAGACAGGGAAAGAGGCCTTTTACTGTAACCTGCACTAGAGGGTGTAAGATGGGGAAAGAAGCATTTTACTGTAACCTGCACTAGTGGGTGTAAGACAGAGAAAGAGGCCTTTTACTGTAACCTGAACTAGTGGGTGTAAGACATAGAAAGAGGCCTTTTACTGTAACTTGCACTAGTGGGTGTAAGACGGGGAAAGAGGCCTTTTACTGTATCCTGCACTGGTGGGTGTAAGACGAGGTAAGAGGCATTTTACTGTAACCTGCACTAGAGGGTGTAAGACAGGGAAAGAGGCCTTTTACTGTAACCTGCACTAGAGGGTGTAAGACAGGGAAAGAGGCCTTTAACTATATCCTACACTGGTGGGTGTAAGACAGGAAAAGAGGCCTTTTACTGTAACCTGCACTAGAGGGTGTAAGACGGGGAAAGAGGCTTTTTACTGTAACCTGCACTAGAGGGTGTAAGACGGGGAAAGAGGCCTTTCACTGTAACCTGCACTAGAGGGTGTAAGACGGGGAAAGAGGCCTTTTACTGTATCCTGCACTGGTGGGTGTAAGACGAGGTAAGAGGCATTTTACTGTAACCTGCACTAGAGGGTGTAAGACAGGGAAAGAGGCCTTTTACTGTAACCTGCACTAGAGGGTGTAAGACAGGGAAAGAGGCCTTTAACTATATCCTACACTGGTGGGTGTAAGACAGGAAAAGAGGCCTTTTACTGTAACCTGCACTAGAGGGTGTAAGACGGGGAAAGAGGCTTTTTACTGTAACCTGCACTAGAGGGTGTAAGTCGGGGAAAGAGGCCTTTCACTGTAACCTGCACTAGAGGGTGTAAGACGAGGGAAAGAGGCCTTTTACTGTAACCTGCACTAGAGGGTGTAAGACGGGGAAAGAGGCCTTTTACTGTAACCTGCACTAGAGGGTGTAAGACGGGGAAAGAGGCCTTTTACTGTAACCTGCACTAGAGGGTGTAAGACGGGGAAAGAGGCCTTTTACTGTAACCTGCACTAGAGGGTGTAAGACAGGGAAAGCGGCCTTTTACTGTAACCTGCATAAGAGGGTGTAAGACGGGGAAAGAGGCCTTTTACTGTAACCTGCACTAGTGGGTGTAAGATGGGGGAAAGAGACCTTTTACTGTAACCTGCACTAGTGGGTGTAAGACAGAGAAAGAGGCCTTTTACTGTAACCTGCACTAGTGGGTGTAAGACATAGAAAGAGGCCTTTTACTGTAACCTGCACTAGTGGGTGTAAGACGGGGAAAGAGGCCTTTTACTGTATCCTGCACTGGTGGGTGTAAGACGGGGAAAGAGGTCTTTTACAGTAACCTGCACTAGTGGGTGTAAGACAGGGAAAGAGGCCTTTTACTGTAACCTGCACTAGAGGGTGTAAGACGTGGAAAGAGGCCTTTTACTGTAACCTGCACTAGAGGGTGTAAGACAGGAAAAGAGGCCTTTCACTGTAACTTGCACTAGTGGGTGTAAGGCAGGGAAAGAGGCCTTTTACTGTAACCTGCACTAGTGGGTGTAAGACAGGGAAAGAGGTCTTTTACAGTAACCTGCACTAGTGGGTGTAAGACGGGGAAAGAGGTCTTTTACAGTAACCTGCACTAGTGGGTGTAAGACGGGGACAGAGGCCTTTAACTGTAACCTGCACTAGTGGGTGTAAGACGGGGAAAAGAGACCTTTTACTGTAACCTGCACTAGTGGGTGTAAGACAGGGAAAGAGGCCTTTTACTGTATCCTGCACTAGCGGGTGTAAGACAGGGAAAGAGGCCTTTTACTGTAACCTGCACTAGTGGGTGTAAGACAGGGAAAGAGGCCTTTTACTGTATCCTGCACTAGAGGGTGTAAGACGGGGAAAGAGGCCTTTTACTGTAACCTGCACTAGTGGGTGTAAGACGGGGAAAGAGGCCTTTTACTGTAACCTGCACTAGAGGGTGTAAGACAGGGAAATAGGCCTTTTACTGTAACCTGCACTAGTGGGTGTAAGATGGGGGAAAGAGACATTTTACTGTAACCTGCACTAGTGGGTGTAAGACGGGGAAAGATGCCTTTTACTGTATCCTGCACTAGAGGGTGTAAGACGGGGAAAGAGGCCTTTTACTGTATCCTGCACTAGAGGGTGTAAGATGGGGAAAGAGGCCTTTTACTGTAACCTGCACTAGAGGGTGTAAGACAGGGAAATAGGCCTTTTACTGTAACCTGCACTAGTGGGTGTAAGATGGGGGAAAGAGAAATTTTACTGTAACCTGCACTAGTGGGTGTAAGACAGAGAAAGAGGCCTTTTACTGTAACCTGAACTAGTGGGTGTAAGACATAGAAAGAGGCCTTTTACTGTAACTTGCACTAGTGGGTGTAAGACGGGGAAAGAGGCCTTTCACTGTAACCTGCACTCGTGGGTGTAAGACGGGGGAAGATGCCTCTTACTGTAACCTGCACTAGTGGGTGTAAGACAGAGAAAGAGGCCTTTTACTGTAACATACACTAGTGGGTGTAAGACGGGGAAAGAGGCCTTTTACTGTATCCTGCACTGGTGGGTGTAAGACGAGGTAAGAGGCATTTTACTGTAACCTGCACTAGAGGGTGTAAGACAGGGAAAGAGGCCTTTTACTGTAACCTGCACTAGAGGGTGTAAGACAGGGAATGAGGCCTTTAACTATATCCTACACTGGTGGGTGTAAGACAGGAAAAGAGGCCTTTTACTGTAACCTGCACTAGAGGGTGTAAGACGGGGAAAGAGGCCTTTTACTGTAACCTGCACTAGTGGGTGTAAGATGGGGAAAGAGGCCTTTTACTGTAACCTGCACTAGAGGGTGTAAGACAGGGGAAGAGGCCTTTAACTATATCCTGCACTGGTGGGTGTAAGACAGGAAAAGAGGCCTTTTACTGTAACCTGCACTAGAGGGTGTAAGACAGGGAAAGAGGCCTTTTACTGTAACCTGCATAAGAGGGTGTAAGACGGGGAAAGAGGCCTTTTACTGTTACCTGCACTAGTGGGTGTAAGATGGGGGAAAGAGGCCTTTTACTGTAACCTGCACTAGTGGGTGTAAGACAGAGAAAGAGGCCTTTTACTGTAACCTGCACTAGTGGGTGTAAGACGGGGAAAGAGGCCTTTTACTGTATCCTGCACTGGTGGGTGTAAGACGGGGAAAGAGGTCTTTTACAGTAACCTGCACTAGTGGGTGTAAGACAGGGAAAGAGGCCTTTTACTGTAACCTGCACTAGAGGGTGTAAGACGGGGAAAGAGGCCTTTTACTGTAACTTGCACTAGTGGGTGTAAGACGGGGAAAGAGGCCTTTTACTGTAACCTGCACTAGTGGGTGTAAGACAGGGAAAGAGGTATTTTACAGTAACCTCCGTCGGAGACGGTCGCTCCCCTCCCGCCTCCCGCCTTCCGCCTCAACAGCTGGTATTGTAGCGATCTGCTGAGCGTGCCCGCATCTCTTAATCATAGCGACTGATATCCAAGCAGCGCTTTTGGTGCCTGAAAGAATTTGACTGCATTTTTAACATAGCGCTTTCATTGACAAGCAGCGCTTTTTGTGCCTGAAGGGATTTAAACTGCATTTGTAACATAGCGCTTTTATCGACAAGCAGCGCTTTGGTGCCTAAAATAATTTGGAAGAAGTGAATTGCAATAACTGTTACAGCGCTCCGCTGCCAGCATTGTTTGCCATAGCGCTTTGTGATAAAGTGAATCAGTGCGTCCTATTTACCTTTTGGCTCGCGGCCATTTTGTTGTTGTTTATCCCAGCCCGTCCCCCCCACCACGCTCCCGCCTCCCAGCTGACCCCCCCTCGCCCCTCCCCTTCCACCATCCTCATATGACAGCTAATCTTGCGCGCAGCGTCCACGCGCAGCGACCGCGCCCCAGTCGCGCCGAAGGTGCGCCAAAGGTAAGCCCGTCTGCGCCTGGACCGCGCCCAGCACCATACCCCCTGCCCTTTGCCGCTCCCAACCCCCCAGAGTAACTTATGATGCCGCTACTCTCCTCGCCCTCAACGCCGGACGCACCCCTCTTTGCTGCGAAGCTACCCCAGGACGTACCCACGGCCCATTCTCCTGCCTCTCCTGTAAGTTCAACTGCATCAGGACCCTCACCAAACACACTTCCTCCACACACAGCTCCGAACACTACGACTTGAAATGCATCCTACTGAACACCCGCTCGGTCCACAGACACGCAACCGAACTCTGGGACCTAATCGACACCACGTCTCCTGACATCGCCTTCCTCACTGAAACATGGATGAATACATCCTCTGCCCCCGACATCGCCATAGCCATACCGGACACGTACAAGATCATTCGAAAAGACCGCACCATTAACAAAACTGGAGGAGGCATAGCTATCGTCCATAGAAACACCATCAAAATTACAACCAGCTCCGACGACAATCTTGCAACCGCCGAACACCTCCACTTTCAGATCCACACCGACCCCAGGACCACACTTAGAGGAACCCTCATCTACAGGCCCCCAGGCACCCGATCTCAATTCAGTGACGACATCACTGACTTTGTCAGCCCGCACGCCCTCGCCTCCGAGAACTACATTCTCCTAGGAGACCTCAACTACCACCTTGACAACATTCTCGACAACAACACCACCACCCTTCTGGACAACCTGTCCAATCTCGGACTCAAACAACTTGTTGACACCCCAACTCACACAGCCGGACACACGCTCGACCCTATCTTCACCTCCAGCAAGCACATCTCCTTCGACCACACTACAGCTCTCCACTGGACGGATCACAGATGTGTTCACTTCAGCTACAAAACAACCCTGACCCACAACCACCCACAACCCATTCCCCGAAGAAATTGGAACAAAATCACCACTGACCAACTCCTCGCATCACTCAGCCAAAACACTCCCACCCTAACAACGGACCCAGATCAAGCGGCCACAAACCTCAGGCAATGGATCACCAACAGTGCGGACGAACTAGCACCCCTGAAAAAACACCAGTTGAAATCATTCAGCAAAAGGGCTCCCTGGTTCAACGACGACCTTAAAAAATCCAAGAAAACATGCCGCACCCTGGAGAAGAATTGGAGAAAAGAACCAACCTCAGACAACATGGCCTCCCTCAAAACAGCCACCCGCAAACACCACCAACTGATTCGATCCGCCAAGAAATCAGCATTCAAGGACCGTCTCGACAACAACGCTCATAACAGCAAGGAACTCTTCAATATCGTCAAAGAATTCACAAACCCTCCCGCAGCATCCAACGACATCACTAACTCCCAAGACCTCTGCGATGCGCTATCCTCCTTCTTCTACAACAAAATTGCCGACATCCACAACAGCTTCATGAATACTCCCAATGACCAACCCACCCCACCCCCTTCTGCTCCCACCCCTCCAACTAACTACCTCAAGTCCTGGAACCCAATCACCATTGAAGATACCATTCGCCTCATGAACTCAATCCACTCTGGCTCACCTTCAGACCCCTGTCCCCACTACATCTTCAACAAAGCTGACTCCATCATCGCCCCCCAACTCTGCAATGTCATCAACTGCTCCTTCAACTCCGCCACCTTTCCAGAAATTTGGAAACACGCCGAACTCAGCGCCCTTCTGAAAAAACCAACAGCTGACCCCTCAGAATTGAAAAACTACCGACCCATTTCCCTCCTCCCTTTCCCGGCCAAAGTCATCGAGAAAGCCGTCAACAGCCAACTCGCAGCCTTCCTTGAATCCAACAACTCCCTGGATCCCTCTCAAAACGGCTTCCGAGCTAAACACAGCACCGAAACCGCCCTCATTGCGGCGACCGACGACATCCGAGCACTCCTGGACAACGGGGAAACAGTGGCCCTCATTCTACTTGACCTCTCCGCCGCCTTCGACACTGTCTGTCACAACACCCTGATACAACGCCTCTACAACATCGGCATACAAGGAAAAGCCTTGGACTGGATCATCTCATTCCTAGCCGGAAGAACCCAGAGAGTCCGACTCCCCCCTTTCTACTCCGAGTCCACCGAAGTCATCTGCGGCGTACCTCAAGGCTCCTCACTCAGTCCCACCCTCTTCAACGTCTACATGAGTCCCCTCGCCTCCATCGCACGTCAACACAACCTCAACATCATCTCCTACGCCGACGACACCCAGCTAATCCTTTCCCTCATCAAAGACCCCAACTCCGCCAAAAACAACCTTCACGAAGGTATGAAAGAAGTAGCCGAATGGATGAAACAGAGCCGCTTTAAACTCAACTCAGACAAAACGGAGGTACTCATCCTTGGATCCTCCCCCTCAGCTTTGGACAACTCCTGGTGGCCTTCCGCTTTGGGATCAGCGCCCACACCCACAGACCATGCACGTAACCTTGGCTTCATTCTAGACTCCTCTCTCTCAATGTCCAGACAAGTCAACGCTGTATCGTCCTCCTGCTTCAACGTCCTTCGCATTCTCAAAAAGATCTTCCGCTGGATCCCCCTCGAAACAAGAAAGACTGTCACCCACGCACTGGTCACAAGTCGACTGGACTATGGCAACACACTCTACGCCGGAATTACAACAAAATTGCAGAAAAAGCTCCAGCGCATCCAAAACGCATCAGCGAGACTCATATTAGACATCCCGCGCCATGAACACATCACCGGTCACTTAAAAAACCTCCACTGGCTTCCCGTCAACAAAAGAATCACCTTCCGCCTTCTCACCCACGCACACAAAGCCCTTTATAATCTAGGACCCGAATGCCTCAACACCCGACTGTCCTTCTACTATCCCACCCGCCAACTAAGATCATCCAATCAAGCCCTCGCCGCAGTCCCGCGCATCCGAAAAACCACCATGGGTGGCAGATCCTTCTCCTTCCTGGCTGCCAAGACCTGGAACTCACTCCCCACCCACCTCCGCCTTACCCAGAATCACATCTCCTTCAGAAAAGAACTGAAAACTTGGCTATTCGATAAACAGTGAACCTCTCCCCCCGGCGCCTTGAGACCCTCTGGGTGAGTAGTGCGCCCTATAAATGCTTGAACTTGAACTTGAACTTGAACTTGGGTGTAAGACGGGGAAAGAGGTCTTTTACAGTAACCTGCACTAGTGGGTGTAAGACGGGGACAGAGGCCTTTAACTGTAACCTGCACTAGTGGGTGTAAGACGGGGAAAAGAGACCTTTTACTGTAACCTGCACTAGTGGGTGTAAGACAGGGAAAGAGGCCTTTTACTGTATCCTGCACTAGCGGGTGTAAGACAGGGAAAGAGGCCTTTTACTGTAACCTGCACTAGTGGGTGTAAGACAGGGAAAGAGGCCTTTTACTGTATCCTGCACTAGAGGGTGTAAGACGGGGAAAGAGGCCTTTTACTGTATCCTGCACTAAAGGGTGTAAGACGGGGAAAGAGACCTTTTACAGTAACCTGCACTAGTGGGTGTAAGATGGGGAAAGAGACCTTTTACTGTAACCTGCACTAGTGGGTGTAAGACAGGGAAAGAGGCCTTTTACTGTAACCTGCACTAGAGGGTGTAAGAGAGGGAAAGAGGCATTTTACTGTAACCTGCACTAGAGGGGGTAAGACGGGGAAAGAGGCCTTTTACTGTAACCTGCACTAGAGGGTGTAAGATGGGGAAAGAGGCCTTTTACTGTAACCTGCACTAGAGGGTGTAAGACGGGGAAAGAGGCCTTTTACTGTAACCTGCACTAGAGGGTGTAAGTCAGGGAAATAGGCCTTTTACTGTAACCTGCACTAGTGGGTGTAAGACAGGGAAAGAGGCCTTTTACTGTAACCTGCACTAGAGGGTGTAAGACAGGGAAAGAGGCCTTTAACTATATCCTGCACTGGTGGGTGTAAGACAGGAAAAGCGGCCTTTTACTGTAACCTGCACAAGAGGGTGTAAGACGGGGAAAGAGGCCTTTTACTGTAACCTGCACTAGAGGGTGTAAGACGGGGAAAGAGGCCTTTTACTGTAACCTGCACTAGTGGGTGTAAGACAGGGAAAGAGGCCTTTAACTATATCCTGCACTGGTGGGTGTAAGACAGGAAAAGAGGCCTTTTACTGTAACCTGCACTAGAGGGTGTAAGATGGGGAAAGAGGCCTTTTACTGTAACCTGCATAAGAGGGTGTAAGACGGGGAAAGAGGCCTTTTACTGTAACCTGCACTAGAGGGTGTAAGATAGGGAAATAGGCCTTTTACTGTTACCTGCACTAGTGGGTGTAAGACAGGGAAAGAGGCCTTTTACTGTATCCTGCACTGGTGGGTGTAAGACAGGGAAAGAGGCCTTTTACTGTAACCTGCACTAGTGGGTGTAAGACGGGGAAAGAGGTAATTTACAGTAACCCGCACTAGTGGGAGTAAGACGGGGAAAGAGGTCTTTTACTGTATCCTGCACTAGTGGGTGTAAGACAGGGAAAGAGGCCTTTTACTGTAACCTGCACTAGTGGGTGTAAGACGGGGAAAGAGGTATTTTACTGTATCCTGCACTAGTGGGTGTAAGATGGGGGAATTAGACCTTTTATTGTAACCTGCACTAGTGGGTGTAAGACAGAGAAAGAGGCCTTTTACTGTAACCTGCACTAGTGGGTGTAAGACATAGAAAGAGGCCTTTTACTGTAACCTGCACTAGTGGGTGTAAGACGGGGAAAGAGGCCTTTTACTGTATCCTGCACTGGTGGGTGTAAGACGGGGAAAGAGGTCTTTTACAGTAACCTGCACTAGTGAGTGTAAGGCAGGGAAAGAGGCCTTTTACTGTAACCTGCACTAGAGGGTGTAAGGCGGGGAAAGAGGCCTTTTACTGTAACCTGCACTAGTGGGTGTAAGACAGGGAAAGAGGCCTTTAACTATATCCTGCACTGGTGGGTGTAAGACAGGAAAAGAGGCCTTTTACTGTAACCTGCACTAGAGGGTGTAAGACAGGGAAAGAGGCCTTTTACTGTAACCTGCATAAGAGGGTGTAAGACGGGGAAAGAGGCCTTTTACTGTAACCTGCACTAGAGGGTGTAAGACAGGGAAAGAGGCCTTTAACTATATCCTGCACTGGTGGGTGTAAGACAGGAAAAGAGGCCTTTTACTGTAACCTGCACTAGAGGGTGTAAGACAGGGAAAGAGGCCTTTTACTGTAACCTGCATAAGAGGGTGTAAGACGGGGAAAGAGGCCTTTTACTGTAACTTGCACTAGTGGGTGTAAGACAGAGAAAGAGGCCTTTTACTGTAACCTGCACTAGTGGGTGTAAGATGGGGGAATGAGACCTTTTACTGTAACCTGCACTAGTGGGTGTAAGACGGGGAAAGAGGCCTTTTACTGTATCCTGCACTAGTGGGTGTAAGACGGGGAAAGAGGCCTTTTACTGTATCCTGCACTGGTGGGTGTAAGATGGGGAAAGAGGTCTTTTACAGTAACCTGCACTAGTGGGTGTAAGGCAGGGAAAGAGGCCTTTTACTGTAACCTGCACTAGAGGGTGTAAGACGGGGAAAGAGGCCTTTTACTGTAACCTGCACTAGAGGGTGTAAGACAGGGAAAGAGGCATTTTACTGTAACCTGCACTAGAGGGTGTAAGACGGGGAAAGAGGCCTTTTACTGTAACCTGCACTAGAGGGTGTAAGACGGGGAAAGAGGCCTTTTACTGTAACCTGCACTAGAGGGTGTAAGACAGGGAAAGAGGCCTTTAACTATATCCTGCACTGGTGGGTGTAAGACAGGAAAAGATGCATTTTACTGTAACCTGCACTAGAGGGTGTAAGACAGGGAAAGAGGCCTTTTACTGTAACCTGCATAAGAGGGTGTAAGACGGGGAAAGAGGCCTTTTACTGTAACCTGCACTAGAGGGTGTAAGACAGGGAAATAGGCCTTTTACTGTTACCTGCACTAGTGGGTGTAAGATGGGGGAATGAGACCTTCTACTGTAACCTGCACTAGTGGGTGTAAGACAGACAACGAGGCCTTTTACTGTAACCTGCACTAGTGGGTGTAAGACATAGAAAGAGGCCTTTTACTGTAACCTGCACTAGTGGGTGTAAGACGGGGAAAGAGGCCTTTTACTGTATCCTGCACTAGAGGGTGTAAGACGGGGAAAGAGGTCTTTTACAGTAACCTGCACTAGTGGGTGTAAGGCATGGAAAGAGGCCTTTTACTGTAACCTGCACTAGAGGGTGTAAGACAGGGATAGAGGCCTTTTACTGTAACCTGCACTACTGGGTGTAAGACAGGTAAAGAGGCCTTTTACTGTAACCTGCACTAGTGGGTGTAAGACGGGGATAGAGGCCTTTTACTGTAACCTGCACTAGTGCGTGTAACCGACTCATGGCCGAGTTACAAGAGTTGCAGTAAAAGGTCTCACATCACTGAGACATAACGTGTTTCTTGGATACCGCATGTTCACCTAGAAGGGTATCTTCTATAACAGATATTTATTGCTGAGCGAATCATCTCTAATACCATTCTAACATATGGTACAAGAATATTTGGATATGATATTTAAAAATATATAGAGAAGGCCAAGTCTTGCCTTTTTTATTTTACTCACACCTTAAAGCCCACCGGGTCCAATAAGACTCCCCCTCTCTGCCCGCCTCCTCTGCCTCAGATGCTCCTAAGATCCCACTCACTCACTCCTCCCCGTCCCTCCTCTGCCCCCCCTCGTCCCCCTTCCTCTGCCCCTCGCCCCCTTCCTCTGCCCCTCCCCCTTCCTCTGCCCCTCACCACCCTTCCTCTGCCCCCCTCTTCCTCTGCCCCCCTTCCTCTGCCCCTCGGCCCCGCCTTCCTCTGCCCCTCGCCCCCTTCCTCTGCAAGCTTACCCCCCTCCTCTGCCCATCTCCCCCTCTCCTCCTCCATGCCCCCCTCCTCTGCCCCCAACTCCCCCTCCTCTGCCCCCTCTGTGCCCCCTCCCCTCTCCCTCCTCTGCCCCCCTCACCCCCTTCTCTGCCCCCTCACACCCTCCTCTGCCCCCTCTTCCTCCACTGCCCCCCCTCTGTCCCCTCCTCTGCCCCCTCCTCCCCCTCCCTCTGTCCCCTCCTCTGTCCCTCCTCCCCCCTCTGCCTCTGCCCTGCTCCTTTCTCCTCCTCTTACCCCTCCTCTGCCCCCCTCCCTCCTCTCCCCTCCTCCTCTGCCCCTGTGTGCCCCCCCTCCTCCCCTCTGCCCCCCCCTGTGTGCCCCCCTCCCCCTCAGACTCACCCTCTCTCCTCTCTGAAGGGTTTCTTCTCCTTCACTGTTGGAAACTCATGAACAGTTTCACTTCCGGGTCACCCGGGGCAGAGTCGGCAGAAGCAACGGAGCCGATGGAGCTCTCCTCAGGCCTGAAAGATGAACAGTGTCCCGGTCACCGGGGGCAGCTTCAGCACAAGCAGCGGAGACGGAATGAAGCACCGCCCCGCTTTCTCACAGTGTCTGCTTCCGGGTTCGCGGCGGCAGAATCAGCACCAGCAGCGGAGCCCAACCTGCAGCAGAGGAGGGAGAAGCCCTGGTGCTCTGTCCGTCTGTCCAGCGCAAGGAGGAGCCTGTCTGCAGGTCCCTTCACTGTCAGCAGGTCAGTGAGGCGTTAGAGGGGGAGGTGGGGGCTGTGAATGCAGCCTGCAGGTGTGTGTGTGATGTTTAATAATTGTGAGACTACATGGCCCACTGTTATATATGAATCCCTTCATTTAGCCATGGCTCTTTAAAGAACATTGCATTATGATATTTGAACACCCATATTAACAGTGTTTAGATCCAAGCTACATGTCCCCGAATGCTATGTATCCTTGCGGAAATTGAGGACTTGAGGTGCACTGTGCAAGGGGGTCACTTTGTCACCTTGTTATAATACATCAAAGATTTAGTGTGGCCTCAGTGTGTGGTCTTAACTCCTTTATATCTGGAAAATGGGAATCAACCTTTACAACGCAACCATTGCATCGCACTACACTTACAACACAGGCATTACAACGCAACATCCTTTACAAGGCATGACACAACAACGCAGGCATTGCAACGCATGATACTACATCGCAATTCACTACTACGCAGGCATTTCAACGCATACCATTACAATGCATACCATTGGAGTTAGAATAGTAATTTTTACCTCTACACTATCTGACACTCACCCTACTGTTGCACCCCCTGGAGTTGGAACAGTAATTTGTATCCCCATACTATCCATTAAATGCAATGTAATGGTTTGCGTTGTAAAGGTAGTATGCGATGTAATGAAATGCGTTGTAAAGGTAGTTTTTTAAAATGCGTTGTAGTGTCATGCGATCCAATGGAATGCGTTGTAGTAGGTGTTGCAATATAAAAACTGCGTTGTAAATGTATGCGTTGTAACGTCATACATTCGTCCAGAATTGGAGTTGTTACTCATTTTCACCAATACCTGCTCAGACCTTGTTCTTTGATGTTTGTATTCAGTGGGAGGTTGTCTCTGCAATGGATTAAGAGGTATGCTAGGAGGAAACAAAAGCATATTTTTACAGAACAATATCGGTTTCTTCTCTCAGAATACATGTCTTTATTAAGCACCTTTGTCCACAGTTCTGTACATTGAACCCTTTGATATCCGCATTTTGTTCCCTAAAGTAAGGTGGTTGTTTTATTCATAACTAGCATATGAAGCTGATTCTAGTTCGTTGATATACGAATGATTTGTGGGGCCCGGGCAACACATATTTGGGGCTCCCTATTTGGAATTGAAGCGTTGTACATTTTTCCATATTTCCGCGTGTCGCTAATATATGAAGTATCGCATGTCCATGGTGATAGAAAGGAGGAATTTATATATTACAGAATGCTCCACCCACAGAACTGCTTCCTCCTCAGATACTGACACCTTCCAACTCCCTCAGCAGCATTCCACATTGTGTGTTGCCTCAGAGACTCTGGGATGACACAGCTCTGTTGAAGAGACTGCAACACCTTTGTGAGAAGAGTGAGCCGTGATTATTTGTGGTGTTACATGTGATTGTGCAGATATGTGCCCACCCTGTTTGTAGGTCTCTTGGAGTAGTTGATGCCCGTGAATGGCTTGGACAAAGCCTAACCTTTCACTACAAAATGTATGGAATTGATTTGTGTGTGCGAGACAGTGTGTATGTGTTTGTTTGTGATTGGTTGTCTTGGGTGGAACATTATATATGACCGTGTAAGCGACTGATCCATCTGTTTACTTATTTCCAGTGTGTAGGTCTTTGTGCCTGGGGATGAATTGTGTTTCACATGTTTGTGCACAGCAGAGCACATTGCCTGTGTAATTGTGCAGCATTGAAAATATCTGATTTGTTACATTAATCCATTTATAAATGAGGTGTGAGGTGTGAGGCTGTACAAGTGAGAGTTGGAGTTTGTGTCACATCTGTGAGTACACTGAGGTACTGGGTTTTTCAGAACCGGTACTTAACCGGTAACCCAGCGGTGTCAGGGAAAACACACCCAAAGACCTCGAGTCCTTTTCCTGATTCAGACCACAGAAACTCAGAGTCTTCTAGGTGAAGTCAAGGATCGATTTTATTGGCTGCAACCAAGGTAACAAGCGTCCTAGAAGTACAACACACAGGGAGTATGTTCTCAGGAGACTGTCGCAATTTACAAAATCAGGCTTCTCTTTTTATACAGAATTTTAAGCTTCAGGCAAACATTCTTGGTTTTACAGTTGGTCATTGACATAACTTCTATACAAAGGAAAAAGCAGAGTCATGATGACATGTCCATATTTCACTTCGTCCAGCCCGTAACAAATCACCCGGTGAGGCCCGACCCTTCATCAGCTATCGGCGGACCCCCAATAAAAACGGGCACCTCCCCATCATAAAGCAAGTGTAGAAAAAAAGAGTAAAGACAGATGTGAGCAAGATACGGCAGGTGTGTGCACAATGGGAAGGCTTTATGGCCGGTTGAGCCCTGATGCTATCTTGCTCGGCCACTGGAGAGGAACTGACCTAACAGGTCCGGCCTGGGGCAATGGTTCCAACTTGCATAGGTCATGGAAAAGTCGATCAAGGTGTACGTGTCCTTCTGGGATCTAATTCAGCTGGATTATAAGCCTATGTAAAGGGCAACTCACAAAATGGCTGCCATACACAAAATGGAAGCCAAGGGTTCTGAATGAGAGTGACGATTCCAAGGTGAAATCGTCACTCGAATATGCTGAAAATACTCGTGCATGATGTACTCGTCATTCTCGGTCTTTTGATACCAAATTCGTCAATTTACGACAAAGTTTTATTCTCGAGTGCAGACGTATTACACGAGTACAGAATTTTTCAGTACTACAATCCCTCCTTTTGCCCTTACATAGGCAATTTAATCTATCCTCACGTTAATCTGAGTCCAGATCCATATTCCTAAAGTCATTGAGATGTTGCTGTAACATCATCCTAGTACTTAGTTCATCTCTTGATACAGGTTTCCTTACACATGATGTAACACAGAGGCCACATATTGCAGGAGCACACTGTACGCACAGACAGAACAGGAAAAGAATGGCCAAGACCATCCCAATGACCATCAGAATTTTCCATCCCCAGGCTGATATCAGTTCCCAGAACCATCCCATTAACCACCAATCTCCTTTATCCACATGAATAGATTCGGAAATCTTATGTAGTTTGGAGATGGCCTGGTACACGGTTGGAGCGTTATCTGGGATGAAAATGCAACAACTCGATTGGATCAATCTACATACTCCACCTCGGTCTGCAAGGATGACATCTAATGCGACCCTGTTCTGAAGGGTCATAAGACGATCCGACTGGAGCTCAGCAGTCAGGTTACTAAGGGCACCAGCAGTTTCAATCACGGTGGACTCAACTACCCTTGTCAATTGCCTTATGTTCCTGCTGTTAGCCATAGATCCCCAGAACGGCAGAAAACCCTTTGCAAAGTCCCCAAATTCTTGACCTGCAGTGTCTTCTTTACTCAAGACACCTCTAACTACCCTTGTCCGGTGGTAATCTGCCGCTGCTGTGTAGGTGGGAGGTAACAGAAATGAAACAAAACAGGAGCCCGAAAAGTCAGGGGGCAACCATGTATAGGCTCTATCATGGCAGATGAAATAAGTACCCTTAGCTGCTAGAAACGCAGGGGAAGTCTGAGACCCAAAAACATACGTTCCTGTACAGACACTCTTCCCTAACTGAGCTCTGGGATTCTTGCCAGTACCTTGCAGACACAGGTGACCCTGATGGGGTACAATCCAGATCGGGGGCGATTCCTTAGCTTGCTGTTTCTCACTAAGAGTGGCTTCATATCCGGTCATGTTCCAATTTACATATGCGAATATCTCGTCGCTCGGGGTATTTTCATAAGAGATTTCTCCCTTAATCATGTCGACTATACCCCTAACCAGAGCACTATTCTTGGGGTTGTCTTTTAAAGAACGTAGGGGGTGGACCTCTCGTGCATATATGAATATTGTCCTGTATGCCCACACAGAACCATTATGACTGAAAGGCAGAACCAGATAAGGGATACCTTTATCTGTTGTGTGAGGCATAAGGCCACATACCCAACAGTTAGTCGTGTTCATTACTAGTTGGTGTTGGTGTAATAGTTGAACAAAGGAGTTATTAATGAACTCTAGCCTTCTATTGGATTCGTGGTCAGGAAGAGGGTGGAAAGAATGAGAGGAAACAGTAGGAGGAGGTATGGGCGATGCAGTGGGTGCAAACGTTACATGAAAAGAGAACAAAATGTAACTTATTAAAAATATCATCATACTGAATAACATACATATGCACAATATTATAAAACCCTTCGTTGTCATCACTTTGCGTAATTTGCGTTTAAAGTTTGTAGGTTTGGCAGGTCTCTCCACATCGGGAAACTCCATCCTCTCTAAAGTGCTGCCCGCGGTGGCAGGTTGATTCTGCTAAGGGATGCTTCTGTCAGTCCAGGGCAACTCCCTTGGACCAACCAGAACTACCGACCTAACGTCGTCAGCTGCACTCCAAAGACTTTTGTCAAACGCGGCCCTAGCAGCGGAACCCGGATGGCGGTTCGAAAAACAAAAATAAGCAAGTTTCTTAGATGGGAGAGCTGCGCTTTTCAAAAATAGTACTTGGGAGGGGAAAAGAATATATTTATTTGTCCATGGGTCATCTCAAATTGCAAAAAGAAATTTTATTAGTTCGTATTTCTTGGTCTCAAATTGTATCTTCTTTTTCCCGGTACTGTTTGATCCATAAACAAGAGTTCAGGCTCTGTAGTGTTCAATCGTTTTGATGGAGGCACGGCCTCTTGTAAAATGTTCTTGCTTTCACGTTCAGAATTAGTCCCTTTCACTCGTGCATCGCTGAAAGGTAGGAAGCGAGGCACGGTGTCGGTCTCTGAGTCGCCGGCACCCTCCTGGACCCACTGGTCACACGGCAAAGGTAGGGGGATCCTTTTACAGTGGACCCCGTGGATCCAGGCCTTCTTCCCTTCCACTCGAACCGCCGATCTGGTAGAGAGAAGGACGAGGTGTGGTCCAGTCCAGCTGGGCTGGTCGTTCTTAGTCCTCTGGAAATTCCTCACCAACACCCAGGATCCAGGATTTATGGTGTGTCCCGGAGTATCAGAGACCGGAGGCAGGGTGTCCTACACCTGTTGATGCAAAACACGCAATTTAGCCGTCAATTCATACAGGTAATCAAGCAAAACAGGGTGCTCTAGCTCGCTGAACTTAGTGGGCCTAGGCACTCCCCATATATTGGCCGGGCGGCCAAAGACTATTTTGTAGGGACTAAGTTTCACTCGCGAATGCACAGTCATTCTGGTGGATAGGAGTGCAAAGGATAGAGCGTTAGGCCATTTAAGACCTGTGCTCGCTTGGATTTTGGCCAATTTAAGTTTAAGCGTGCCGTTGTAACATTCTACTAATCCAGCTGATTGGGGGTGATTTGCAGCGTGGAACTTCTGCCTAATACCTAGCCCTTCACACACTCTCTTCATCACACGACCCACAAATTCACTCCCGTTATCACTCCAGATCATTCTAGGCATTCCAAACCTCGGGAAGAACTCTTTCACGAGGTCTTTCGCTGTGGACAAGGCAGTATTGTCTTTTAGGGGATATGCTTCTACCCATCTTGAGAAAGCACAAACAACAACGAGCACGTATTTTACGTTGTTGCACCTCTCCATGTGTATGAAATCTAGCGGCAAAACCTCAAACGGAAACGTAGGATGTGCGAAATGACCAGCTGGAGTTGGGGTTCCCCTACCAGGGATGTGTTGCAGACACACCATGCAATTCTTGACGACATTCTCTGCACACTTGGGAATTCCTGAATTTTGCCATACTGGAGCCAACAACTTGCAAATCCCCCTCGAAACAAGAAAGACTGTCACCCACGCACTGGTCACAAGTCGACTGGACTATGGCAACACACTCTACGCCGGAATTACAACAAAATTGCAGAAAAAGCTCCAGCGCATCCAAAACGCATCAGCGAGACTCATATTAGACATCCCGCGCCATGAACACATCACCGGTCACTTAAAAAACCTCCACTGGCTTCCCGTCAACAAAAGAATCACCTTCCGCCTTCTCACCCACGCACACAAAGCCCTTTATAATCTAGGACCCGAATGCCTCAACACCCGACTGTCCTTCTACTATCCCACCCGCCAACTAAGATCATCCAATCAAGCCCTCGCCGCAGTCCCGCGCATCCGAAAAACCACCATGGGTGGCAGATCCTTCTCCTTCCTGGCTGCCAAGACCTGGAACTCACTCCCCACCCACCTCCGCCTTACCCAGAATCACATCTCCTTCAGAAAAGAACTGAAAACTTGGCTATTCGATAAACAGTGAACCTCTCCCCCCGGCGCCTTGAGACCCTCTGGGTGAGTAGTGCGCCCTATAAATGCTTGAACTTGAACTTGAACTTGAACTTGGGTGTAAGACGGGGAAAGAGGTCTTTTACAGTAACCTGCACTAGTGGGTGTAAGACGGGGACAGAGGCCTTTAACTGTAACCTGCACTAGTGGGTGTAAGACGGGGAAAAGAGACCTTTTACTGTAACCTGCACTAGTGGGTGTAAGACAGGGAAAGAGGCCTTTTACTGTATCCTGCACTAGCGGGTGTAAGACAGGGAAAGAGGCCTTTTACTGTAACCTGCACTAGTGGGTGTAAGACAGGGAAAGAGGCCTTTTACTGTATCCTGCACTAGAGGGTGTAAGACGGGGAAAGAGGCCTTTTACTGTATCCTGCACTAAAGGGTGTAAGACGGGGAAAGAGACCTTTTACAGTAACCTGCACTAGTGGGTGTAAGATGGGGAAAGAGACCTTTTACTGTAACCTGCACTAGTGGGTGTAAGACAGGGAAAGAGGCCTTTTACTGTAACCTGCACTAGAGGGTGTAAGAGAGGGAAAGAGGCATTTTACTGTAACCTGCACTAGAGGGGGTAAGACGGGGAAAGAGGCCTTTTACTGTAACCTGCACTAGAGGGTGTAAGATGGGGAAAGAGGCCTTTTACTGTAACCTGCACTAGAGGGTGTAAGACGGGGAAAGAGGCCTTTTACTGTAACCTGCACTAGAGGGTGTAAGTCAGGGAAATAGGCCTTTTACTGTAACCTGCACTAGTGGGTGTAAGACAGGGAAAGAGGCCTTTTACTGTAACCTGCACTAGAGGGTGTAAGACAGGGAAAGAGGCCTTTAACTATATCCTGCACTGGTGGGTGTAAGACAGGAAAAGCGGCCTTTTACTGTAACCTGCACAAGAGGGTGTAAGACGGGGAAAGAGGCCTTTTACTGTAACCTGCACTAGAGGGTGTAAGACGGGGAAAGAGGCCTTTTACTGTAACCTGCACTAGTGGGTGTAAGACAGGGAAAGAGGCCTTTAACTATATCCTGCACTGGTGGGTGTAAGACAGGAAAAGAGGCCTTTTACTGTAACCTGCACTAGAGGGTGTAAGATGGGGAAAGAGGCCTTTTACTGTAACCTGCATAAGAGGGTGTAAGACGGGGAAAGAGGCCTTTTACTGTAACCTGCACTAGAGGGTGTAAGATAGGGAAATAGGCCTTTTACTGTTACCTGCACTAGTGGGTGTAAGACAGGGAAAGAGGCCTTTTACTGTATCCTGCACTGGTGGGTGTAAGACAGGGAAAGAGGCCTTTTACTGTAACCTGCACTAGTGGGTGTAAGACGGGGAAAGAGGTATTTTACAGTAACCCGCACTAGTGGGAGTAAGACGGGGAAAGAGGTCTTTTACTGTATCCTGCACTAGTGGGTGTAAGACAGGGAAAGAGGCCTTTTACTGTAACCTGCACTAGTGGGTGTAAGACGGGGAAAGAGGTATTTTACTGTATCCTGCACTAGTGGGTGTAAGATGGGGGAATTAGACCTTTTATTGTAACCTGCACTAGTGGGTGTAAGACAGAGAAAGAGGCCTTTTACTGTAACCTGCACTAGTGGGTGTAAGACATAGAAAGAGGCCTTTTACTGTAACCTGCACTAGTGGGTGTAAGACGGGGAAAGAGGCCTTTTACTGTATCCTGCACTGGTGGGTGTAAGACGGGGAAAGAGGTCTTTTACAGTAACCTGCACTAGTGAGTGTAAGGCAGGGAAAGAGGCCTTTTACTGTAACCTGCACTAGAGGGTGTAAGGCGGGGAAAGAGGCCTTTTACTGTAACCTGCACTAGTGGGTGTAAGACAGGGAAAGAGGCCTTTAACTATATCCTGCACTGGTGGGTGTAAGACAGGAAAAGAGGCCTTTTACTGTAACCTGCACTAGAGGGTGTAAGACAGGGAAAGAGGCCTTTTACTGTAACCTGCATAAGAGGGTGTAAGACGGGGAAAGAGGCCTTTTACTGTAACCTGCACTAGAGGGTGTAAGACAGGGAAAGAGGCCTTTAACTATATCCTGCACTGGTGGGTGTAAGACAGGAAAAGAGGCCTTTTACTGTAACCTGCACTAGAGGGTGTAAGACAGGGAAAGAGGCCTTTTACTGTAACCTGCATAAGAGGGTGTAAGACGGGGAAAGAGGCCTTTTACTGTAACCTGCACTAGTGGGTGTAAGACAGAGAAAGAGGCCTTTTACTGTAACCTGCACTAGTGGGTGTAAGATGGGGGAATGAGACCTTTTACTGTAACCTGCACTAGTGGGTGTAAGACGGGGAAAGAGGCCTTTTACTGTATCCTGCACTAGTGGGTGTAAGACGGGGAAAGAGGCCTTTTACTGTATCCTGCACTGGTGGGTGTAAGATGGGGAAAGAGGTCTTTTACAGTAACCTGCACTAGTGGGTGTAAGGCAGGGAAAGAGGCCTTTTACTGTAACCTGCACTAGAGGGTGTAAGACGGGGAAAGAGGCCTTTTACTGTAACCTGCACTAGAGGGTGTAAGACAGGGAAAGAGGCATTTTACTGTAACCTGCACTAGAGGGTGTAAGACGGGGAAAGAGGCCTTTTACTGTAACCTGCACTAGAGGGTGTAAGACGGGGAAAGAGGCCTTTTACTGTAACCTGCACTAGAGGGTGTAAGACAGGGAAAGAGGCCTTTAACTATATCCTGCACTGGTGGGTGTAAGACAGGAAAAGATGCATTTTACTGTAACCTGCACTAGAGGGTGTAAGACAGGGAAAGAGGCCTTTTACTGTAACCTGCATAAGAGGGTGTAAGACGGGGAAAGAGGCCTTTTACTGTAACCTGCACTAGAGGGTGTAAGACAGGGAAATAGGCCTTTTACTGTTACCTGCACTAGTGGGTGTAAGATGGGGGAATGAGACCTTCTACTGTAACCTGCACTAGTGGGTGTAAGACAGAGAACGAGGCCTTTTACTGTAACCTGCACTAGTGGGTGTAAGACATAGAAAGAGGCCTTTTACTGTAACCTGCACTAGTGGGTGTAAGACGGGGAAAGAGGCCTTTTACTGTATCCTGCACTAGAGGGTGTAAGACGGGGAAAGAGGTCTTTTACAGTAACCTGCACTAGTGGGTGTAAGGCATGGAAAGAGGCCTTTTACTGTAACCTGCACTAGAGGGTGTAAGACAGGGATAGAGGCCTTTTACTGTAACCTGCACTACTGGGTGTAAGACAGGTAAAGAGGCCTTTTACTGTAACCTGCACTAGTGGGTGTAAGACGGGGATAGAGGCCTTTTACTGTAACCTGCACTAGTGCGTGTAACCGACTCATGGCCGAGTTACAAGAGTTGCAGTAAAAGGTCTCACATCACTGAGACATAACGTGTTTCTTGGATACCGCATGTTCACCTAGAAGGGTATCTTCTATAACAGATATTTATTGCTGAGCGAATCATCTCTAATACCATTCTAACATATGGTACAAGAATATTTGGATATGATATTTAAAAATATATAGAGAAGGCCAAGTCTTGCCTTTTTTATTTTACTCACACCTTAAAGCCCACCGGGTCCAATAAGACTCCCCCTCTCTGCCCGCCTCCTCTGCCTCAGATGCTCCTAAGATCCCACTCACTCACTCCTCCCCGTCCCTCCTCTGCCCCCCCTCGTCCCCCTTCCTCTGCCCCTCGCCCCCTTCCTCTGCCCCTCCCCCTTCCTCTGCCCCTCACCACCCTTCCTCTGCCCCCCTCTTCCTCTGCCCCCCTTCCTCTGCCCCTCGGCCCCGCCTTCCTCTGCCCCTCGCCCCCTTCCTCTGCAAGCTTACCCCCCTCCTCTGCCCATCTCCCCCTCTCCTCCTCCATGCCCCCCTCCTCTGCCCCCAACTCCCCCTCCTCTGCCCCCTCTGTGCCCCCTCCCCTCTCCCTCCTCTGCCCCCCTCACCCCCTTCTCTGCCCCCTCACACCCTCCTCTGCCCCCTCTTCCTCCACTGCCCCCCCTCTGTCCCCTCCTCTGCCCCCTCCTCCCCCTCCCTCTGTCCCCTCCTCTGTCCCTCCTCCCCCCTCTGCCTCTGCCCTGCTCCTTTCTCCTCCTCTTACCCCTCCTCTGCCCCCCTCCCTCCTCTCCCCTCCTCCTCTGCCCCTGTGTGCCCCCCCTCCTCCCCTCTGCCCCCCCCTGTGTGCCCCCCTCCCCCTCAGACTCACCCTCTCTCCTCTCTGAAGGGTTTCTTCTCCTTCACTGTTGGAAACTCATGAACAGTTTCACTTCCGGGTCACCCGGGGCAGAGTCGGCAGAAGCAACGGAGCCGATGGAGCTCTCCTCAGGCCTGAAAGATGAACAGTGTCCCGGTCACCGGGGGCAGCTTCAGCACAAGCAGCGGAGACGGAATGAAGCACCGCCCCGCTTTCTCACAGTGTCTGCTTCCGGGTTCGCGGCGGCAGAATCAGCACCAGCAGCGGAGCCCAACCTGCAGCAGAGGAGGGAGAAGCCCTGGTGCTCTGTCCGTCTGTCCAGCGCAAGGAGGAGCCTGTCTGCAGGTCCCTTCACTGTCAGCAGGTCAGTGAGGCGTTAGAGGGGGAGGTGGGGGCTGTGAATGCAGCCTGCAGGTGTGTGTGTGATGTTTAATAATTGTGAGACTACATGGCCCACTGTTATATATGAATCCCTTCATTTAGCCATGGCTCTTTAAAGAACATTGCATTATGATATTTGAACACCCATATTAACAGTGTTTAGATCCAAGCTACATGTCCCCGAATGCTATGTATCCTTGCGGAAATTGAGGACTTGAGGTGCACTGTGCAAGGGGGTCACTTTGTCACCTTGTTATAATACATCAAAGATTTAGTGTGGCCTCAGTGTGTGGTCTTAACTCCTTTATATCTGGAAAATGGGAATCAACCTTTACAACGCAACCATTGCATCGCACTACACTTACAACACAGGCATTACAACGCAACATCCTTTACAAGGCATGACACAACAACGCAGGCATTGCAACGCATGATACTACATCGCAATTCACTACTACGCAGGCATTTCAACGCATACCATTACAATGCATACCATTGGAGTTAGAATAGTAATTTTTACCTCTACACTATCTGACACTCACCCTACTGTTGCACCCCCTGGAGTTGGAACAGTAATTTGTATCCCCATACTATCCATTAAATGCAATGTAATGGTTTGCGTTGTAAAGGTAGTATGCGATGTAATGAAATGCGTTGTAAAGGTAGTTTTTTAAAATGCGTTGTAGTGTCATGCGATCCAATGGAATGCGTTGTAGTAGGTGTTGCAATATAAAAACTGCGTTGTAAATGTATGCGTTGTAACGTCATACATTCGTCCAGAATTGGAGTTGTTACTCATTTTCACCAATACCTGCTCAGACCTTGTTCTTTGATGTTTGTATTCAGTGGGAGGTTGTCTCTGCAATGGATTAAGAGGTATGCTAGGAGGAAACAAAAGCATATTTTTACAGAACAATATCGGTTTCTTCTCTCAGAATACATGTCTTTATTAAGCACCTTTGTCCACAGTTCTGTACATTGAACCCTTTGATATCCGCATTTTGTTCCCTAAAGTAAGGTGGTTGTTTTATTCATAACTAGCATATGAAGCTGATTCTAGTTCGTTGATATACGAATGATTTGTGGGGCCCGGGCAACACATATTTGGGGCTCCCTATTTGGAATTGAAGCGTTGTACATTTTTCCATATTTCCGCGTGTCGCTAATATATGAAGTATCGCATGTCCATGGTGATAGAAAGGAGGAATTTATATATTACAGAATGCTCCACCCACAGAACTGCTTCCTCCTCAGATACTGACACCTTCCAACTCCCTCAGCAGCATTCCACATTGTGTGTTGCCTCAGAGACTCTGGGATGACACAGCTCTGTTGAAGAGACTGCAACACCTTTGTGAGAAGAGTGAGCCGTGATTATTTGTGGTGTTACATGTGATTGTGCAGATATGTGCCCACCCTGTTTGTAGGTCTCTTGGAGTAGTTGATGCCCGTGAATGGCTTGGACAAAGCCTAACCTTTCACTACAAAATGTATGGAATTGATTTGTGTGTGCGAGACAGTGTGTATGTGTTTGTTTGTGATTGGTTGTCTTGGGTGGAACATTATATATGACCGTGTAAGCGACTGATCCATCTGTTTACTTATTTCCAGTGTGTAGGTCTTTGTGCCTGGGGATGAATTGTGTTTCACATGTTTGTGCACAGCAGAGCACATTGCCTGTGTAATTGTGCAGCATTGAAAATATCTGATTTGTTACATTAATCCATTTATAAATGAGGTGTGAGGTGTGAGGCTGTACAAGTGAGAGTTGGAGTTTGTGTCACATCTGTGAGTACACTGAGGTACTGGGTTTTTCAGAACCGGTACTTAACCGGTAACCCAGCGGTGTCAGGGAAAACACACCCAAAGACCTCGAGTCCTTTTCCTGATTCAGACCACAGAAACTCAGAGTCTTCTAGGTGAAGTCAAGGATCGATTTTATTGGCTGCAACCAAGGTAACAAGCGTCCTAGAAGTACAACACACAGGGAGTATGTTCTCAGGAGACTGTCGCAATTTACAAAATCAGGCTTCTCTTTTTATACAGAATTTTAAGCTTCAGGCAAACATTCTTGGTTTTACAGTTGGTCATTGACATAACTTCTATACAAAGGAAAAAGCAGAGTCATGATGACATGTCCATATTTCACTTCGTCCAGCCCGTAACAAATCACCCGGTGAGGCCCGACCCTTCATCAGCTATCGGCGGACCCCCAATAAAAACGGGCACCTCCCCATCATAAAGCAAGTGTAGAAAAAAAGAGTAAAGACAGATGTGAGCAAGATACGGCAGGTGTGTGCACAATGGGAAGGCTTTATGGCCGGTTGAGCCCTGATGCTATCTTGCTCGGCCACTGGAGAGGAACTGACCTAACAGGTCCGGCCTGGGGCAATGGTTCCAACTTGCATAGGTCATGGAAAAGTCGATCAAGGTGTACGTGTCCTTCTGGGATCTAATTCAGCTGGATTATAAGCCTATGTAAAGGGCAACTCACAAAATGGCTGCCATACACAAAATGGAAGCCAAGGGTTCTGAATGAGAGTGACGATTCCAAGGTGAAATCGTCACTCGAATATGCTGAAAATACTCGTGCATGATGTACTCGTCATTCTCGGTCTTTTGATACCAAATTCGTCAATTTACGACAAAGTTTTATTCTCGAGTGCAGACGTATTACACGAGTACAGAATTTTTCAGTACTACAATCCCTCCTTTTGCCCTTACATAGGCAATTTAATCTATCCTCACGTTAATCTGAGTCCAGATCCATATTCCTAAAGTCATTGAGATGTTGCTGTAACATCATCCTAGTACTTAGTTCATCTCTTGATACAGGTTTCCTTACACATGATGTAACACAGAGGCCACATATTGCAGGAGCACACTGTACGCACAGACAGAACAGGAAAAGAATGGCCAAGACCATCCCAATGACCATCAGAATTTTCCATCCCCAGGCTGATATCAGTTCCCAGAACCATCCCATTAACCACCAATCTCCTTTATCCACATGAATAGATTCGGAAATCTTATGTAGTTTGGAGATGGCCTGGTACACGGTTGGAGCGTTATCTGGGATGAAAATGCAACAACTCGATTGGATCAATCTACATACTCCACCTCGGTCTGCAAGGATGACATCTAATGCGACCCTGTTCTGAAGGGTCATAAGACGATCCGACTGGAGCTCAGCAGTCAGGTTACTAAGGGCACCAGCAGTTTCAATCACGGTGGACTCAACTACCCTTGTCAATTGCCTTATGTTCCTGCTGTTAGCCATAGATCCCCAGAACGGCAGAAAACCCTTTGCAAAGTCCCCAAATTCTTGACCTGCAGTGTCTTCTTTACTCAAGACACCTCTAACTACCCTTGTCCGGTGGTAATCTGCCGCTGCTGTGTAGGTGGGAGGTAACAGAAATGAAACAAAACAGGAGCCCGAAAAGTCAGGGGGCAACCATGTATAGGCTCTATCATGGCAGATGAAATAAGTACCCTTAGCTGCTAGAAACGCAGGGGAAGTCTGAGACCCAAAAACATACGTTCCTGTACAGACACTCTTCCCTAACTGAGCTCTGGGATTCTTGCCAGTACCTTGCAGACACAGGTGACCCTGATGGGGTACAATCCAGATCGGGGGCGATTCCTTAGCTTGCTGTTTCTCACTAAGAGTGGCTTCATATCCGGTCATGTTCCAATTTACATATGCGAATATCTCGTCGCTCGGGGTATTTTCATAAGAGATTTCTCCCTTAATCATGTCGACTATACCCCTAACCAGAGCACTATTCTTGGGGTTGTCTTTTAAAGAACGTAGGGGGTGGACCTCTCGTGCATATATGAATATTGTCCTGTATGCCCACACAGAACCATTATGACTGAAAGGCAGAACCAGATAAGGGATACCTTTATCTGTTGTGTGAGGCATAAGGCCACATACCCAACAGTTAGTCGTGTTCATTACTAGTTGGTGTTGGTGTAATAGTTGAACAAAGGAGTTATTAATGAACTCTAGCCTTCTATTGGATTCGTGGTCAGGAAGAGGGTGGAAAGAATGAGAGGAAACAGTAGGAGGAGGTATGGGCGATGCAGTGGGTGCAAACGTTACATGAAAAGAGAACAAAATGTAACTTATTAAAAATATCATCATACTGAATAACATACATATGCACAATATTATAAAACCCTTCGTTGTCATCACTTTGCGTAATTTGCGTTTAAAGTTTGTAGGTTTGGCAGGTCTCTCCACATCGGGAAACTCCATCCTCTCTAAAGTGCTGCCCGCGGTGGCAGGTTGATTCTGCTAAGGGATGCTTCTGTCAGTCCAGGGCAACTCCCTTGGACCAACCAGAACTACCGACCTAACGTCGTCAGCTGCACTCCAAAGACTTTTGTCAAACGCGGCCCTAGCAGCGGAACCCGGATGGCGGTTCGAAAAACAAAAATAAGCAAGTTTCTTAGATGGGAGAGCTGCGCTTTTCAAAAATAGTACTTGGGAGGGGAAAAGAATATATTTATTTGTCCATGGGTCATCTCAAATTGCAAAAAGAAATTTTATTAGTTCGTATTTCTTGGTCTCAAATTGTATCTTCTTTTTCCCGGTACTGTTTGATCCATAAACAAGAGTTCAGGCTCTGTAGTGTTCAATCGTTTTGATGGAGGCACGGCCTCTTGTAAAATGTTCTTGCTTTCACGTTCAGAATTAGTCCCTTTCACTCGTGCATCGCTGAAAGGTAGGAAGCGAGGCACGGTGTCGGTCTCTGAGTCGCCGGCACCCTCCTGGACCCACTGGTCACACGGCAAAGGTAGGGGGATCCTTTTACAGTGGACCCCGTGGATCCAGGCCTTCTTCCCTTCCACTCGAACCGCCGATCTGGTAGAGAGAAGGACGAGGTGTGGTCCAGTCCAGCTGGGCTGGTCGTTCTTAGTCCTCTGGAAATTCGTCACCAACACCCAGGATCCAGGATTTATGGTGTGTCCCGGAGTATCAGAGACCGGAGGCAGGGTGTCCTACACCTGTTGATGCAAAACACGCAATTTAGCCGTCAATTCATACAGGTAATCAAGCAAAACAGGGTGCTCTAGCTCGCTGAACTTAGTGGGCCTAGGCACTCCCCATATATTGGCCGGGCGGCCAAAGACTATTTTGTAGGGACTAAGTTTCACTCGCGAATGCACAGTCATTCTGGTGGATAGGAGTGCAAAGGATAGAGCGTTAGGCCATTTAAGACCTGTGCTCGCTTGGATTTTGGCCAATTTAAGTTTAAGCGTGCCGTTGTAACATTCTACTAATCCAGCTGATTGGGGGTGATTTGCAGCGTGGAACTTCTGCCTAATACCTAGCCCTTCACACACTCTCTTCATCACACGACCCACAAATTCACTCCCGTTATCACTCCAGATCATTCTAGGCATTCCAAACCTCGGGAAGAACTCTTTCACGAGGTCTTTCGCTGTGGACAAGGCAGTATTGTCTTTTAGGGGATATGCTTCTACCCATCTTGAGAAAGCACAAACAACAACGAGCACGTATTTTACGTTGTTGCACCTCTCCATGTGTATGAAATCTAGCGGCAAAACCTCAAACGGAAACGTAGGATGTGCGAAATGACCAGCTGGAGTTGGGGTTCCCCTACCAGGGATGTGTTGCAGACACACCATGCAATTCTTGACGACATTCTCTGCACACTTGGGAATTCCTGAATTTTGCCATACTGGAGCCAACAACTTGCAAATCCCTTTCACGCTGATGTGAGCCATTCCATGAGCCATTGTGACTACTGCAAGCACGTATGCATCGGGTAACAACCATCTCTGATGCTCTGACAATTCAATCCAACAACCATTCGCATCCATTCTACCCGACCTTTCTCTCCACGTGCTCAACTCTTTCTCTGTAGCTTCAGCTTGAATGGACTTCACACTCTCTATCGTGTCTTCGCACATTCCCACATCACCAACCCATCTTGCAGGGCCTGCAACATACATTCGGCTCATCACGTTCCTTGCAGTTTCTTTCGCGATCTTGTCAGCAAAGGCATTTCCACGACCAACGTCATCAGTCACCTTCTTGTGAGCACTACATTTCACAATCGCCACTTGTAAAGGCAAAATCAGTGATTCTAGAAGCTCATTCACCACTGACCATGCTGAATCTTAGCTCCATGCGAAGTCAGGAACCCACGTTCTTTCCACAATCGTCCAAAACTGTGAGCCACACCAAAAGCATACTGGCTGTCGGTGTAGACAGTCACTTTCATTCCTTTTGACAACACACATGCTCTTGTGAGTGCAATCAATTCTGCTGCTTGAGCTGAATTATGTGGAATATGTGCAGTTTCAACAACTGTGTGCAAAGTCGTGACAGCATATGCTGCAGTCGTGTCACCATTCGGAAGCTTGAAACATGAACCATCCACCCACAATGTACCATCACATTCAGCAAGAGGAGTGTCGGAGAGGTCTACTCTTCCTTTCGTCTCTTCGTCTGTTCTAAAAAGACAATCATGCTGTTCTGAAGCATCTGATTCTTCTACGATTGGCAATAACGTAGCTGGGTTTAGCACGTTGCATCTTTGTATTTGCACATGACTGGCTAGCAAGGTTAATTCATAACCTGACAATCGAGCACTAGTTAAGTGCTGTGTCTTGGTTCTGTTCAACAACGTGTCTACTGCATGTGGAACCATTACGACTAGTGTATTATTCATCACTAAACCAGCAGACTGTCGAATAGAAACAGCTGCTGCCGCTGTGGCTCTTAGACAACTTGGCAATGCTCTAGCTACCGGATCCAAAGTCGACGAAAAATACGCGCATGGACGTTGTTTGTCCCCAAATAACTGAGTCAGCACTGACAATGCACAACCTTCCTTCTCGTGGACATACAATGTAAAAGGCTTACTGTAGTTGGGGTTACCTAACACAGGAGCCGAACATAATGCCGTGCGCAATTCAGAAAAACTTTTCTGACACTCTTCAGACCAAGGGACTGGATTGGGTGTATCTTTACACGTTAACGCCACCAAAGGTTTGGCTAATAACGAAAAATTTGGAATCCACTGTCTACAGTACAATGTAATGCCCAAGAAAGCACGCACTTCTCTCTGTGTTCTTGGCACACTCAGTTTCGCTATTGCCTGTATTCTCTCTGGGGTCAGTTTCCTTCCCTCCTTCGATAGGAGGTGACCTAAGTAGGTCACTTCTTGTCGGCAGTACTGTAATTTAGAAAGTGACACCTTGTGATGCAGATCACACAAATGCCGCAACAATGACAATGTGGCTTTCTTACATATCTCCTCAGTATCTGCAGCAATGAGCAGATCATCAATGTACTGTACAAGAGTAGCACTTTCAGGTAAAACAATCGTATCAAGCTGCGTTTTTAGAGCTTGACTGTATATTGATGGACTTTCACAGTAGCCCTGGGGAGCGCGCTTAAAGCTTTGTCCTCCTAAACTGAAGGAAAAAATATCCCTACTCTCCTCGGCAATGGGGATGCTGAAGAAAGCATTCTTCAAGTCAATCACCGAGAACCATGTGGCAGAAGCTGGGATCATAGTCAATAATGTAGTAATGTCGGGGACAACTGGGAATTGTGGCACAACGATTTTATTCACCTCTCTGAGATCAATCACAAATCTGTACACGGGTGGCTGAGATGGATCAGTTCGTTTTAAAACAGGTAGAACAGGACTATTGCACATGTTGCCTCTTGTCTCTTCAATGACATCTTTTTCTATTAACTCATAAACAATCGCTAGCAACGCTTTCTCGCCTTCACTAGAAATTCTATATTGGGGAATTCGTGGCATTTGAACATTGGCTTTCAATGTTACAATGTATGGTGGGATTTCTAAAAGACCGACATCATTAGGACCAGTAGCCCAAAGAATGTCTGGAAGAAACGACAATTCTGCTGGAAGTTTGTCTCTCGACAAATACATTGGAGAAACCACTTTCTTACCTAGAGTAAGTTGCACTCCCGAAGGAGAGCAGTACAAAGTCGCATACAATCTTTTTAACAGATCCAATCCCAACAAATGTTCACCGCAACCTGTTGTCAGAATAAGGGGTGTTTCTAATTCACGAGGACCAACAGAGAGAGTCAAAGGGTCAGAAATCGGGTTTCTAACCGGGGCGCCAGAAAAACCTACTGATACATTCGTTTCGCCAGACAAAGGTGCGCCAGGGAGTTTGGAGTGCATAATAGAACTCTTTGTAGCACCAGTATCCAACAGAAAAGGCTCTGACACACCTGATGTAATCACCTCGACGTATGGTCCACTCTGATCTACTGGAACTGAAACAACTCCCTCTCTTTGTCTATGGCTGTCCTAGCAATCATTACCTTCCCAATTCTCATTTTCTGTATAGTAATCATCAGTATAGTACTGAGCTGTCCTACCAGATGCGTTATTCTGCTGATCGAACTTATTCATAGAATCTTGAGGTGGAAGGGGACGTGCATTCTGGGGGGCGTTTCCACGTCCTCTTCCTCTAGGCGCTTGCTGAGCACCTCGACCTCTTACACCAGAAGCGCCATTTGCGCGCTGTAGTAAGACAGGGCAACTATATTTAAAATGACCTTCCTCCTTGCAATATGAACACTGATTGGGGCCTACAGGAGCACGTGGTTGAGAGTACTCGACCTTTTGCGAGCTCCTCAGATACTGTTGAGGCTGCTGAAAATTGCTCTGGTAGTTATTCTGACCACCATTATTCTGACCGCCACCACCACGTGGCGGATATGCTTGCTGTAACAAAACCTTCGTTTTCAATTCCTTAGTCTTCTTTTCTGCTCTATCTTTTTCATCTTTGTCTCTATTTTCGTAATATTGTGCTGTAGCTAGTATCTGTGCTGAAGACGACACTGCCCAAGAACTTTGCGAATCCTTTAACTTATTACACAACTCAGGAAGCAAATTGTGCACGAATTTATCGACGAACAATCTCTGACCACCTTCTGTGCTCATATCTTGACCACTGTGGTCGATAAAAAATTCTTCAAACCTGGTGAAGAAATCTGATACCGTTTCATCTTTCTTCTGCTTACACGCGGACAGTTTATCCCAATTTACACGCATTGCAGGCATTATCGTTTTCATGTAATCAAGTATTTTACCAGGTAGTTCTGCTATCAACGGTTCAGGCTTAGCACCGCCAACTTGTCGGGCGTCTGCAGTAGCGATATTAGCCCATGAGTCACCTAATTCCTGATCATGATCTGTATGACGTATCTTACTCCATAAAGGCTGTGGAACAACATTCCCAAATAACATATCGATATCGGCTAAATTCATTATACATGACCCAGCAGTCTGTGACAACTCTTTATAATATCCTGTCGGATTTTTGCGCGGATCAGGTAATGCCTGTTTAAGTGCTAAAACTTCAGATCGCTTCCAAGGAACATGTACCCACACACGCTGAAAGTGTGGCAGAATAGGTGGGTTAACAGTCGTGTCACCCTCTCTCCATTGTGGGGGAACCTCTCTCATGGGGTACTGTCGCGCCTTTTTCCTAGGTGTATCGCGCTCAGATTGCGATCCAGAAGTGTTCCCTTTACTCCGATACGACAACAATATCTCAATTGCCTGTTTGACATCAGGACCTACTATCATGCCTTCTCCAAACTTAAACCGTACACGACACAACTCCTGCGGGTTGCATTCTAAATCATTGTCTTCCAAATCTTCGCAGAGGAAAACACACATTTGTTCAAAAACGTATCTCTGTGTCGGTGCTTCCCACTGAAGGAAAACTTCCGTGACAGACTCCACATTATATTTTACAGTATCCACAATCCATTTACGAGCTAAACGATTCAATACATCTCTCTCTTGGTAGTCAGGCAGTTGACTTCGCAACTGTCTTCGTCCTGTGTTAGGGGTCGTAGTAGGCGACCCGAAAAGAGGTGAGAAAATATTAGTTACAGTGCTGGCCATTCTCTGTCGAACGGAAGGAGAAACTGAAGGGAGAACAGGTGGTAAAACGGGATGAGATAAGGCAGAAGTAGAGGCAATAGCAGAGGGAACATTAGGAGAAATAGAAGGTGCGCTAGGCAAAGTCGCAGAAGGCATAAGTGAAGTAGATGTAGTCGATGGGCCTTGAGGAGGCTGCACCAGAGGAGCAGGAGCCAGCTGGTGGGTGCTGTAGAGGAGCAGGCATAACAACCATGGGCGGCGCAACTAAGAGTTGCGGAGGCGCCGTGGCGGTTTGTGCATAGGGGGTGGTGAACTTAACAAATGGCCCATTAACGGGTCCTTCTCAATGACTTTTGCTGCATCTTTCTTGGGACGTGGCAAAACTGGATAGCATTTATCTATCGCCATTTTACGTTGCCTGTGCAACTGCTCACTCATCTGTTCTTCTTCATTGTCTTTAAACTGCATAGCAGCTTGCATTACTGAAATATTCCCTTCTCTCTTATTTTTCTTCTCTAATTCAATTTCCTTTTGTCTAGCCTCCTTACGCCATAGGCGGAAAGAGTCAAACATTGCCGGCCGGGCTTTCTTTTTGAAAAGTTTGACTTCGAGATTATCTAGAATTTCCGTATCAAAGCTACCATATTGGGGCCATTTTAGAACACCATCTTTCCTGGTGTATTTAATCCACACTTCGTTATATGTGATGGGACCTACTCCATGCTTCACATATAATTCGTATGTTGGAGTTCCAATCGGAGGAACCGGACATGAGTCCTCCAATCGGGAGTCCCTATTATTACAACCCAGACAAAATAAGTTTCCAAGTCTAAGACCAGGCATCTTCGCTCTCTAGTCTAGTTCCAAACTTCAAAGGATTATCGATTATGATATTTCTCGTGAATACACGAGTCCCTTGGTTTTGGTGCTTGCAAATACCAACAAAACGTTCCTAAAGGATACCAAAACTAAGACCAACTAAGGACTGGGAGACGCTCCACTTATACTTAACTGAAATATTGATGATGTCACCAGAAGACTCGTCTCAGTGTTTCGCTCTACCAAACTTCAAGGGTCCAAATCAGGGCGATAGCCAGGGCAGCAGACCTTCGTAGCCGTCGGGAAGCGGGGAACCTCGCAGCAAAGACTTTCGGACCACGTCGACATGCAGGGATCGATGGTGGTTGGCCTTCCTCCAGAATTTTCACACGAAGCTCCTCACGAACCTCTGGCTGGACCGGTGCCGCTGGAATCGCCCCAAAAGTTGGGGGCCAACTGAGGTACTGGGTTTTTCAGAACCGGTACTTAACGGGTAACCCAGCGGTGTCAGGGAAAACACACCCAAAGACCTCGAGTCCTTTTCCTGATTCAGACCACAGAAACTCGGAGTCTTCTAGGTGAAGTCAAGGATCGATTTTATTGGCTGCAACCAAGGTAACAAGCGTCCTAGAAGTACAACACACAGGGAGTATGTTCTCAGGAGACTGTCGCAATTTACAAAATCAGGCTTCTCTTTTTATACAGAATTTTAAGCTTCAGGCAAACATTCTTGGTTTTACAGTTGATCATTGACATAACTTCTATACAAAGGAAAAAGCAGAGTCATGATGACATGTCCATATTTCACTTCGTCCAGCCCGTAACAAATCACCCGGTGAGGCCCGACCCTTCATCCGCTATCGGCGGACCCCCAATAAAAAAGGGCACCTCCCCATCATAAAGCAAGTGTAGAAAAAAGAGTAAAGACAGATGTGAGCAAGATACAGCAGGTGTGTGCGCAATGGGAAGGTTTTATGGCCGGTTGAGCCCTGATGCTATCTTGCTCGGCCACTGGAGAGGAACTGACCTAACAGGTCCGGCCTGGGGCAATGGTTCCAACTTGCATAGGTCATGGAAAAGTCGATCAAGGTGTACGTGTCCTTCTGGGATCGAATTCAGCTGGATTATAAGCCTATGTAAAGGGCAACTCACAAAATGGCTGCCATACACAAAATGGAAGCCAAGGGTTCTGAATGAGAGTGACGATTCCAAGGTGAAATCGTCACTCGAATATGCTGAAAATACTCGTGCATGATGTACTCGTCATTCTCGGTCTTTTGATACCAAATTCGTCAATTTACGACGAAGTTTTATTCTCGAGTGCAGACGTATTACACGAGTCCAGAATTTTTCAGTACTACAACACAATTGAATGGACTTTTTAAAGAGCAATTTATTTTGTGTGCGTGTTTGTTGCAAACATTTGGCGTGTGCGTTGCAAGCATTTTGCCAAAGACAAGCCTGTCTGCTCACAGGCACACCTGGCCGCCACTGCTGGGACCAGAAATCAGGTAGTATACTCAATATTTCTCATATTCTGCATAAGATCTAAAGTCTTTCAGGCACACAGATTTTAGTATCTCCCCCATGTTTGTCTTGTTTTTAGAGGCAAATGGCGTGTATGCCAGCCGCACATACTAGTACTCAACAGCCCTCGCTGTGGACCAACAAACAATAAGACTCTTCTACAGCCTCAGATTGAGGAGTCGTTAAAAGCAGCTTTACTAAACCCACCCTCCCTAGGCAAAGATAAGGTGGAAATACTCAAACTATTAGAATCTTCTAAGCTGGATATCCTGTTCTTAACTGAAACCTGGTTGTCAGCGGAATCCACTCCAGATCTCCAGAAGCCATACCCGAGATGACCAAAAGAGAATGAGCTCAGAGAAAGGAGGTGGGATAGCAGCAATTATTCACCAGTGGATCCACACACCTCTTTTATAAATTACTACATTTTGTAAAAAAATTTAAAATATACAGAGTTTGACATAGTGGTGTCCCCCCCCCCTCCTCCCCCACCTCGTTTTTACACAATAGAAGGATAAAGTTCAAAATATTAATCAGGAACATCAAAGTGCATACGAATAAAGCATCGTGAGAGAATTTCAAAAACTGGAAGTGTAATGCGACTTGCAGAACAGAGAGAAAGAAGAAGAAATATTGAAAAGAGAGACAAAAAAAAAGAAATAGAAAAGGGAGATCTGGAGGTTGGAGGTGCTAAGGAATTGAAGAGTTAAAAATAGAGATTTAGTCTGAGCGTTCAAGCCATGTGGTAATAGGTTCCCATATGTCTAACCCTCTCCTTTTCCCTTTGCGACCTTTTTTAGCGTATATCGCTTTTTCAAGATGATATGTCGCCATTAGCCTGGCTAGCCACTGAGAGAATGGTGGCGGTTCTGCGTCTTTCCACCCGGAGGCTACACAGATCCTCCAAACTGTCATAGCTGCAAACACCAAAGCGCCTCCTCTAGTCCGCCTTAGTGTTTCACAGGTCCCTAGCATAATAGTTGTGGGGGTTAGTGTGTAGTCTTGTGAAACAACCTTTCTCAAGAATTCCTGTATTCTAGACAGGACAGAGGACAGTTTTTGGCAGGTAGCAAACTTATGGATGGAGTCAGCTCCAACCGCTGAGCAGCGTGGACATGTTGTTCGCTCCCCCGTGCTCCACTTTGTAATTCTGCTAGGAGTTAAATATGAGAAAAAAATGGTTTTGAAGTGCTGTACTTGTAATGTAGCTGACAGTAAGTCTCTCTGTGAAAGTTCCAAGGATTTAAAAAACAGGCTACGTGGCGCTTCCAATTTTGATGACCACTTGTCAGCTATTCTAGGAAGATCTTCCGGTGTGTTCAGAGTTAAAATGGCATAGCTAGACCCTAATCGTGGGGCTACCGAAGTTGATAGCATATTGATAATTTTAACCTCTGAGAACCCAGCCAGTCCCCCCACCTTCCGTGAGAGAAAGCTATAAATAGCTGTGTACTTGAAGGCATCTTGCTGTTTTAACCCAAATTTGCTTTGAAGTTTTAAAAACGTGCTCACTCTGAAATTAGGTCCCCTAGTTTTAACATACCAGCTTTGTACCATTCTGCTAGGTAACTTAGGTAAAAAATGCCAGGCAGATCTTGATTTTGAGTAAGGGGGGTGTTGTGATTAAACCTTCCAAGACCATAAATCCTGCGTATACTAGAAAATACCTTAAAATAGTTCATCAGTGTCTTAAACCAAACTCGCTTGTAATATCCGTAGGATAGCTGTCTGAAAAGGCAGCCGCGAGCTTCCTCTCCTATTAACATCCGGAAAGGAGATGGCAATTCAGTAGAAGAGGTGCAAGGATGTGTTGTGATTAATTCGGTACTATATTGTAAGACTGATGCCCAATAATAGAGTACTATGTTTGGCAATGCCCACCTCCCCCGTTCTTTAGGAAGTGTCAGTTGTTTCAGGGCCCGTCTAGGCTGTGAGTACGCCCAAATAAATTGTGTAAAAATTTGCTGAAACATTGCTAGCTGTATCTTGGTGAATTCTAGTGGAATAGAGCGAAAATAATAAAGTAATTTTGGAAAATATATCATCTTAATTACGTTGCATCTTCCCTACTACTGTAAGGTGCAGATTGTCAATTGCCTTAAGGGACTTTTTCGTATCAGTGGCCAAAGGGACTAAGTTCTCTGCTACCAGGTTGTCCAAATTTGCAGTTATAGTCACTCCCAGGTACTTTGCTTTTGTTACTACCCTGCTGTTATTCCTGTGAATTTCACCATTAGTTATTATCTGAGTTTTGGAGCTGTTTAGCGCGTATCCTGAGATTTTTCCAAACCTATAGGCCTCTGCTTCTAGTGCCATCATAGCATTTTCGGGATCAGGGGTGGTAATGGCCAAGTCGTCTGCGTAAGCCAGTATCTTTGTTTGCAGTCCCTGTGTGCTCATGGCTTGAATAGCCAGATCTTTCTCTATTTTTTTTATTAGGGGATCTATATAAAGAGCGAACAGCAGAGGGGAGCATGGACAGCCCTGCCTGGTGCCTCGTGAGATACTAAAGTTTTTGGAGAGCCTCCCGTTTAACACTAGACAGGCTGTTGGATGGTAGTATAGTGCTTGCACTGCCTGCTTAAACTTTTGTCCAAACCCCATCCTCTCCATGATGCCCCACAGGAACCGCCAGGAGACCCGGTGAAAGGGCTTTTCGGCGTCTAGTAACAACAGAGACCTCGGCTCTCCTGACACCTGTGCGGCATCAAACAGGGTGATGGCTCTCCGTATATGCTCAGTGGTACCCTTTTTTGGAATGAATCCATGTTGCCACTCGGAGACCAGAGATTCTATTACCATGGACAGTCTGATTGCGAGCAACTTGGAGTAGATCTTAGAGTCGCAGTTTATCAAGGTAATGGGTCTATAAGAACCCATTTCTAAGGGTGATTTATCCTTTTTCGGGAAAATAGAATTGTTTGCATTAGACCAGGGTGCGGGGGTGATTATGTCAAGAAAAATGCTTTATTTGGGGTGCAATGACCTTATAAAATTCTACGGGGATACCATATATACCCGCCGCTTTACCATCCGGTAAACTGAATAGGGCAGCTGTAATATCGTTCCATTCTGGCACATTCTCTAACTGGGCAGAGTCGCCTGTATTAAATTGCCTTAGTTCGATGTCCTGCAAGTAGTTAGTAATTTCTTGCTCTGCTAAGTCGTCAGGCTGGGTGTTTCCTTCTGAGTAAAGAGTTCCATAGAAATCTTGAAAACCCTCTTGTATTTTATTAAAATCACTGGTTTCTATCCCTGAAGGTAGACAGATTGTACATATTTCGCAGTTTACCGTTTTTTGTCTTGTTTTGACAGCGAGGTGATGGCCAATACTGTCGCCACACTCATATAGTGTCTCACGGGCGGCTGCCCACTTAGATGCAGCTCTTTCTGAGAATATTGCTCCTATTTTAGCCTTAATCAGTGTTGCTTCAGTTTGTATATTCTCTGTTTCAGCTCCGTTCTGGACCCTTTGGATTAATGCGGTTTCTACTGCATTTAGCTTTATTGGTAGGTCGGTTATTAACTGCTTTTCTGTTTTATTCTTCCTAATTGAGAATCTTAGCGTCTCCCCCCGGATACCAGCGTTTACCGTGTCCCAAACTACTGTGTTGGACGCTGACCCCACATTTATTTCAAGAAACTCCTGAATCCGGGCTTGCATATGGGTCCGATAGCTAGTATCCTGTAGCAGTGCTTTCTCAAAGCTCCACCTGGGGGTGTTCTTCCCAATCTCGAACCCCCTAACTGTCAAAATGAGTAGGTTGTGGTCTGACATAAAACGTGGGGCTAGGCCTATTGTGCATTTGTCTAGCAGAGAAGATGAGATCAGGAAATAATCTAACCTGGCGAATGTTTGATGTGAAAATGAGAAACATGTGTATCCAGGTTGTGAAGGGTTAAGTTTAGACCAAACATCCCTAAACCCGTGTGTTTGCGCTAGGTTAATTAATGCGTTATAGACTAGAGGCCTTTGTAATTCCTTTCACTCCCTATTTCTAGATCGTGCGGCAAGTTGATGTTAAGATCGCCACATAGAATTATTGGAGTGGGCCAATGGGCTAGCTCCCCTGATATCTGATTAATAATGCTTGGGTCTTCAGTATTGCTGCCGTAGATTGAACATAGTCTGAAGGGGGTGCCTGGAGGAAGATGACATTCCGCTATCACCCATCTACCTAGTGTGTCGGATTTCACCTTTGGGCTATTAATAGATAGTTTTCTTTCAGCCAATATTCCCCCCCCCTTTAATTTTTGCTCCTTGTGTGGTAGCTCCTATGATTTTATAGCCTAGTGTGTCCAACAGCTGTTTTTGTGATCCCTCCAGATGGGTTTCTTGGAGACATATAACATCCCCTCCTAAAGACCTTAATCCTTGCGCCACTTTCTGTCTTTTCCCGTTATCATTCAACCCACAAACGTTAACAGAAATAAACCTAAGAATTCCTTTGCTAGCCATTAATGGTTTGTTTTAAAGAGATGGCGAGTCGGAAAATCTCTGCAATTGTATTGTTCTTCTCCCTCCTTTCCTTTCCAATTTCCCCCCCAGTCTCCTCTCCCCCCCTCTTCTCTAAAGCGAATCTGGGCATGGTCTTCGTTACAAGTATCTAAATAGGTGAATAACTGTGAAACATAGGATGTCCCTGAAACATGCTGATCTTCTTTGTGTTCCCCCCCTCCTGCCCATCCCCCACCCCCCTTGAGACCCGAGCAATCAGGTATAACCTGAGTGATGGTTGCCGTGAGTGAAGTACAGCCACCCGCCACACCTCTTTAATCATAGGGTCAAAAAACGGCTAAGTGCCATCCTGTGTGACTGAGGCCAGTATTTTCAGCTAAGCTGAAGAAGTACCCCTTATAAAATATATCTCGCACGTGGAAAGGTGAAAAAGCAAATGCAAAAACCGTGATCTGAATTATTCCTAAGATTAGTACGACATTTTTAGAGAAAAAAGAAAGACATTTCATGTTAATATCTGTTAATGTCTATATTTGGCAAGTTCCTTTAGCATTCCTCTTGATGCTTTTAATCTAGGTACTTCTTTTTTTAGATTTAATCTCGTCAAGGTATTCGCCGGCTTTAATTTCGGACAAGAAGACCTGAGAGTTCCCGCTAAAGATAACTTTGAGCCTGGCAAGTTTCATGAGATAGGCTTCTACTCCTGCCTGCTGAAATGGGGAAATCAGTTGCCTTAGGCGCCACCTTCGCTCCACTGCCTGGTGACAGAAGTCTGGTTTAGCAAAGAAGCTGATCCCATTAGCCCCTTTTTTGGAGTTAGGACAGGCTTGATCGTAGATGAGTTGTCTTAGTAAAACGTTTCCAAAATAAACTAGAAACACACTTGGCTGCCCAGTTTCCGTGCCGCTGTTGCCGCCGTCGTGCTGTCTCCTTAGGTTGAAGGGGAAGCGGTGGGCCCTCTGCACCTCTCGGTCCTAGTCCCAGGTAGGATGGTCAGGAAAAGAGTCTTGTAGGAGCTTCCAATAAACCTTCTGGGGTCCTCCCCCTCTTTACCTTCTGGAATGCCCAGCAGGCGTAGGTTGTTCCTTTGCTGGCGATTTTCCTGCTCCTCGATTTTTGTCATTATATCTCCCATGCAAGCGGTGTTGGCTTCGCTTTGCTTTTTGACTGCCGTAACCTCAATCTCCAGATATTCCGTGGGCCCCTCTATCATAGTAACACGATCACTTATGTCTGTGCATGTTTTATTTAGACGTCTGAGGCCACCTTGCACTTTCTTTGCTGCACTCTTTGCTGCCTGGCTGTCCGCCCGCACCTCCTCTTGGAATTCTTTAATAGACTCCAGTATTGAAGCTAAAGAGGGTTCGGATGAATCAGTGGCGGCTGGCAGTCTCTTTACCTTTTCAGTCTGCTGCGCCTCCTCGTCTTCATCCAGGGGGTAGGACATTTGCGAGTCTGAGTAGTCCCACTTCAGTTGGCTCCTTCTTTGTCCTTTGCTTCTTCCCTTTTATGGCGCGCACTGTCCCTGTGTCTTTAGCCTAATCCTCACTGTCGCCATCCCCTTTGCTTGAGCCAAGGCCCCCTTAGTCTGAAGATGTCCCGGTACCATCAGAGACAGAATAAAAATGTTCAGGCCCTACGTCCGGGGTCCAGGGTGCTTGAGAGCCAGCCGCTGCTTCCAGGGCCTGGATATAGTTGATTATCCCGGTCTCGGGTGTACTTAGTGGGGCTCCAGGCTTCTCAGACCTCTGTGCAAGCAGATCTCCCTTGTGTGTTCCGTTTAGACCCAGTTGGCTTGCCTGGTCAGTGTCAGTGTCGGTGTCGGCTGGGAGAGATGAGGGAGTAAAGTCTTCCACTCCACCTACTCCTTCTGATGCAGCCACAGGGTTATTTTGAGACGATACCTCCAGCCCATGTACTACGTCAATCTCAGGGTCCTGGGCTAATGTGGGTACAAGAGTTTTAGACAGGGTTATGTCCAGGTCTGGGGAGACTATCGGCAGAGGGTTATTGTTTGCACTAATGTTATGATTTAATCCTTTACCCTGTCCTTTAATCTGCCCTTTGGCCCCTTGGAAGATTTTGGCTAGTGTGGGCGTGCCGATTGTATTAGTACAGTCTTTTCCTGCGCCTGCGTCTGCCCCGGCCCCACCGGGTTTTCCAAGCTGTTTTTTAGCGCCACTAACCTCTTGCCGGGTGCGGCTGTTGCAGGTGCTGCCCTCCATTGAAGCATTGTCTCGAGGCTCCGTGGCGTTCTTGGCTTTGCTCCCTCTCTTGATCTCCCTGCCGCTCATATTAATACAGTTTTTCAGTACCCTCCGGGACTCCCCTGCTCCACACCACGAGCTGCAACCGGTCGCCAAGTTTCCCAGAATTATAAGGGCGGCCAGGGAGAAAACTGGCAACAGCCAGGTCAGTGTCTGTATGTATTGGGTCCTCTGAGTCCGCTCCCGCTCCCGAGGATTGTGTGGGTCTCGAGGCAGGGAGTAGAAGCCCCAAGGATTTATTCTTTCCAAAGCTACCGCTCTGCTTCTTCTTAGCAGCGCGTCTATCCTCGCTGCCTGCCAGCGCCTCTGCTCGCGCATCGCAGGCCGCCAAGCCAAGCGTACGCAACTGGCGTGAGGCGGATGGCTGCTCAACCGCTCTTCACTCCGGAACCATCATTGCTCCCAAATTACTCCAACTGAAGGAGTAGATCTGCTTTCCGTTCTCAAGTTTCGAGTTGATGACGAAAACTTGGTCCCTAAAGATAATAAATTTGCTGATTTAATGATGTTGAATTCACACCAACACATTACATGCTCAGATCACATAAAACGAAATCGCTTAGATCTGACCTGGGCGTATAATTCGAATTGACTGAATATAATCTTCCCTCCTTGCATATGGTCCAATCAGTATTTGATCAGCGTTTGTATTCCGGTAGATTATTCTAACTTGATCCACAAGCAGGAGATGAAAACATACACACATGGCGATACATTAATACAGAGCCAGTGTTATCAACACTTTCAAACCCCTCCCCCCTCTTCCCATCAATTGAAGACTTTCTCTCCAAAGAAAAATAATCCACTCTGTGGCTCAGACATGCTAGTGACCCACACCCCTCAAATCCAACAGCGTGTTATAAACCGCACCAGACCAGTGCCCTGGTACAAGCCAGAGTTAAAGGAGGCAAAACCTGCTTTGCGTCGACACTGGTGGGAAAGTGATGCTAAAGAGAGCAAAATCACATTTGTAAATTGAGCTTGAGGAATATAAAGGCAACCCCGTTCCATGCAAAGTCCTCTTAATAGGCAAAACAAATCTTAGAAGCAAATGAAAATTGTTTTTTGAAATCCTGAATGATTAGTCGCTCCCAGATGAAATGAGAACTTCCCTGACTCCTATCAAGGCATTCTGTGACAATCTAAATACTTAACAAAAACATTCTTTAACAATAGTATAAACAAATACAGCAGCAGTAATTCTGAAGTTGAGTCTGAAAAAACTCAACCACCTTATCCATGTTTGAAGAAATTTCCAGACTTCATGAATTTAATGATCGAGGTCAAATCTGGGTCACCAACTGACCCTTGCCCTCCAGCAGTCATGGAATCTCTGACCTCATCAATCAACCAATCAGCATTTATAAGGCGCACCCCAAGGGTATCTGGGCGCTGCGGGTGCTGTGTCTCCATCTAAAAGCCATGTCTTGAGCAATCCCCTGCAGAGCGTTTTCATCAATTCAGCAGCTCAAGCTATCGGTCCAAGCACGTTTCAAAATGCTGTAGAGCCCTTGTTACTGAAAAACCAGGGAGAAGTCCTGGATATAACCAAGAATTTCAGGGCAATACCTCTGCTCCCTTAACCTGCAAAAACTATTGGCCAGAGAACTGTCTTCAAGAGGTTCCAGGCTTTATAACTACACCAGCTCTCAGATAATTATTATCAATGAAATGTCAGCCTCACAACTCCAGTCTCAAAATATGATTCAATTTGATGATTACTTGATGAGGTTGAATCAGCTAAAACTGAATATTGACCAAACTGAGATTGTAATTTGAAAGAATAAGACCAACGTTTGGAGCCAACTTTACTCTCCAACAAAAATGAGATTGCTACCAGAGCCTAACCCACAGCTAAAAGCCTCTGAGTGATAATCAATAGCAATCTTAGCAAGAACCAGCTGCTGGAGCAGTAGGATCTAAATGCGGATTTGTGCTGAAACTGCTTCAGAAACTAACCCCACTCCTCCCACTTTAGACAAGAAAAGCAATAGTGGTGGCCGCAGTCCTATCTAGATCGCATTATGCCAACAGAGTATATGTAAGAATACCCAATATCACCAGTCATAGACTACAAGTAATTCACAGCGACGCAGCTTGTGTACTACATCATCTTCAGAGGTGGGCACGCGCCACACCTATATTGAAATAACAAATCCACTATCAGACCCACTGCCTCAGCCCTAAAGGGTCGAGAGGTCTAGCCCCTCACTTCATTGCAAACCAGGTGGAAATGCATACACCCGTACAAAAGCAGAGATCTCCTTGAATTTACTTGCTATTGCAAAATTACAGAGGATCAGATCAGGTGGACGCAGCTCTGGTACAAGTTCCTTTCATCCAGAAATCTGACAGCCCACAAGCCTATTCAGACTAGATTCTTCCCCGTTATGGTTTGTTTTCTCCTCTTTGATGTATTTCTAATTCAGTTCCAAGAAACCCCAGGTTGAACATGCTCTCTATATATGCAATGACATAACAAGCGTTTTGTAGATCCTGTAGAGGTTTGGTATGATGGCGCGTGCTTCAGTTACTGACCTGAATACTGCAAAAGAGAGGTGTACAGTGCAATTGAGGATGATAGTGCAGTCTTGTCTGCCAGGGTATTATAAACCTTTCATTGCTGCAAGGCAGTTACTGTATTCTCTTTTTGTGGTTGCACAGTGTACAATTTGAGCAGGAACAGACGTAATGTTGGAAACACATTTTAAGTCCCTGCCTTTCATAATATATGAACTATGTTGCGGGTATTGTGAAATTTTAAAATGATTCCATTTTTTTCAGGTTTTAGATATTCGCAATTTTCTCTGATCAGGAGTATTTTGACCTAACTGTCCTGTGATAACGTGTTGTGTTTTCTCTTTTCCTCTCCTCTGCAGACACTTGAGACTTGAACATCAATTTACCAGAATGGGCAGAAGACGGGCTCCAGGAAAGAAAGTGACAGCGCAGTGTTCACATGAATCCGTAAGAGCCACAGTCCCATCTTTACCTCTTCATGACGTCTCAACTTCAAGATCCCGAAATGATGCTCCGAGGGACCAGGACCTGGAACCGCTTTCGGAGAACCTGCCCCACATTATTCTTCTATCCATGCTGGAGGAGTTGGAAGCCAAACTGGATAACTTGATGAATACTGTGGAGGACGTACCTTCTAGAGTCGCTGGGCTGATTAAGAAAATCTGGATAGAAAAGGATCAAGGTTCCCTAGATAATGGCGCAGTGTCTTTGGAGATGGTCTGTCCGGCGAGCATTAGAGATTGTGCTGTTAGCCGGTCTTCTGCCACACCTCAACCTGATAGGCCAGGTGGACGGAGCTTGTGTCTCCAGACAGTGTTTTCTGATGGGCATGCACCAAAGCAGGACTGTACGCTCTCCTCGCCAACTGATGTTCAAGGGCGTCCAGAGGAGCCAAACCTTTGTCTACAGCCAATGTTTCCTGATCTACGTCACCCACAGCAGGACCAGTGCTTGCAACCTGGGTTTCCAGATGGAAATGGAGTACAGCAGGATTGTACTCTATCCAGATGCCCTCATACAGATCCTCCAGGCAGATCACTGGAGGCAAACCTGTGTCTACACTCAGAATTTGTTGATGGGCAGACACCACAGCAAGACCAGAGCGTACAGACGGCGTTTCCAGAAGAGTGGGAGCCAGATGAGCCCCTGAAGCAAGAACCATCCCCATTGTCTGATAATAGCTGGGACCAGCAACAGAACCTTTGCCCATACCCACTATTTCCTGAAGGACACGAACCACAGCAAAACCACCGTATACAACCCCCGCTACCAGATGGGAATGGACCTGATGATCACTTGGAAGAAGAACTGATGTGTTTTCATTTCCAAGATCCCCAGGAGAACCACAGCCTACAACCCATGTCACCTGAAGAGATGTCATCAGACGAACACTTAGAGTCTGGGCTATTGTCCTTTGATGAGTTGAGGTCACAACAAATCCAGTGCCTACAGCAACACCTATACTTGAAGCAGGAATTCCCTAATGCACATTTATTGCTGTTCGGAGCTACCCCAGGTATGTGTTTGTTTCACTATAAATGGACTCTCGGAGTGCATACTAACACATGTAACCTCTTCAAAATGCGTATGGGCAGATTTTAGAAAGTCTCTGAGGGGAGGATTATGGTTTGGATGGAACCCACTGAGCGATAATGACCCCCAGAGTACGAGTACACAGGGTGCAGATGTTTCCCTGCAATCTCCTCCTCTGTTTCCACACAGGACTGCATCCTTCCTGTGCAGAAACAGGCCTGGTAATGGGACTCTGCATGAGACAAATAGGCCAGTAGCTCTTGACGTTCCATGATCGTCCCAATACCAGGCTGAGGAACTGGAAATAGAGCTATTCATGAAAGGAATTACTGGCCAGAATCACAAGTAATAGTCGGATGCAAGTGATGTGGTGTTCATTGAGAATAGCAGACATGCGCAGTCTAGAGAGGGAACTGTGTTTCCAGTTGCACAGTTGCATTGGGTAAGACGAAGTCGTCTCCAGTTCCTGATATAAAAATCCTAGTCTGTATTCGGCCTCAACAGCAGGGCTGTCCAGGGATGTTGTTGTCACTGCAGGGTTCTCCAGGAGTGCACACCACCTCATGATAGACAGATACATAAAGGTTTTGGAACTCTAAGGTGACTTGCAATAATATTATTATATGCACCAGGTGGTACTTTATCCCGTATAATACATGGTCACACCATCACCGTTCATAAAAAAATCTTGGTGCGTAGCTCCTACATATGCAGCAGCTAACATGTTTGCAAACATGAAGAATGAACTTAAAACATCTTGTGCAAAAGTAAACATCAAAACTGTTAGATGTTTCTTCCAAAAAGATGTTAGAAACTGTTCAATAAAAGTCCTCTGAAAAAAAAGTTGCAGTAGCTCGAAACGTGTAGAAACATGCAGAAATATTCCACCCTTCCTTTATCTAAGGAAACTAACAAACATATTCCCTCTGCTTCTCATAGTAAGCTAATAACATACAGCAGAAGTAATAAAAGCAAAGTTATGTTTGTTGCTGTAAACAGCTGCTTCAATTATGCTTCGTGACTTGACCTTCTTTTCATATCAGCTGTTGGCGCTGGCAGCAGGCATTGTGCCCTCAGGACTCGACTGTAATAACGTATAAAAGCCGAGTTCTGACGTCTTTTCTTCATAATCACTGACTTGGTACGTCACAAATTCCTGATTATAAAGAAATTAGAGACTGCCGTTTATACAGGGATTACAGAATCCCATGTAATATAATTATATATATACATACGATAACATTGGTACCGTTCAATGAATCCGCACAAAACTATTTGGGATTCGCATGACTAGTTTTATGCAGTGTTTTTTTGTGGTCCTCAAATTAAGCCACTAGTCATTTAAGATAGAGCTAGCGGGACCTTTAGCCCATGAATGGTCTGTGCATCTGGACTCGTGGACCCAAATGTAAAAATCTATTGGATCCGATTGGATGAGAGAGCTTTTTCTCCCGTCATCCATTTCGGATACGTAAACCCAAAGTTGGGTCTGCAGACCTGAAGCTCCCTGATTGGCTGGCTACATCTTGAACCATTACATGATGAAGAGACTTGTTCCCCACATCCTGTAAAAATACTAAAAAAGCCATAAAGAGCCGTGGTGCCGTCCTGTCTCTCCCTGGCTCAGGGGCTGCCTAATGTTAAAATGTAGAAAGAAATTGCTGATTTTGAGACAGAGGTTGGATTCCACATCATGACCCTTGAGGTCCGCAAACCTTAGGCAGGTGTCTGCGCAGGCACAGTAATTGGCCTTGTACCCTGGTGGACATTTGTGATGTTCGAGGACCTGCTGCTCGGTCTGAAACCCTATCGATGTCCAATAAGGATACACAAGTTTGCAAGGGCCCGAGAACCCCAAGAAAGTATCCAGGAACCCTTAAAAAGAATAAAGAAAAAAACATAAACCAGGCCCTTCAGGGAATCCCCTGCTGTGCCCAGGCACCGTTGAACAGCTGTGCCTGCTTGGAGTTGGCTGCAGGGAACTGTTGCGTGTGTATATGATGAAGAAAAAAAAAATATTGAAAACAAGCATTGGCAAAACAAATAGGTGTCTCCTACCTGAAAGCTATTGGCTTTGGCAGCGTGTTTTAGCCATTATCTACCCCAGTGTGACTGCTGTTCGGCATGGCTAAAAGTTAGTGGCACGACGGTGGGTGGGGTAGATAGAAGGGGGATAAATTGAGTGCAATGGGGTAGATTGGAGTAAAATGGGGTAGATTGAATTGAGGTAGATTTGGGTGAAGTGGAGTAGATTGAGGTGGAGTGGAGTGGATTGGAGTAGAGTGGGGAAGACTGGAGTGGAGTAGATTAGAGTGCAGTATTTTGGGGTAGTTTGGATTGCGGTACATTGGACTGGAGTAGAATAGAGTGGAGTTATATAGAGTGGTGTAGGGTAGATTGGGTTGGGGTGGGGTAGAGTGTGGTGGAATTGATTGGAGTAGATTTGAGTGGGGTAGATTGGGATAGGTAAGTTTGGCGTGGAGTGGAGTAGGGTAGATTGGAGTAGGGTGGAGTGGATTAGATTCGACTGGAATGAGGTAGGTGTGGGTAGAGTGGGGTGGAGTGGAATTGGATAGATTGGAGTGGAGTGTTGTAGGGTAGATTAGGGTGGAGTGGAATGGGGTAGATTAGGTGGATTGTAGTGGGGTGGATTGGATGGAGTGGGGTAGATTGGATGGAGTGGGGTAGATTGGATGAAGTGGGGAGGGATAGATTAGGTGGAGTGGGGTAGATTACAGTGCAGTGCAGTAGATTATGGTAGATTGTAGTGGGGTAGATTGTGGTAGTTTGGAGTGGGTAGATTGTGGTAGTTTGGAGTGGGGCAGATTGGATGAAGTGGAGAGGGATAGACTGAGTGGAGTGGGGTAGATTGGATGAAGTGGGGAGGGATAGATTGGGTGGAGTGGGGTAGATTACAGTGGAGTGCAGTAGATTATGGTAGATTGTGGTAGTTTGGTGTGGGTAGATTTTGGTATGAGTGTAGATGAGTTGGATAGATCGCAGTGTGGTAAATTGAAATGGAGTTGGGTAAATTGGACTGAAGTAGAGCGAGGTAGATTGGGGTGAAGTCAGTTAGATTGGAGTAGATTAGAGTTGGGGTAAATTGAAGTGGAGTGGGGTAGAATGGGGTATATTGGAGCTGGGTGGGGTAAATCTGAGTGGAGTGCGGTAGATTGGGATGGAGTGGGGTAGATTGGAGTGTGGTGGGGTTGATTGGGTTAGATTGAGTGGAGTGGGGTAGATTGGAGTGGGGTAGTTTGGAGTGGGATGGGGTAGATTGAAGTGGAGTGAGGTAGACTGGGTTATATTGGAGCAGAGTGGGGTAAATCTGAGATGAGTGCGGTAGATTGGGGTGGACTGGGGTAGTTTGGAGCGGGATGGGGTAGAGTGAATTAGAGTGGGGTAGATTGTAGTGGGTAAATTGGGAATGGACAGATTGGAATAGGGTGAATTGTAGTGGGATGGTTTGGGGTATTTGGAGTGGAGTGGGATAGATTGGAGTGGGGTGGATTGGAGTGGGGTAAGTGGTGTTGAGTAGAGGAGCGTGGAGTGGAGTGTTGTTTCATGGAGTGAGTGGCATAGATTGGAGTGGAGTGGTGTGTAGTTGAGTGGCGCAGTGTGGAGTATACTTGGTGTGGTAGCGCACTGCCATTACAGACCAAACATTTTCAATTGAAATAATCATTACACTTACATCGAAATATGGTTTTACTGCACATAAATGATAATGTTTGCAAATGTCATCTCCTAGTGTAAAAAATTTCCACACTTCAGTAATACAAAACAAATGTGCTTCATTTGTACTAATTCTGATATATTCTGAAACATCAGCCCAGTTCTTTTTTTTAGGTCTTGCTGCAACAGCCCTTAACTTTGTAGGCTTACTGCCCACTCATTGCTTTTTAGGTCGAGCCTGTCCCATTCCGCCGGAATGGATAGGGGAGAATTTTAGTGTTGCATCAGGAAAGCTAAACCAGCCGGCCGATTTCCACAAGTGCATGTGATCGTGAACGCGCATCCGCCTGCTGGTTTAGCTTTCCTGATGCAACTCTAGGGATCCGCTCCGCCCGCTGCTGCACGCGCTTTCCATCCGCCTGCCTCGAGCGTGTCCACTTCAAAGCCATCTGTTTCTCGGCCTCACTTCTCCACTTCTCCTCCCCCCTAATTACGCGAGGCCGTGCTTCAAAGGGATCCGCAATCCCGCTCCTAAAAGCTTCTTTCCTGACTCCACTCTTCCCTTCCTCTTTACTTTCCTGGTTTTCTTTCCGTTCTCTCTTCGTATCCCCCCTCACCCCCTCCTCTCTCTTTCTCTTTCTCTCTCTCTCGCTCTTTCTCCCTCATTTCTCTCCAACTCTAGCCCTTCGTATCCCTTTCTCCCTCTATTTCTCTCCCCGACTCTATGGTCTCTGCCCTTTTCTACCACTCTCTTTTCTGTTTGGGTAGATCTCCGTGTGCCTGTGATGTCTCCTGCTCAGAGTTCCTTGGTGTTTAGATTCCCTTGCTCTGTGTTCTTTTATTCTGTTTCATGCAGTACCCGAGAGTCGCTGTACTATCTGCTGGCATCTTTAGTTGTCGGCTTGATGGTACCAGGCTGGTGCTTGTGGTTTTACTGTTCGAACCTCTTTTCGGTGCCCAGGGCCCTCACGGCTGTAGAGATTGGAACAGATACTGGTCTTTGTTCTTGGTGATTTTCATCTCCTGTGCGGGAGGCTTCAGAAATAACTTTTCATAGGTCTCTATTCCTTCCCCTCCTCTTTACTTTCCTGGTTTTCTTTCCGTTCTCTCCTCGTATCCCCCCTCACCGCTCCTCTCTCTTTCTCTCTCTCTCTTTCTCCCTCATTTCTCTCCAACTCTAGCCCTTCGTATCCCTTTCTCCCTCTATTTCTCTCCCCGACTCTATGGTCTCTGCCCTTTTCTACCACTCGATCTTTCTTTCTCTAATTTTCTCTTCTCTCTCTTTTCTCCTTCGTTTTTCTGTTTTCTTTCTTACTCTGTCTCTTTCCTCTCTCTCCCGGCCTTGTCATTCTCTATTCTTTATCTCCGTGCCTGTCTTTCACTCTCTTCCCTACCTCTGTCTCCTGCATTTCTCATTCTCTGGTTTACTCAATCTGAGCGTACCTTGATATTGAAGACTTGCAGTTTTGCATTTCCCATTACCTAGTAGTCAGACATACATAAGGGTGCTTGTTTAGGGGAGGCCATTTCTCCTTTCTGCTTCACATAGCACTAGGTACGTTACATGAGAACACACATTAATTTTTGTTAGGCACTTGTGGAAAAGTAAATTTTGCCATGTTCTGTGTCCCTACGCCTCCTCCATCATATGTTATGTGTGCATGATTAATATGCATATGTATTCCCCATGTTTGATTAAAGACGCAATTATAGTTGTGTCCACCTCTAGTATGCCAGTTTCCAGTCCTCGTGAATACTACGAATATCAGGCCTGTGTAAAGCTACGTTGCCACGTTTCCCAGTGTGCACGTTATTTCATTATAAAGTCCCCGTTTCTAGGCCTCAAAAGGGCCTGGACACCAGATTCAGCTCCTGTCTCCTGAGCCCTCGCTGAGGAGCCATTCAGCCCCCACCTGTGTCCTCGACCCTTCACTTACTTCCTGCCTTGCAGTGCCCAGTTCAGCCTGGCTCTGCCTCTGAGCCTGCCAAGAGTATGTTATGGTTCCCGTTATCAGTTCAGTCCTCCTTCTCTACATTCCTAAGCTACTGAATCGCATCAATAGTTTCCGTCATTGTCTAGCTTTTACGTCTCCATGTAAGAGAAATACTGCATTTAATGATCATTTAATATTCTTCATCACGCACTACATGTAGAATAATGCATGCTTCAGTCTTAGAGTCCGTTAGCCTTTCCCCTCCTGACTTCTAGTTTATATCAACATGTTCCCTAAACATCAGATACTAGATACTGCTTAGGTACATGTCGCCCTGACTCTCCAGACTTTAGTCTCTGCTCCTAGCACAGAGTTCATAGCCCCCAGTTTCTCCTAGTGATACGTCATTGCCAGTTTGCGCGCACCACCAGGTTAGAGGTCCCGGCTCCTTAGGTAGTCCCCTCCAATGTTTCCGCCCATTCATGACATATTCTGTTACGTTTGCATCACATGTCTATGTATACGCCCTGTTACACCCACTGTTACGCCTACTGCAATGTAATGCTATGTGTTTGCGTTATGTATATATGCTCATGTACTGTTATTAAAAGGTTATCCCTTGTCCAGATCCTGCCCCCGGCAGCGCTGCCATCCTATTCCCGTGCAGGTTGTCCTGTTCCTGTCCTTATGCTGTATTAAAACCTGCAAAACTCCTACTACCTCGAATTTTGACTCTTATTTATTGAGCTATCTGTTATTCATTTATGCTTTCAAAAATAGGGTATTATTTATTTATTTACCACATAATGGCGCCCGAATAGGGACTTGCCCTTTCCCCACGCGCCGGTGAAGCCACGCCGGCCCCCTGACCCTCTGCAGCCGTGACGGAACCATACCGTGCACATGCAGATATTTCTGCTTCAAGTATCCCTCAGGCCCACGGAGGAAACGGAGGAGGCGGTCCAGCATCCAGACGAGGCGGTGGAGGAATGCGGCGAGTCCCGACCAGAGCCCAAGCCAAGAGTCCAAGGTCCGAGGTATCCGGAGGTCCACCCGTAACTGAAGTCCGAAGTCCGTCGTCGTCGAAGCAGTCCAGTCCAGTCCGAGGCCTTCCGCTCCTGCTGCCCGGTGAGTACCATTACTGGGGTAGTATCTAGACAGGGTCAATCTAATTGACTCTGGTCCGTGGGTTGGTGGTACCCAGACACACAAACGAAGTGTCCACTTCGGTGGATACGGGTCCTGACGTGTCTCTTTATGAGACCGGTAAGTTTCGTACTGTTTCAGCAGTGCATCTAGTTTCTGTTCTAGTCAGTTCAGTTCTCGAGAAGAAATTCATGCATTCTGTTTTCCTGTAGCCAGTATTCCAGGTGGTATTCTGTTCGAACTGTTATTCATAATGTTCTTCATGTATCTTGATGTTGTGGTATGAGTGAGAAGTGATTTTCGTGTTTATTGTGTACTGTATTGTGTCCAGATTATAGTTCAGTCATGCCGCTGTTTTCAAAATTACGTCAGTTAAAAACTAGAAAGGGTTTGTTAGAGGAAGCAGTTCCTGTCCCGCCTAGGGACAGTCCAGGTCATTTTATGTATCAGAAGCATGGCATAAGTGCCATACTATATCTAGATTTATGGGTAGAGTATACAAAACAGTTAGAAGAAAAGTATAGATGGCCCGTATCGGGTACATGGGATGCCGAGTGCATCATGCGAGTAGAAGAGGCATTATGGAAAAAGAAAGCCAGACAATCACAGAAAGATGCCATCGAGCTATGGCGTAAAGAAGCTCATAAAAGAACCGAAAAAGAAATCAGAAAGTCAGAATTAAGTAGAGAATCCTCGGAACGAGCACAAGAAAAAGAACTAATCGAGATAGGTGAACAAGTCAAAGCCGAACAGTCAGACAGACAGAGGAATGCCCTCATTAAGGGTATGTATCCTCTTCTTGCCGAGGGCTTGCCAAAAGCGACCCCGGAGACATCCAGCAACTTTCCGCCACCATTAGTTCCGATCAAGTTACGTCACAAACAGACCGCAGCTGATATTTTCATCTCGTCCTATTTGGACGACACAGTCCCGAAATATGCAAATCCCGTTCCTGCTCCGCCAGTCCCTGTAAATCAGGTAATTCCTGCTCCTCCAGACACCGGGGTACCCTTTGCAGTCCCCCCGGTTCAGCCCGCCATACAAGTCCAGCCCGCATTTCAATTTCCCACCCTGCCAGGACGAAAAGCATCAGTTGATGATTCTAGTCTAGGGGCCGCAGGAGGAGGTCCTCCTCGAACCCCGCCGCCACATAATCGTTTAGATGCAGCCGCATTACATATGCAAGCGTCACAACGTACGCCCAGACTGTCTGTTGCAGAAATAAGAAAATCCCTTGCCGAATGCTGTTATGACCCAGTCCCAGGCGAAGATGATATGGTTCTATATTCATTACGCGTAAGAAATGTGGCCGAGTATCTAGTCACCCTACCAGATATGAAGGAAGATCTAGACAGAATATATCGTTTCATCCGTACAGGGGAAGATCCAGAAAGTATTAGCGACGTCATGTCCCACAGGAAAGCTGAGACCCAGCTCATGGTATTAAAATTTCTGATTAATTGTCTAATAAGAGAACAAGATTATCCGTCCAAAAATCAGGCCAAAATGAAAGCCCTGATGAAGTGGAGTAATAGTATAGCCGAGGGTAAGCATAAGACTATCGGTGCTATGGAGAGTATGTACAAGAAAATCCGTAGAGAAATAATGAAGATACACGAACAACGTAAAGCAGCACAAGTAAGCGAGAAAGAAAGTAACTCTGATCCTGAAGAGGTAGAGGACGAGAATTCCGCCAGAATAGCGTATGTAGGAAAATCTAGATTTCCAAATCGCCATTCACGTCTAGAACCCAAGTCTACTTTCCATCATCCAGCACCAGAACAAGGTTCTCTAGAACAAGTGTTTCAAGCTACCGATCACATTCTGAAATCACGAATCGGTTACAGCGAGTTAAGTACTATGCATGAACAAGAACTAGCCCGATCGGCAGTCCGATGGGTTACTGATTCTACCACTTTTCCAGACGAAATAGTGGCACAGATGTTCCTGAAATTGCCCCCAGCCGAGCAGCGACTGGTGGGTATGTATATGATCCAGCACCTCATTACTCTGTATGAGGGTCAGCACTCCGATCCAGGTCCGCTACATGATATCCTGAACGAGTTACTCCAGTATAGATGGAGAGGTCTAGGTACCGATTTAATTAGTGTCATTCTAGAACAACGCCACAAATATAGAACGTTTCTGAACCCGCATTTTGTTCATGTCTCACCCCCAGAAAGTAAACCATTTTACATAGACAGACAGAATCCGTTACGAGAAGTCCACCCAGTTAGAGGGACGGGTGGCGAAATGCAGCGAGTGTTTGTATACACTCCGATCACAAAGATGGAACTTCTAGAGATGAAGAAATTAATTCCCTGTCATGATAAAGATCCAGCAGGGTTCCATAGAGAATTAAAAGACATGCTCCGTATGGGAGAATACACGTATCCAGATATAATTAAAATGTTAAAGGTTCTGTTGCCCGCAGGGGTGTATGAAAAGCTCAAGGAAAAAGACTGGGAGGTGGGAGAGAAAAAGATCGATTGGGCAGTCCTAGAAGCTGAAGATAAGATACGAGTACCAGGTACCGGTCTCGGAGATAAATGTAAAGAATTACCTGAATTATTGATTCAAGTTTTACCCAGATTATTAACAACTAAAAAGGAAGACTGGGATGCAATCTCAGCCTGTAAACAGAAACAAGACGAAGATATTAGTGATTTTTATTCTAGATTCGAGAAATGTTTTAGCATCAACAGTGGCCTCAAGACAAGTAGTGAGTCATACCCTCACCTTTTTGTTACTAAATTAGTCGAGAATTCAAGTCCACCAATTAAAAATCGAGTTCTGAAAGTCGAAAGTACCTGGCAAGCTAATACCCCGTCCCAAATGTTGCAAATGCTCCAATACCACCAGAATAGAATCAGGGAAGAACAGGAACACGAGAGAAAACGTATGAAAGACACGAAAATGAAAGTACTAGTTGCACAATCTGTTCCTCAAAACAGTCAGAAGAGGGGTCCGAATCAAGCCAGTCATCCAGCAGCTCCCGTTAAAGGGAACTGCAATTATTGTAAACAGCCAGGTCATTTTATAAACAAGTGTGCAGTTCTGAAACACAACATAGCTACCGGTAAGACTAAAGAAAGACCACGTCCGCCTAGACAGGAACAAGTTTCACAGACTCCTCAGCCACAGAATGCACCACAGACAGGTACAGCACCGCAGCCTATTGCTGCAACACAGCATGTTACATCGCAGATGTACCAGTATGCACAGTCTGAGTATCCAGAGTACCAGCAGTATTCATGAAACAGCCTAGAGAGGGAGGTAGGCTTGCCTCTCATCGAGATACCTGTAGATCAAGAAGGTCCCTATGTTCATAGTCAAGTATTAGGGAAAGACAGAAAGTTTTTGATTGATACAGGGGCAAGTAGGACCACAATTAGTCACGCCGAAGTTCCAGGGGCTCCGCTCTCAGGCTCAAGAAATGTTTCCCTTGGATTTTCAGGAAAGCCTATCGTAAATGAGATCTCAAAGCCAGTTTCTCTAGAAGTAGGTCCATTGTCCCGTACTACTGATCTGTTACTTACTAAGTCATGTCCAGAAAATCTATTAGGCATTAAGACACTGAAAGAGTTAGGTGCAGTTATATGCTGTTCCCCAGAGGGAATACGATTGTTCCTACGTGACTTTAAGGGTCACTATGTATTACGAGATTTTGATTCAAGACTGTCTAATGTTCCACAGCATCTATGGGCGCAAGGTCCAACTGATGTAGGTTACATGCAAATCACACCCTATCGTGTGACTCTCAAGCCAGGTGTAGTGTTACCACGAATCAGACAGTACAGATTGCCACCTGAGGCTGTAGCAGCCTTATCCAAAATTATTGACGAGCTCATGGCTCAAGGAGTAGTTGTAGAAACTGACTCCAATGTATGCAATTCTCCGATCATTCCAGTCATGAAACGTACTGATCCAAATGCACCCCCGGTATATCGATTAGTGATTGACCTACGAGAACTTAATAAATGTATTATTCCTCAGTATCCAGTTGTCCCAGATATCTCGTCCCTATTAACAGCTATTGATTCCGAAGCCACATTCTTTACTGTAATCGACCTTAAGAATGCATTTTTTAGTGTTCCCATTCATCCAGACAGCCAGTTTCTTTTCAGATTTTGTTTAAATGGAAGGAGCTATATGTTCACACGAGCTCCTCAAGGTTTCACAGAAAGTCCTAGTATTTACAGTCAAGCACTTAAGAGACAACTAGACAACATTCACATGCCAACTGACACTGCCCTGCTCCAGTATGTCGATGATCTACTGATCACAGCCCGTTCTGAACGTGCTTGCGAGCAAGCATCCCTTACAGTCTTGTATTTCCTAGCCGAGATGGGGCACAAGGTGTCCCCTTCTAAGCTTCAATTCTGTGTCCAGCAAGTGGTATACTTAGGACACTTACTGTCCAAGAGGGGTAGGCAGTTGACACCTGACCGTATCCAGTTAATAGCGAGTCTTCCTCAGCCCAAGACCCAGAAGGAGGTACGTGCTTTTATCGGCCTTACTTCTTATTGCAGACAATGGATTCCGCAGTATGCATTTCTAGCCAAACCACTGATACAGTTAACGACACAGGAGGCAGCCGTATTGACTGTTCTCCCTTGGACATCTGAACATACACTTAGTTTCAATGAGTTAAAGAAAGCCCTATGCCAAGCTCCAGTTCTAGCTACACCGAACTACAGTAAGCCTTTTACACTTTTTGTCACAGAACGCGAAGGTACAGCATTATCTGTTCTTACACAAGATCAAGCAGGACAATACAAGCCATGTGCTTATTTTTCGAGCACATTAGATCCTGTAGCCCAGGCTCTGCCTGCGTGCCTCAAGTCAGTTGCAGCCACAGCACTAGCTATCAGACAAAGTGACTCCATAGTCTTAGGACATTCCTTGACAGTACAAGTTCCACACTCTGTGGAAGTTCTTTTAAACCGAACACAAACTCAGCACTTGACAATTGCACGTTTAACTGGTTATGAATTGACACTGTTTCAGCCACACATAGAAATCAGTCGCTGCAACGTCCTTAATCCTGCTACACTGTTACCATCAGTTAATTCAAATTCTACCGCACACGACTGTGTGGAAGTAGTTAACATTACGACTAAACCAAGACAAGATCTGACAGATATTCCGTTACCAGATCCCGACCTGACACTTTATGTGGATGGTTCATGCATGAGAACTAGTACAGGAGAACTAGTCGCCGCGTATGCAGTGACTACTGACACTGAAGTTATAGAGACACACCGCATTGACACTCTGTCCGCTCAAGCAGCAGAGCTGGTTGCTCTGACACAAGCCTGCATATACGCCAAGAACCAGAAAGTTAATGTTTACACAGATTCACGCTACGCATTTGGAGTCGTCCACGACTTCGGAGTGCTCTGGCAGGAGAGAGGTTTCATGACTTCTCATGGAACCAAGATTCAGCATGGTCTCCTTATTCAAGCTCTGTTAGACGCAATACATTTACCGACATCCATTGCTATCATGAAATGCAAAGCACATACGAAAGTTACTGACATTATTTCCCAAGGTAATGATCTAGCAGATCGCACAGCCAAGCTTACAGCACAGACTCCAGACATTCAAGTTAATCCGACACAGACACATACTCCAGATCCGACTACATGTATGACAGTTAAGGACCCTACACAAGATGTCATAGACATACAGTTACATGCTACTCCTGAAGAAATTAAGAAATGGTCCGAACAAGGAGGGGTCCAGACAGATCAAGGATGGTTAACGAAGGGTAGAGCCACATGGTTTCTCCCCGACTCTATGGTTCAAGTCATTATTAATACCGCACATAGTCCAGCACATTTAGGAGAAAAAGCTATGTTAGACAGTATCCAGAACATTTGGTTCAATAAACATTTACGAGCTGCAGCCAAGCAGAAAGTCCGTACCTGTATGATATGTTGTCAGTTTAATCCAAGTAAAAGTGTCCCGGTGGAACAAGGTGGATTCCAGCCTCCTGACCACCCTTTTGAAGTCCTCCAGATGGATTATATTCAGATGGAGCGATGTCGAGGTTTCAAGTATGTCCTTGTAGTTGTATGCGCTTTGTCCAGGTGGACAGAAGCATATCCAGTCCCAGATTACACAGCCGCGACCACTGCCAAGCAGTTGGTTCGTGAGTTCTTCCCTCGTTATGGACTCCCTAGAGTCGTATATTCTGATAACGGCCAGCCATTCTCATCTGAGTTGATGAAGCACGTTTCCCTGTTGTTAGGGTACCAGTGGAAGTTTCATTGTGTACGCCATCCTGAAGCAGCTGGTCTCGTAGAGAGACATAATCAGACCCTGAAAATTCGTATCGCAAAAGTTTGTCAAGAGAAAGGTGTGGACTGGCTAGTAGCTCTGCCAGTCGCCTTGTTTTACATGCGCATGGTCGCACATTCCAGATCAGGTCTGTCCCCGTACGAGGTCGTATTCGGCCGCCCCCCTAACATGTGGGGTACACCTAGACCCCGAAGTATTACCGATGTTTCAAGTAATATGCTGACAGATTACCTAGCTTCCTTGATGTCTGCCCTCAACTCATGTCGTTCACAGGTTGCCGCCGCATTTCCAGACAATACCGAGGTGGCACCGCATGAAATCGTTCCGGGATCCATGGTGATGGTGAGGAATTTTGACAGATCAAGTCCGCTGGAGCCTCGCTGGAAGGAGCCCCGACAAGTCCTCCTCACCACCCGTACAGCCGTGAAGTTGGAAGGTCGCAAAGGCTGGGTGCACCTTTCTCATATAAAACAGTTTAATGGACTGAAACCCGTCTCAAAGAACATTTCCCAGGATTTGAAGGATTGCCAAAGCATTGTTCTCAAGGACTGTCCCGCAAATGACAATGTTACTACACCCCCCCTGTTAGAGAAAACTCCGCAGCAGGAGTATAAACAGAAATTAAGGTCTAGTAAAATAAGTCAGTCAGTTTGATTGTCTAAGTCCTCCCCTAGGTGAAACGGTTAGACTGTTTCTGACATGTATAAAATAGACCCCCATAGTGAGAGAGTTAGTCAAAACTCAATCCGATGTATCGTTTTTCTAAGTTTCATATTATTTCTCAGCATTATGATTTCCTGCACCAGTTATGCATTCTACCTGTATCTTCCAGTTCCTCATGTAAATATGTCTTCTAATGCTACTATAGAGCACATGTTTAGTGATCTGCCTCCTCATGAACTCTCTTACCGCCTCGCTATGCGAAATAATTCTTTTATCCGTATGTTACATTACTCACACCAGACCAGCAATGCCACTAATTGTTGGGTGTGTGGTCGACTCCCCCCTTTCCAGACACCGAAAGGAGTTCTGCCACTCTTTCCTTATCCTTTTTCACATAATGGTTCGTGTGGAGCATGGTCCACGTTAACGTCATCCTCAACAGATATGTCTTTTCTTAACAGTACATGTTTCCCAGACAAGCAAGGTCTCCCTCACCGAACAGGTTTAGATCTAGAAAACGAAGTGTATAATTTAGGTAACTATTCGTCGAATTTCATGGTCCTGAATGTTCAGTCTGATTCTACTCCAGACTTACCTGCTATTTCAGTACTACCAGTCAAAGGTGAATTATGTGTCCGTAATTATGGTTCTGTACATGTAGGACATAGTGATTGTACTACTATTGTCAAGTATAGTGACAGTGGGAAATCTATTTTCAAAGCTTCACGTCATTCTTATTTTATTTGTGGTCAAACTGCATATGTTCGTCTGCCCCTCGATTGGGAGGGAACCTGTTACATTGCCTTCCTACTGCCACCTGTTTTCCTAGCCCCATCTGATTATCACAGAAACACACATCTAGTACACATTAGACATAGAAGGGAGTCCCCAATTGTCGATTATACTGAAACTGCTCTAGAACAGTATACAGATTTCAGTAGAGGTTTCTTCTTCTTTATAGGACCTATCCAGAATAGTAAACTGATCCGTAGGTTAACAAGAACCCTTGAAGCTGTAGTAAATGAGACTGCCTCTGCTCTAGGTAACTTAACCGAAGAACAATCTGCTATGAGATTTGTCGTTTTGCAAAATCGTCTCGTCCTTGACGTCATACTGGCCGATAGGGGCGGGGCCTGTAGAGTCATCGGATCTAGTTGCTGCATTTTCATTCCAAATAACGCGCCGTCTGTTTATTCAGCTATAACCAGACTTCATAAAATTGCCCATCTGTTACACCAAGATCCAGGCACCTGGACATGGTCCGGTTGGTTCTGGAATATAATTTCCGCCTGGGGATGGAAAGTCTTGTCCTTTCTAGGTATTGCAGTAGCGATTATATTCAGCTGCTGCCTCTGTATACAATGTGGCCCTGCGATTTGCGGCATTTGTGCTACATCATGTATCCCTAGTCCCAAGTCCCGTTCTAAATCCCGTTCCAGGATAATTCGAGACGAACAAATGATACTGTATGAAATGATAGATGGTATCATGAATATTGATGTTTCCTGATGGAAACGTAGTGACAAGGAGGGAATGTGGAAAAGTAAATTTTGCCATGTTCTGTGTCCCTACGCCTCCTCCATCATATGTTATGTGTGCATGATTAATATGCATATGTATTCCCCATGTTTGATTAAAGACGCAATTATAGTTGTGTCCACCTCTAGTATGCCAGTTTCCAGTCCTCGTGAATACTACGAATATCAGGCCTGTGTAAAGCTACGTTGCCACGTTTCCCAGTGTGCACGTTATTTCATTATAAAGTCCCCGTTTCTAGGCCTCAAAAGGGCCTGGACACCAGATTCAGCTCCTGTCTCCTGAGCCCTCGCTGAGGAGCCATTCAGCCCCCACCTGTGTCCTCGACCCTTCACTTACTTCCTGCCTTGCAGTGCCCAGTTCAGCCTGGCTCTGCCTCTGAGCCTGCCAAGAGTATGTTATGGTTCCCGTTATCAGTTCAGTCCTCCTTCTCTACATTCCTAAGCTACTGAATCGCATCAATAGTTTCCGTCATTGTCTAGCTTTTACGTCTCCATGTAAGAGAAATACTGCATTTAATGATCATTTAATATTCTTCATCACGCACTACATGTAGAATAATGCATGCTTCAGTCTTAGAGTCCGTTAGCCTTTCCCCTCCTGACTTCTAGTTTATATCAACATGTTCCCTAAACATCAGATACTAGATACTGCTTAGGTACATGTCGCCCTGACTCTCCAGACTTTAGTCTCTGCTCCTAGCACAGAGTTCATAGCCCCCAGTTTCTCCTAGTGATACGTCATTGCCAGTTTGCGCGCACCACCAGGTTAGAGGTCCCGGCTCCTTAGGTAGTCCCCTCCAATGTTTCCGCCCATTCATGACATATTCTGTTACGTTTGCATCACATGTCTATGTATACGCCCTGTTACACCCACTGTTACGCCTACTGCAATGTAATGCTATGTGTTTGCGTTATGTATATATGCTCATGTACTGTTATTAAAAGGTTATCCCTTGTCCAGATCCTGCCCCCGGCAGCGCTGCCATCCTATTCCCGTGCAGGTTGTCCTGTTCCTGTCCTTATGCTGTATTAAAACCTGCAAAACTCCTACTACCTCGAATTTTGACTCTTATTTATTGAGCTATCTGTTATTCATTTATGCTTTCAAAAATAGGGTATTATTTATTTATTTACCACACACTGGGAGATTAAGTGATTTGCCCAGAATCACAGGAGGGTTAGCGTCATTACCGAGACTCGAACCCAGTTCCCCAGGTCCGAGGTCGAGCGCCTAGCCGTTATCTTCTTCATTTGGACCTGCCTGTGCTGCAAGATGGGCGACGGCGGATTCAAGGTAAGACAGACCTGTGGATAATTAGCCCATGCCAGGGCCCATCTGGGTGGAATTATATGCAGAGCCACTGGGATAATGCGTCAGGGAAGGGACAAACTCTGCAGTAGGGATGACTAAATTATATGCCAAGAGATGGCAAATTAAGTGCTACTGTGTTTGGCAGTGTTTTTTCACTATTTTGACATTTTAACACATGTAGATTGGAGAAAAAAAAGATTCCAAACAGATTGGAGAATGCAACAGATTTTTAGAAAAGAGAAATATACGCATTCCCCAGGCCCTATTTAACTGTTATTAACCAGCAAGGAATATTTTGTCTTTCCTCGAAGCACAACCATCGCTTCTGACCCCAAGAGTAAAATAGTGTGTTTTCTGAAAACAAACCTATGCATGCACACTTCTAGAAATTAAAGGGGAGCCTCCTCGTGTACCAGTTTTCCTTAAGATTTTTTCAGTTTTGGGTTTAGTCTGTGTTCACACTAGTGCTTTAGAAACACCACTTTATATTAAGAGGCCAACAGAACAGAGTTGTACATTACTAGTATTTCATAGCAGCAGTGCTTTCAGACCCCTACCGCCTCCTCCATGCAGCATGCCGAAACACCTTTATTTATTTCATAGCAGCTGTGCTTTCAGACCCCTCCCGCCTCCCCACACAGTATGCCCACCCCTTCCGCCTCTTCCACACAGCATGCCGAAGCGACTTTATTTCATATCGGCGGCGTTTGCAGACCTCATGCAAAACTTTCTTAGCTTTTCGCGTCTTTCCCTTTCTGTTTTTGTTACCAGCTTGCTTGATATAGCACTTGCTGCCACACTTTTACCTTTTAATGTTCGCACACAACTCATCAATACTTTATTGTCATTGAAACCAGTAACACAGTCCTGACCCTTACAATTCTCTTCCTCTGATGTTCCCAATCAGTAGCAAATTTGCTGCAGGGAGAGCCATGGCCCGTTTACCACCTCCCTGTCAGTGTGGGGTCCACGCCACTCCCGAGCCGCACTCCTAAGAGCTCTCAGACACTTGACGGGCCTCTCTGCTCTAATGCATTCACTCAGCGCACATCTGAGAGGAAAGGGCGGGCAACCTGTGTTTAGAGTCGATCCGTTCCTAAAATGTACAGAAGTAGTAAAAACTGAAACATAACGATGGACCCTTTCTACTAACAGCACCTGATCTCCTTTCTCCCCTAATCAAATGTATCTTACCCTCAAATTACAATTGGGGTTTGTGTGCACACTGTCTGGCACCCACCGTTACTGTGCCTATTCCCTAAGGAACTGAATACAAGTAAACAACCGCAAAGGTGCACCACAAGTTCTTCAAATAACAATTTTGTTAATAAGTCACGGAAAGGTGATGTTTTTCAAAATTCTTTATTTTCCAACGTTAGCACCATACAGCCGACGCGTTTCGTCCCTATGCGACTTCTTCAGGGCTGTTAATACAAACATATTTACAGTGAAAAGCTGTTAAAATCGAGGATTACACATAATAATTTACATCACATACACATACTAAATAATTGGCCGAGACAAGTGTACTGCACAGACATCATTAAAAAAGTAGGCCTACATCTAAGAACCAACTTATACAAATATGGACAACAGTAGGCCTAAATTCACATTTAATAAAAACATTGTTGGACAGACGGCTGGAGTCTAACAACAGGTGAGGGGGTTTCATAAGTCACCTGATATGCATTTATCTGATGTCTCCAACATTCAAGTTAACATTTACAGATATTGATATAAAGCATTTCAGCTGGATGAATTGGGGAAAGAAGGGGAAAAATTGGAAACAATGAATAAAAAGCAATTTGAGGCTCATGTGGGAGTGCATAAATTTAAATTCTGAGACTATCTCAGGAGTGTTGGTTCCATTATAATAGAAAAAGAAGAGGGAAAGAAAATAGGTAAGCTAGAGCTTAGGGATTAGTGTACGACAAACCAAAGAAGAGAAATTCAAAGGCAATTTTTTGTTATAGGACTAGGTACCTTGTGAAATGGAAAACAGTGCTTCCAAATAGAACCTTCAAAGTAGAAATTCTGTGTGGCGCCTTTCCCAATGTCAATGTCTTTGTGAAGAATTGAGGGAGGCCTGGGCTAAGTCTCCTATTCCGGATCAGTAGAGTTCCAGGATGAACAAGAAAGAGAAAAGAGAAGATATACAATAAACTATCCGGTGACAAAAAGATGTAGAGAGAAGGAAAACAACCTTTACAACGAAACTTTTACAACGAACTACTATTACAACGCAACTTTTACAACGCAAACTATTACAACGCATTGCTCTGGGGGGCGCTCTAGGATAGGGAATAGGTTAATTTACTATCCAATAACCTTCCCTACTATCCACGGGGACTGGAGTTGGAATAGTAAATTAAACTATTCACTATCCAGCGCCTAAAAGCATTATGCGTTGTAATGGTATGCGTTGTAAAAGTTGCGATGTAAAGGTAGGCGTTGTAAAAGTATGCGTTGTAACGTCATACCTCCAGAGAGAAGCTGAATTGCTAACACTAGATTGTTTCTAGGGGGCATAAGATCTTTTGAGAACAATACTATGAACCCCAGATGTCACGCCAAGGGCAGTTCATAAAAACTTACTTTCTATGTCAGGAATTGAAATCAGATGATGTGGGTGAAACGGACTTCGTATGGTTATGTATCAGCTCTGCCACATAAGGAAGATGAGTTTATGAACAATCAAGGTAATCTGTAAAATATAAGTCCATTAGGAGGATATAAGGTAAAGGGTAAAGAAAACATGAGGGCTAGCATAGGAAGTGTACTTTTACTCTTCTACCAAATAAATAAATAAAGTTGATATGCCCAAAGAGAGTAACACAGGGGCAAAAAACATTATGTCCCTACAAAAGAGGGGCTGTCCAGGATCATATTAAGAATGAGGAACAAAACCCAGAAAAAATGTCAATTCTTAGAGTCTACTAGGACTATTACCTGTGTCGGTTTCTAATGTTCTCTGGCTATACAAATATGTCAACCACTAGGACTTGTATGTGGGCACTGGAAACCAGTAGGCCTGGAGAAAAAGAGAGAAAAGTGGGTTGAGACAGGTAAGTGGCATATCAACCTCAGTGGTCAAGCGCAATGGACAATTACAAGTTGGAAAGACTAGCCTGTGGCTTGATGTCCTATTGCAAGTTCTGTCTCCACTATAGCATTAGACTTTCATTTATTGCAGAGTGTCTTAATCATTGGTCAGGTGCCTATGCGATCCCAAGCCCCTTGTCCTATGGGAATCCCTCCGTCCATACGGGAGGGAAAAAGTCTTGTAATAATAATTTTGAGGCAGTCACCCGTGATCCCGGACCCCCTAATCCAATAGTCAGGAGCTTAGTGGCCCGCCCAGAGTAAAATTTTTGAATGTGTCAAGTAACACGGGATCTAATGGTAATTGAATCCTGATCGATTGAAACGGGTTTATTATACGTCCTATGGGGTTATAGGCAAGAGTCAAATGCAACAACCACGATATACGGATGTAAAATGGTATATGCCGAAATTTATAATATAAGTGCTTACATGCGCCAGTCAATATAAGCTAAATAGTTCTAAAGTAATCACGAACTGGCCACAGTCAACAAAACCCTCTCAGGTACCTAACTTGTCTATAACCCCATAGGACGTATAATAAACCAGTTTCAATCGATCAGGATCCAATTACCATTAGATCCCGTGTTACTTGACACATTCAAAAATGGCCGCCGTATTTGCATGTAGCTATAATGTTAGCGCTAGGCTCCTTATTCCTAGATTTCGCGCGTCAATTCCAGGTGTTGCCAATTACCCCTCATTGGTTTGACTATAAATACAGAACTGCCTTGTCATCATGTCTGGGCTGATCGGATTACGGGTTTCGGAGAAGGCGAAGGCTTTGTGGATGTTTACAGGACGATTTATTACGATCGGTAAGGAATCTTATGACTTGCTGCTTCATAGTCCCGTTCTTTTCGAGTTTAGAACGCGAAGTTTGTGTCACGTCATTTTTACTCTGGGCGGGCCATTAATCTCCTGACTATTGGATTAGGGGGTCCGGGATCACGGGTGACTGCCTCAAAATTATTATTACAAGACTTTTTCCCTCCCGTATGGACGGAGGGATTCCCATAGGACAAGGGGCTTGGGATCGCATAGGCACCTGACCAATGATTAAGACACTCTGCAATAAATGAAAGTCTAATGCTATAGTGGAGACAGAACTTGCAATAGGACATCAAGCCACAGGCTAGTCTTTCCAACTTGTAATTGTCCATTGCGCTTGACCACTGAGGTTGATATGCCACTTACCTGTCTCAACCCACTTTTCTCTCTTTTTTTCCAGGCCTACTGGTTTCCAGTGCCCACATACAAGTCCTAGTGGTTGACATATTTGTATAGCCAGAGAACATTAGAAACCGACACAGGTAATAGTCCTAGTAGACTCTAAGAATTGACATTTTTTCTGGGTTTTGTTCCTCATTCTTAATATGATCCTGGACAGCCCTTCTTTTTTAGGGACATAATGCTTTTTGCCCCTGTGTTACTCTCTTTGGGCATATCAACTTTATTTATTTATTTGCTAGAAGAGTGAAAGTACACTTCCTATGCTAGCCCTCATGTTTTCTTTGCCCTATACCTTATATCCTCCTAATGGACTTATATTTTACAGATTACCTTGATTGTTCATAAACTCATCTTCATTATGTGGCAGAGCTGATACATAACCATACGAAGTCCGTTTCACCCACATCATCTGATTTCAATTCCTGACATAGAAAGTAAGTTTTTATGAACTGCCCTTAGCGTGACATCTGGGGTTCATAGTATTGCTCTCAAAAGATCTTATGCCCCCTAGAAACAATCTAGTGTTAGCAATTCAGCTTCTCTCTACAGCTTTTTGTCACCGGATAGTTTATTGTATATCTTCTCTTTTCTCTTTCTTGTTCATCCTGGAACTCTACTGATCCGGAATAGGAGACTTAGCCCAGGCCTCCCTCAATTCTTCACAAAGACATTGACATTGGGAAAGGCGCCACACAGAATTTCTACTTTGAAGGTTCTACTTGGAAGCACTGTTTTCCATTTCACAAGGTACCTAGTCCTATAACAAAAAATTGTCTTTGAATTTGTCTTCTTTGGTTTGTCGTACACCAATCCCTAAGCTCTAGCTTACCTATTTTCTTTCCCCCTTCTTTTTCTATTATAATGCAACCAACACTCCTGAGATAGTCTCAGAATTTAAATTTAAGCACTCCCACATGAGCCTCAAATTGTTTTGTATTCATTGTTTCCAATTTTTCCCCTTCTTTCCCCAATTCATCAGGCTGAAATGCTTTATATCAATATCTGTAAATGTTAACTTGAATGTTGGAGACATCAGATAAATGCATATCAGGTGACTTATGAAACCCCCTCACCTATTGTTACACTCCAGCCGTTTGTCCAACAATGTTTTTATTAAATGTGAATTTAGGCCTACTGTTGTCCATATTTGTATAAATTGGTTCTTAGATGTAGGCCTACTTTTTTTAATGATGTCTGTGCAGTACACTTGTCTCGGCCAATTATGTAGTATGTGTATGTGATGTAAATTATTATGTGTAAACCTCGTTTTTAACAGATTTTCACTGTAAATATGTTTGTATTAACAGCCCTGAAGAAGTCCCATAGGGACGAAATGCGTCGGCTGTATGGTGCTAACGTTGGAAAATAAAGAATTTTGAAAAACAAGAAAAACATCACCTTTCCGTGACTTATTAACAAAATTGTTATTTGAAGAACTTTGTGGTGCACCTTTGCGGTTGTTTACTTGTACAGAAGTAGTGTTTGTACTTCAGCGTTGCCAAAAGGCCAGCGCGCGCTTGGCCTCACTCTTTCCTGCATTCCTTTGTGGCCATCTGCGTTTCCTGCCTCTCACACCTGCCCCTCCCTCTCCCCCACCACAGTCTCCCCCACCACAGAGCAGCCTCAGGCTCAAAGTACAGTCGCATGCCACCACCTTCCCGGCCCCTCCACACTCTGATTCACTGTCTTCCGACCTTTTCATTTCTAAACTTCACAATCTCCCTTCGTGTTTTTTGAATCCACAACTGCAATTACTCTCAGTCTCTCTCTCAGTCTCAGTCTCTCTCTCAGTCTCAGTCTCTGTCTTAGTCTCTCTCAGTCTCTGTCTCAGTCTCTCTCTCAGTCTTAGTCTCTCTCAGTCTCAGTCTCTCTCTCAGTCTCAGTCAGTCTCAGTCTCTCTCAGTCTCAGTCTCTCTCTCAGTCTCAGTCAGTCTCAGTCTCTCTCAGTCTCAGTCTCTCTCTGTCTCAGTCTCTCTCTCAGTCTCTGTCTCAGTCTCTCTCACAGTCTCAGTCTCTCTCTCAGTCTCAGTCTCTCTCTCAGTCTCGGTCTCAGTCTCTCTCTCTCAGTCTCAGTCTCAGTCTCTCTCTCAGTCTCAGTCTTAGTTTCAGTCTCTCTCTCTCAGTCTCAGTCTCTCTCTCTCTAAGTCTCAGTCTCAGTCTCTCTCTCAGTCTCTCTCTCAGTCTCAGTCTCTCTCAGTCTCAGTCTCTCTCAGTCTCTCTCTGTCTCAGTCTCAGTCTCTCTCTGTCTCTCTCTCAGTCTCTCTCAGTCTCACTCTCAGTCCCAGTCTCTCTCTCACAGTCTCAGTCTCTCTCTCAGTCTCAGTCTCTCTCTCAGTCTCAGTCTCTCTCTGTCTCAGTCTCTCTCACAGTCTCAGTCTCTCTCGTAGTCTCAGTCTCTCTCTGTCTCAGTCTCTCTTGCAGTCTCAGTCTCTCTCTCAGTCTCTCTCACAGTCTCAGTCTCAGTCTCTCTCTCTCAGTCTCAGTCTCTCTCTCAGTCTCTCTCTCAGTCTCTGTCTCAGTCTCTCTCACAGTCTCAGTCTTCTCTCAGTCTCAGTCTCTCTCTGTCTCAGTCGTCTCTCTCTCAGTCTCAGTCTCTCTCTGAGTCTCAGTCTCAGTCTCTCTCTGTCTCAGTCTCTCTCAGTCTCTCTCTTAGTCTCTCTCTGTCTCACTCCCCAGTCTCAGTCTCTCTCTCAGTCTCTGTCTCAGTCTCTCTCACAGTCTCAGTCTCTCTCTCAGTCTCAGTCTCTCTCTGTCTCAGTCTCTCTCTCAGTCTCAGTCTCTCTCTGTCTCAGTCTCTCTCTCAGTTTCAATCTCTCTCTCAGTCTCAGTCTCTCACAGGCTCAGTCTCTCTCGTAGTCTCAGTCTCTCTCTCAGTCTCAGTCTCTCTCGTAGTCTCAGTCTCTCTCTCTCACAGTCTCAGTCTCTCTCTCAGTCTCTCTCTACGTCTCTGTCTCAGTCTCTCTCACAGTCTCAGTCTCTCTCTGTCTCAGACTCTCTCTGTCTCAGTCTCTCTCTGTCTCAGTCTCTCTCTCAGTCTCAGTCTTAGTCTCTCTCAGTCTGTCTCTCTAGTAGTCTGTCTCTCTCTGTCTCAGTCTCTCTATCAGTCTCAGTCTCTCTATCAGTCTCAGTCTCTCCCTGTCTCTCTCTGTCTCAGTCTCTCTCACAGTCTCTCTCACAGTCTCAGTCTCTCTCTTAGTCTCTCTCTCTCAGTCTCTCTCTCAGTCCCAGTCTCTCTCTTAGTCTCAGTCTCTCTCTGTCTCAGTCTCTCTCAGTCTCAGTCTCAGTCTCTCTCTCAGTCTCAGTCTCTCAGTCTCAGTCTCTCTCCCAGTCTCTGTCTCAGTCTCTCTCACAGTCTCAGTCTCTCTCTCTCAGTCTCAGTCTCTCTCCCAGCCTCAGTCTCACTCTCAGTCTCAGTCTCTCTCAGTCTCAGTCTCTCAGTCTCAGTCTCTCTCCCAGTCTCTGTCTCAGTCTCTCTCACAGTCTCAGTCTCTCTCTCAGTCTCAGTCTCTCTCTCTCAGTCTCGGTTTCAGTCTCTCTCTCTCAGTCTCTCTCTCAGTCTCAGTCTCTCAGTCTCAGTCTCTCTCCCAGTCTCTGTCTCAGTCTCTCTCACAGTCTCAGTCTCTCTCTCTCAGTCTCAGTCTCAGTCTCTCTCTCAGCCTCAGTCTCACTCTCAGTCTCAGTCTCTCTCAGTCTCAGTCTTAGTCTCTCTCTCAGTCTCAGTCTCTCAGTCTCAGTCTCTCTCCCAGTCTCTGTCTCAGTCTCTCTCACAGTCTCAGTCTCTCTCTCAGTCTCAGTCTCTCTCTCTCAGTCTCGGTTTCAGTCTCTCTCTCTCAGTCTCAGTCTCAGTCTCAGTCTCTCTCAGTCTCAGTCTCTCTCAGTCTCAGTCTCTCTTTGTCTCAGTCTTTCTCTCAGTCTCAGCCTCTCTCTCAGTCTCTATCTCAGACTCTCTCACAGTCTCAGTCTCTCTCAGTCCCATCTCTCTCTCAGTCTCTCTCTCAGTCTCGGTCTCAGTCTCTCTCTCTCAGTCTCAGTCTCAGTCTCTCTCTCTTTCTCAGTCTCTCTCTCAGTCTCAGTCTCTCTCAGTCTCTCTCTCAGTCTCTCTCTGTCTCAGTGTCTCTCTCAGTCTCAGTCTCTCACAGTCTCAGTCTCTCTCGTAGACTCAGTCTCTCTTGTAGTCTCAGTCTCTCTCTGTCTCAGTCTCTCTCTCAGTCTCAGTCTCTCTCTCAGTCTCAGAGTCAGTCTCTCTCACAGTCTCAGTCTCTCTCACAGTCTCAGTCTCTGTCTCAGTCTCTGTCTCTCTCTCAGTCTCAGTCTCTCTCTCAGTCTCAGTCTCTCTCTCAGTCTCAGTGTCAGTCTCTCTCACAGTCTCAGTCTCTCTCACAGTCTCAGTCTCTCTCTCAGTCTCTCTCTCAGTCTCAGTCTCAGTCTGTCTCTCTCTCAGTCACAGTCTCAGTCTCCGTCTCAGTCTCAGTCTTAGTCTCAGTATCAGGCTCAGTCTCTCTGTCTCAGTCTCTGTCTCAGTCTCTCTCTCCGTTTCAGTCTCTCTCTCAGTCTCAGGCGCACCACAGCATCACTCAGCGCCACCCCAGCATCACTCAGCACCACCACAGCACCACTCACTATCACCACATCATCACTCAGCACCACCACAGCATCACTCAGCACCACTACAGCATCACTCAGCACCACCACAGCATCACTATGGAACACTACAGCATCACTCTGGAACCCCACAGCATCACTATGCGCTACCACAGCATTATTATGTGCTACCACAGCATTATTATGCGCCACCACAGCATCACTCAGGGCCTCCACAGCATCACTCACGGCCTCCACAGCATCACTCAGGGCCTCCACAGCATCACTCAGGGCCTCCACAGCATCACTCAGGGCCTCCACAGCATCACTCACGGCCTCCACAGCATCACTCACGGCCTCCACAGCATCACTCACGGCCTCCACAGCATCACTCAGGGCCTCCACAGCATCACTCAGGGCCTCCACAGCATCACTCACAGTCTCCACAGCATCACTCATGGCCTCCACAGCATCACTCATGGCCTCCACAGCATCACTCACGGTCTCCACAGCATCACTCATGGCCTCCACAGCATCACTCACGGCCTCCACTGCATCACTCACGGCCTCCACAGCATCACTCACGGCCTCCACAGCATCACTCAGGGCCACAACAGCATCACTCAGGGGCACCACAACATCACTATGCGCTACCACAGCATCACTGAACGCCACAGCATCACTCATCGCCACCACAACATCACTACGCGCCATCACAGCATCAATCTATGCAACCAGTCAACAACTGGTTCAAATATGTTCTGTCAATGTTTCAAGCTTTATTACAAATGTCACAAAAAATGTTAATATTTCACTTCTGTTCTTGCATTTTCGTCACAATAAAATACACTGAACATAATCTTCACAAAAGTTATTTACAAAAGTTTAAGCTATTGCCATTATAAATTCTTAGCCTCTCTCAGTCTCAGTCTCTCACAGTCTCAGTCGTAGACTCACTCTTTCTCGTAGTCTCAGTCTCTCTCTGTCTCAGTCTCTCTCTCAGTCTCAGTCTCTCTCTCAGTCTCAGTGTCAGTCTCTCTCACAGTCTGTCTCTCTCAGTCTCACTCTCAGTCTCAGTCTCAGTCTCAGTCTCTCTCTCAGTCTCTGTCTCAGTCTCTCTCACAGTCTCAGTCTCTCTCTCAGTCTCAGTCTCTCTCTCAGTCTCAGTCTCTCTCTCAGTCTCAGTCTCTCTGTCTCTCTCGTAGTATCAGTCTCTCTCTGTCTCAGTCTCTCTCTCAGTCTCAGTCTCTCTCACAGTCTCAGTCTCTCTCTCAGTCTCTCTCTCAGTCTCAGTCTCTCTCTCAGTCTCAGTCTCTCTCTCAGTCTCAGTCCCTCACAGTCTCAGTCTCTCTCCGTCTCAGTCTCTCACAGTCTCAGTCTCTCTCGTAGACTCAGTCTCTCTCGTAGACTCAGTCTCTCTCGTAGTCTCAGTCTCTCTCTCTCTCTGTCTCTCTCTCTCTCTGTCTCAGTCTCTCTCTCAGTCTCAGTCTCTCTCTCAGTCTCAGTGTCAGTCTCTCTCACAGTCTCAGTCTCTCTCACAGTCAATCTCTCTCTCAGTCTCTGTCTCACTCTCAGTCTCAGTCTCTCTCTCAGTCTCAGTCTCTCTCTCAGTCTCAGTCTCTCTCTCAGTCTCAGTCTCTCTCTCAGTCTCTCTCTCAGTCTCAGTCTCAGTCTGTGTCTCAGTCTCTGTCTCAGTCTCAGTCACTCTCTCAGTTTCAGTCTCTCTCTCAGTCTCAGTCTCACCACAGCATCACTCAGCGCCACAACAGCATCACTCAGCGCCACCCCAGCATCACTCAACACCACCACAGCACCACTCACCATCACCACATCATCACTCAGCGCTACCCCAGCATCACTCAGCACCACCACATTATCACTCAGCACCACCACATTATCACTCAGCACCACCACATTATCACTCAGCACCACCACAGCATCACTCATCACCAACACAGCATCACTCTGGAACACTACAGCATCACTCTGGAACACCACAGCATCACTATGCGCTATCACAGCATTATTATGCGCTACCACAGCATTATTATGCGCCACCACAGCATCACTCAGGGCCTCCACAGCATCACTCAGGGCCTCCACAGCATCACTCAGGGCCTCCACAGCATCACTCAGGGCCTCCACAGCATCACACAGGGCCTCCACAGCATCACTCACGGTCTCCACAGCATCTCTCATGGTCTCCACAGCATCACTCACGGCCTCCACAGCATCACTCACGGCCTCCACAGCATCACTCACGGCCTCCACAGCATCACTCAGGGCCACAACAGCATCACTCAGGGGCACCACAACATCACTATGCGCTACCGCAGCATCACTGAATGCTACAGCATCACTCATCGCCACCACAACATCACTCCGCGCCATCACAGCATCAATCTATGCAACCATTCAATAACTGGTTCAAATATGTTCTCTCAATGTTTCAAGCTTTATTACAAATGTCACAAAAAAATGTTAATATTTCACTTCTGTTCTTGCATTTTCGTCACAATAAAATACACTGAACATAATCTTCACAAAAGTTATTTACAAAAGTTTAAGCTATTGCCATTATAAATTACAATCACTTTTATTTAAGTATTTATTAATTAATTAAAAAAATTAAAAGCCAATGTTATTTGTAATATCAATACATCCAAGTCACGTAAATACAAAACATGTTGCATTGCAAATGCTATAGGTGTCACATTTGCAAAAGTTATAACTATTGGCATTGTAAATGACAAAGCTATTAATTTAGCTATTTTCAAAACCAACACATAAATAAAAAAATTGTCATTTACAAGACCAATAGCTCAAACTTTCCTAATGCGAGACCTATTGCATTGCAAATGCTTGTTATTTGTTTCTTCGAATCGCCTTTAAACAGCCTTGCTTCCAAATGGCTAATCTTTCCTACTTGTCCCTCCTTTTCGTAAATTGATCCCTCCCACGGAGCACCGTCCCGTTACTTGTATCCTTGCAATGATCCCATATTATCAACTGCTTTAGCACTTTTTCTTTTTTCTTTGTCTAAGAGCACTTCATATGAGCACTTTTTTCTCTCAGTCCAAGCTTTTTTGTAAACAACTGTAATTCTTGTTCTTATCGCGTCACATTTGTTGTTCATTCACAGACCGAGATCAAATGTCAAATGCTGTTTCCCCTAAAAAGCCTGTTCTTTCTCTGACTTCAAAGTAAGAGAGCCAGTTCCTCACCGTCTCACTCATCGCTGCTTGCCTCTCCTTGCTTGTTATTTATAAAAGCAAATGACTTCATTTTCTTGCCTTCACCACCTCCCCTTCGCATAGTGGTAGCAGCCGTTTCAACTAAAGTGCTCATGTCTACTGCTGCCGACCAGAAACTTCACCGTCGACTGTAAAGTTTGCACCTAAGGTACTGGAAGGACGGCTTGGGGTGGAGGGGACATTGGCATGTACAGAGGGCCGTGCCAATGAAGCATCTTCTGGCACCTCTCACCAGCTGCATCATGACGCGACCCTGCCACATCTGTATGACGTTTCCGGGCCAAAAGCAGTTTAGGATAATAGCTATATATTCTGTAACCGGGCTGTTTGCTATGTACAATCCACTGTACTAAATGATATGAGGCATTCTTGGTACATGTATTTCTAAAATGTCACATGTTGTAATATTTAGGACACATACTATTGTAATGCAAGTTGATCTCTAGTAATCTTTAGGACATGTATTATTTGTAAAATAGAAATGTTTTCCACTTAAAATTGAATATATATACTTGGTAGTTTGTTTAAAGGACTAATCAAACCAAATGTCAGAAGTACAATGCTATAGAATTATGAAGCACTCTGATACCCATTTGGGTCATGTTCGATCTATATAAAACACTGAATTAATAAATGAATAACACACCTGAGTGCGGGGAGACCCCCCCCCCACACACCTGGTGCCTGCTGAGAAGAAGGTGTGTAAGGGCTGAAAAATTACCTTCACGCCCTGCAAGGCCAGCGCCCTCGATGCTGCCTGCGTGATGGCCATATTGAAGCAGAAAACCATCAGGACATCTCAGGCATTTACACCCAATACCGTGAAAGACGGCAAGCCCGTGGGCGGATTTGGAAATTATTGGGCGCTTTGCTAGTGGTATCTTGAGGAAAATAGTCAAATAAAGTATGGCGGCGTGGCCAAGCTACTTTTTAAAAATAACATCCTCACACTGGGGAGAGACGTCTCAGGATCTGATTGTGGGCTGGGATTCCCTGCAACAGAGAGCAACCATATCTAGTTTCTTATCAGACTAATGGTCCCCTTTCCCTGCATTCAGAAAAAAATGTAATATCAGCATTTTTAGGTTCAGCACCTAAGGAGCTTATTGATGGCACAGTAATAATTCTCTGTTCCCGGCATTCTATTTTCATGAATCATATCCACCACATTTGATTGAAATTCAAAGGGTAGGCCTCAGTAACTACGTGTCAATCTTTGTAACCCCGCAAAATGCAGTAGGATATTTATTTTTTGAATGATGGTATGGGACACTGCTAAAAGTCATTTGCAAAGTCAGTAGGTTTGCAAGGCAAGACCAATTGGCTTTGCCAGTGCTTATTTTTTTATTGTGTGCTAGGAAAAAAATCTTACACCTTCTCCTCTTGTATGGATACTCAGCAGAATTGTCACATAAATTCTCTCATTTTGAAAGTCATAGGAAGAAAAGTAAACACCAAGCTTCCTCAAAGAAAGAGCTTGAAATTTGACCTCTGTCTTTGAATGCACAGCAAATGTAAAAACAAGATTTAAAGGCCTTTTTACAGAAAGCGTATTTGTGGAAGAATACAGTAAACAAGGTTTGGGTAGCGGGAGGGACGGATGTGAGTTACAAACCACAAATCCAATGGTAAGGAATGGGTGGAATGTATTTCCACTGATGCTTCCTGAATATCCCCACGATGTCTTTAGCACTGTCTGGCAGTCTTGGATCTAAAACACAAAGGTTACAATGAAGTTATTATTGGGATTGTTTTTAACATCTTAATTTGTGTTTAAAAAGTATTTGAAACTCACTTAAACCAAAGTGTCTGTCTGTCTCTCTCTCTCTCTCTCTCTCTCTCCCTCTCTCCTCTCTCCTCTCTTCTCTTTCTCTATCTCTCTCTCTCTCTCTCTCTCTCTCTCTCTCTCTCTCTCTCTCTCTTGCTCTATCTTTCCCTTTCTCTCTTTCTTTCTATGTCTATCTCTCTCTCTCTTTGTCCATCTTTCCCTTTCTCTCTTTCTTTCTATGTCTCTCTCTCTCTCCTTCTCTTACTCTTTATCTTTCTTTCTATCTTTCTCTCTTTCTATTTCTTACTCGATCACTCTCTCTCTCTCTCTTCTGCTCTTCCTTCCTTCCCTCCCATGTCGTTTGTGGTTATAAGAGTTTCTATTGAAAAGCAATTATTTCTTTGCTGATAACTTTGAAATCTTTTGACAAATCTGCACAAACTTTTCAAAAATATGTTTTTTCTGGTTTCTCTTTATTATACCAAATGCGTTTATTTTTGTGGTTTTGTATAGTACAATCTTGACTGAAGGGCATTGAAGCACTTTTCTAAAGAAGAAAGACCAAAATGCAGATTAGATGTGCCATAAAATAACAGATAAGCAATAGACTAATCCCACAGATCACGTCAGGGGAGAAAGTTCAAACAGTTAATATCTGGATACATTGGAAAAGTGGATGCAGAAAAGCGATCACAGATTTATTATTCAGAGCGTCTCTCAAATAGGAGGATTTTGAGTTCATTTTTAATTGTGGCAAGACTTGTGGTTGTTCAAAGTGGTTGTGGGAGGGAGTTCCAGATCCTTGTAGCGCTGGCAGAGAAGGCGAGCTTTATAAAGCGTTCTTGCCTGAATGTCGCTTGTTCCAGCAGGAGGACTTAACGAATTCTCGATCCTTGTTCAGATCCAGAGATTTAGAGTTTTTCAACCACGTAGGAGGGTGTGGAGTTGTGGAGGGCTTTGTGGGTGATGCATTCAGTGTTACATTGGTCTGTTGCTTCAATTGGAAGCCATTGTAGGATGCGAAGTATAGAAGAAATGTGATTAAAAAATGTTGTGACCTGTCAAAAAGTGGATAACTGTATGAAGCATTTCTCCCAGTGATGTTAATTTTCTCGGGGAAGGCCAGACAGGAAAGAGTTCCAATAATCCAGTCTGAAAAGTATCAGCGTATGGACTACTAAGTTTGTCAGGCATTCTTATGCTTTGATGAGACTTGCTTCCTTTACACTTTGCTTGCTTTAAATGTGTATAAATATAGGTCTATAATTGTTACGGTTGTTCTAGTCGGCGTCTGTGTTGTTTGATGAGGGGGTGACTTGGCCGAGTTTGAGGGAGGTTGGCATGGAGCTGCTCGAAAAGGAGGAGTTGATGATTTTGGTTCATGCAGGCGAGATATGATGTGACTGAGATTCTTGACACGCTCAGGAGGAAGTGGATCGGAAATGTGGTTTCATGCAAGCGAGTAATTTGAGCACTTCTTCTTAAAGGACATTGTCAAATTCAGACCAACTGGCATAGGGTGAGTTTGGTGAGATGACCATTAGTTGGAGGTAGGGCCGTGGGTAGACACTCTTTGCTAAGGGGGACATCTTTGGTGGAGGACGGAGAGATGGGTGAGTCCAGAGAGATTTCAATGTTAGATATTTTTTCAGAGAGGAATGTTGCAAACTCTTCGCAGCGCATGGTAGAGTCATTTATTGAGTGTTGAGGGAAAGAGGAGGTTTGCTGTTTGATGACGTTGAGAAGGTCTTTAGGTCTGTTCCTAGAACGGTCAAGTTGGGCTCAAAAGAAGGGGGATTCTTCTCTGAAGATGTGTGTTATGTATTTTACGCGTTTAGCCCCCGGTATCGCAAGATGTGTTAACAAGGGTTGTTGTCTCCAGTTTCTTTCAGCTAATCGGCGTTGTTTCCTCTTTGTTAAGGTCGTTGTTAAACCATGATCTGGAAGGGATACTTCTTGATTTCTTGAGTTTCAAAGGGGCGACTATGTCAAGAAGTTCTCCCATTTTTCTGTTATAGTGGGTGATGAGATCCTCACCTTGGAATTTGGGAACTGACTGCTTCTAACTGCTTGGGAGATTCAATGTATGTTCCTCGGCCAGTGTTTGTGCCGGGTACTTTGGGGGTGGGCCTTTGGTTGGATGGCATTGAGATTGAAAAGAATTAGGTGGTGGTGAGTCCAGTCGGTGGGTAGGATAGAATCGAGGGATAAGGTGTTCTGCTTAGAGATGATTGCATCAAGGGTAGAACCCTTGGTATGAGTTTGTTTATTGCAGTGTTGGGTGAGATCGTTCGCTTCCAGGAGGGTGGATAGGGCTTGTACTGTTGGGTCATCGGCATTGTTCAAGTGCAGGTTCAGGTCTCCTAGTAGAACATCTGCGCTGCCTTTAAGGGAGTTTTGCGTTAATAGGTTTGTTTAGTCCTCAAAGATTTGTCATTTTTCACCAGGAGGGTGATAGATGACATGAAATTTTTTTTTTTTTTTGTTTTCTTTTTTTTGGTGTTCAAACTATTTTTATTGAAAAAAGATAGACAGTACACAGCTTTGTACGCCTACAACCCGGAGGCCGGCAGCTTGGCATGCAACTCAATAGGTAAGTCGTAGTAGGTATAACACAGCTGCTAAGCCGGCATCCCGGGGGCCCGGCAGCGCCAAATAGCACAACATCATAAGTGTCTATACGCTAGTACCAGAGGCTGAGGCATCAGGATCTACCAATAGATGACATGAATTTTGATAGAGTTGGGGCCTTATGACAAGAGTTGAACTCCTACATATTCAAAGGTAAGGTATTTTGTGTTGAGGAATGGAGTTAAGCACAGATAGTTTTTGTGTATAATGGTTAATCCACCGCCAATATGATCCTAGCGGTCGTACGGATGATTGAGAAGCCCTGTGGGAGGAAATTGATAAAAGAGGATGAGTGGTCATTCAGCCAGGTTTCAGTTGGAAAGCTGAAGTCAATTTAGTGTCCTAGGATGGTTTTGGCTATTTGAATGGCATGCTTGACTGCTGACTGACAGTTTAGTAGCATGCAGCAACGCGTAGGTAGTGATCTTGGACCAGGCTGACAGGGTTGGATGGTTGTTATTTGGGTAGGCCGCCTGGGATGGCGAGTGGAGTTCAGGGTTCTACTCGTGCCAAGGATGACCGGGATCTTGCGGCGACAAGGCTTGCTCGGGGCATTGTCATACGTGTTGCTCAGCATTTCAGCTTCCCGTTGCGTGATTTCAGTCGTGGTGCATCTATGATTGAGTTGGTGATGGATATAGGGGATAGTTTGTCTAGGTGTAAAGGATGGGGGATCAGAGTGTATGTTTGTGGCAGGATCAGTGTTCGCTATAGATGCGTGATGCTGGGGCAGGAAGTAGGTAATCTTTCCGTTCTTGCGTAGTGACGAGATTTAATCCAGAATAGTGTTGATTGTGAGTTCAAGCTGGGCTGTTGTAGGGATCAGTTGAGTGGCGGTTGGGTCAGTGGTAGGAAGTGGAATGTGATGGAGCTCGGCAGAGTTTGGGGCAAAGGCTAATGCAGGAGCGGCCCGTGCAGATAAGAGCAGTGAGGCCGGGTGGGGGGGCATGTTCAATAGACGACAATGAGGGAGGAAATGATTTATTTGATTTTCCCTTGTCATCGTCTGTCGCATTCCCCCTGGCCCCCCACTGCTCTTACCTGCAAAGGCTGCTCCTGGGCTAATGTAGTATCCAGCCTGCTGTGGTTGGAGGACTGAGAGGATTCCGGTGGGATAGATAAGTCAAGCTGGGCAGTGGAAGTGTGCCATGCAGAGGGGGCAAGTCGTTTTGATATCGAAACAGAAGCTTCAGTGCGTCTGGGGATCAGAGAGGCTGTAGGGGAGGTAGAGGGGGGGCAGTGCAAGGGGGTTTGGGAGTAGAAGGTTCAGCTAGTAGATGAGGGCGTGCATGGGAGAGGGTGGAAGGGTGGTGGTGGGAGCGAATGGCATGGTGGCGCAGAGAGCCGGAAAGAGTGGAAAATAGATAATTTTGTTCAGTGGCTTGGATTAGGATGTTCCCATTTCTGTATATAGCGATGGACAGATCTCCGCTAAAGTTCTGGGATAGGGATATAGTTTGTTTAGATCCATAAGGGACATTGGTGGCATTAGTTACAGGAAGGTGTTGAATGACTTTTTCTCTCCTTTTGGTGGGTTCGTAGTGTAGAAGATGAAGTCCATTTTAAGACCTCCGTGTGTTGGATTGTAGCTGTCTGTTATTAGAGTCTCTGGTTGTTCTTTAAGGATTTTGTGTTTGTACTTTTTAGCAGCATGTTTGGAGAGGTTTTGCAGAAATGAGTTGGGGGTGTATCTTTCCACGCTCCCGAAGTTGAAGTGATACTCAGAAGTTGTTTCTGGGGATAACCAAAGTTAGACTTCAGGAGAAGCATTCAGCGGTGTGCATAGTGGTCAAGAGGCAGCCTCCAACAGCTGAGATGGCCGCCTGATTGTAACATTGGGCCCTTCAGTGGACGGTTGGTGGGCACTTCTTTGGAAGAGTGGGATGCGAGTGTCAGAGGCTTGTGAAGAAGGTCACCAAGGTGATCTGGTAGGATCCCTTTGAGGAAAAGGGGGCCTTGAATGCCGAAAAGCGCCAGTGGGCCTGTTGATGTCCCTGGGTTCTTAGTGGCCATGGTATCTAGGAGCTGGTGGTTGTGAAGGAGTTTATTGGTCAGTCTGCAGAAACATCCTTTATATTCGAGGGCATATATACAAGTTATACACCCACATCATAGGTAGTATATCAATATCAGCATAGACTAGTAGACATCACAAAGGATGGGTCACTGCTATGGGCACATGGTAGGATAGGAAGCAGCATCAACTTGAGACAACAGTATATGCACGAGATAATATTGGAATAAGATGGGCAAAACAATCACCATGTACGCTTAGAATAACAGTGTAGATATAAAGACACAGTATACTCGCAAGAGAACATCTTGCACTTTAGCATTGTGGAACTTCGTTGAGAGTTCATTTTAATGGTGAGATATGTTAGGAGGGGTCACTAAGTGTCAGTGATGCAAATTGTCTCTGACACTATAATTTGGTGGGACTTTGTTGAGAGTTGTTTTTACTGGCATGAAGTATCAGATGGGACAGTAGGTGGCACTGGGACCTCATTTATTCTTTTGTGGTCTGGAGTCCAATATTTATACCTGGCTCCCACTATTAGGAGTTTCTAGAGGCTTCCACTGCCAGGACGTGTCAGGCATCCGCTTCCTCCTTTCCCTGGGTCCAGCTAGTCTGGAGTCGCAAAAGACCAGTGATAACTCCTTTGTGAGAGTGCTCATGCAGAGCCTTTGTGATGTGCAACTGTGATAAGTGACATCTGCTCCCCCTTGTTAAGTCAAAGAGGCCTATCCTGCCAACACCTCGCTTCCAAATGAGCAGAGGAATACTGAAGCACACAGCGAAGTCCAATGGCCATGCCTTGTGGCCCGTAAAGAAGTACTGCAAGATCAGAGATGTTTGTTGTGATTTATTGTTTCCACAATTATTCACCTTTCTTGCGTCTGAGACGTAAAATCCATTACAGGCAGGCAGTCGTCACGTGTTTTGTCATAGAGACTTTTTCAAGGCTGCAAGAGGATATACAAAGTATCTTACACAACTGTAACAATGACATAGGGATAAGAAATGCAGCAGTTAAGTCACCACCACCAGATAGAACAAGAAGAACACAGTTGTGATCCTGAAGAATACCCTTTGAAGAGCCAAGTGCATCAGGTGAAATCCTAAAACAGATTGTGCCTGATAATCTGGCCATGCTAACTTATTGCAACTTGCTGTAAAATCATACTACTCCCCGGATAAAGTCATTGTTAGCCAAAACAACAGTCATCAAATCTATTAGCATTTCAGAATGCTCAAGCAGAGTGGCGTCTCCGATTTCCAAAAAATGCTGTAAGGCGGCAATCCCCCCAGATTTGGGGATACTAGTATATAATGCGCAGATGTCCAAGGTAACCAGTATGTTGCTGTCACATTTTTTTCTTATTGCTTCATCAACCCTACCCCCCTTCTGCCGCATACACCTGAAGCTACACTACAAACAACCCCCTCTCCTTTCGCCGCTTCAGCCATGCAGTTTAAGGTTTATTTTGTAACTTTAAAGCTGAGTGTGGCGCTCGCTCTTCCCTTGACACCAGCCACTTTTCATCTGTGTTGGACTTGGCCCTTTTGGCAGGTTCACCCCTGAACTTTTTTGCCTTAAGCTCTGACATGCTGGTAGCGATTTTAGACCTCTGGGCACTTTAGCACTGTGGCCCAGTGTGGAGTGCGTGCGCTCTCTGAGTGCCTGTGGTGAGATTGGCCTGCCCTCCCATAGGAATGCATGGGAGATATGTGTGTCCATGGTAATTCCTGGTATGAGAGGAGTGCAGGCAGGGTCGAGTTTAGTATGTATGAACTCGTGAAAATAAATACGCGCAATGGTGTTCACAGATTTATGGTGAGTGATGGAGCAATGCCACTTTTAGAAGTTGGCATTGCTGTGTGTCTGCCTGCCTGATGTGAATTGCATGTCTGGCTTGTGAGTTAACCCGGAACATGATTTTGAGGGACTGATCAATATGGTTATCAGAAAGCACATGCTCAGTCGTTGTTTTCCAGGGTTGTGCCAACACCTGTTGGAGTATGAGTCCTTTAATCCTTGGGAACTTGCACAGGAGGCAGACTTCTGGGTAAGTGTCCGAAGTTCTGCCAAAGCATTGGAGAGTGATTCCAAAAGTAGCGGCTTGGGTATCTTTCCGTCCTGTGTGGGGGAAGAGGTTCAGTGTAGCCCAGCTAGGTCCCAATGTAGTGGGAGGGGTGTAGGGGCTCACGTCCTGTCTCAGTGGAGTAGGAGTGAGTGTGGGACTGTGTGTTCCCAGGTGCCCGAAACCCAGTCTCAGGGCCTGGAGGGTTCCCTAAGGGAACACCAGGTTAAAGGCCTAGGATATACTAGGAATCCATTTGAGGGGGATCTCCTAGTGTTAGGAGACCCTGGAGCATCTGTAAACGGAGCTCCAGTGGTTCTGGTGTCTGGTAGTACAGCTCCAGTTGGGAGGATGCAGAAGTCTGGATTGAGGGGTCAGAGGGGGATGTGTTCCCCAGTGAAAGAACCAGTGGGTCAGAGGCCAGCCAGAAGGGCTGAGCCACCGATGAATGGCAATGGTGCCACCACTTCTGTCCTGGCGGATCTTTGCATGCTGTCAGATGAACAGGGGTCGGGAGATCTGCGCCAGGCAGACTTTCACACGACATATGAGTCATGTGTTACCCTCATGGGGTTGAGGCTGTGTGCGCCCCCAGAAGTCCTGGCATACCAGGCAAGTGTTCAACCGCAGGGATCGGTCCCTGGGTTGGGAGGACAGGTTCAGGATCTGTCTGACCTGGAGAGAGGGACATCTGTAACCAGTGTCTTGACCAGTTTGGTTTTCAGGGGTACCGCTCCAGTTGGGAGGGTGCAGAACTCTGGAAGGGGGTGCAGAGGGAGGGAGCCCTTGCCTCTGACCCCGGTGCAACCTGAGGGTTTAGACCCTAGGTTTGGAGACCAGTTGCTGGAGAGAGGTCCTGAACTGGTGGGAAAGTTGTGTTCTGGGGGGGCCTCTCAAAGGAGGAGAGTGAGGAGCGCTCGGAGAAGAGGTAGGCGGAGGAGAGCCTCGCCCGTGATTTCTGGTCAGCCTGAGGGTGCGGACCCTAGGCTGGAGGATCAGTGGTTGTCTAGAACTGCCCTTATGAGGGGAAGAGTGGAGAATGGGTACTATATGCCATGGGTAACTACCCCCCCTCTGTGGATGGGCATGGACCAGTGGCATCTGGGTGGCCTAGGGCCTGGTCCTGGCCGCGGGCAGCTAGGAAGTACCAGTGGGGTAGCCTAGTTGGTCCTGAGAGCTTTTACAAAGGGTAGCACGTGGGCTCACAGTGGCGTAGAACAAGAGGGTGTCCTAAGGCCAACAGAAACAAATTCAGCAATAATAGGAAGGGTGAAGGCACCAGTTTGGGGGTGACCCTGTAGAGAGGGCCATGTCTACCAAATTCAATAGCTGTTTTCTTCAGTGCAATTAACAAGCTTATTCTTGCAGTAGTAGCATCGATCCTTCATGAGTGACTTCCAAGGTATATCATCGGTAAGGACGTAAGCGCTGGAGAGATGAGTTAAAGGCCGGTGTAGAATGTTGAGTTCTGACGTACACGCAGTGTAATCAAGATGTGTTCAACTACTCTCCATGTGTGGCTTGGTTATTGGTGAGTACCTGGGCTGGAAGGAAGCTATAACTGGTGACAAGATAGGGGATACGAAGCCCGTACACTAAAAGAGCTCTTCCAGAGAGTTTGCCGTGGTCAAGCACACTGCTCGTGCGTGCCACATGTGCCTCAGTTGAAGTGCAGAATCGATGCTGGCACTGGTGTAGTCTCAGCGCAGTGCCAGCCTGCACAAAATGCTTAAAGATAAAGACAGCGACACTGAAAGTCTACATGTCACTGGACAGGAACTGAACGAAACAGCTTCTAATAGAATATATGTCGCCATTACGCAAATTAATACGATTACGCTATGTGGAGTAAGAAAACCAAAGGTGGACAAGGAAAGCACACAGAAATAGTTCAGTACACATTACACTGAAATTCACATGCTATGAAGCAGAGATTAACCAGGTGTTTGTGAAGAAACATTTAAGCACAAAATTGATCAGTGTTATCTGCTTTCATGTACTTGTAGTGTACAAATATTTATCTCCTTCTCTAGAGCATCAACAATTCATTGTCTCACAACATGCTGGAGAGCAGTCCCAGAAAGCGGGTTGTGTTGGGTTTGCTGAGTTTCCCCAGACGAAGCGGCCCACCACCAAAGCTGCTGCATAAGGGGCCCAGAACAACTCCTTAAACAGCCATGACACACAGAGCTCCGATGGAAAGCCAGGACGAGATCCAAGCTCCAAAAGTCATTAAGGCTGACCCCGAAGCCAGCACATCATGAGGCGCTAGAGAAGCTCTGTCTGATCAAGTTCCACAGGAAGCACCTGAGAGACCACTACTGTCCTCCAATGTATACACGGTTACTGCATTCGTAAAACCGCCAACTGTGGTTGATATTGCAAAAAAACTGAATATAGGCGATAGATGGCTAGATAGAGACTTTTGAAGATTTCATAGATGCAATAGATGAAAAAGAGTATAAAACATCTTGAGAAACATAGCCGGTGAAAGAGGAAAGAAGCCATGAAAAAGAATTTACAAGAAGGTGAAAAGACATATGATCAAATCGAAAAAGCCTTTAATGTCAAGTTTAAGCCAGTGCCAAATGTGAATTATAAAAGATATATATTCATCAAGAGACCAGGTAAGACCATTGATGAGTTTGTTGAAAGACTGGATGTTTGGTAAATCACTGTAAATTAAATTAATTTATGATGAGGTGACTACCCTCCTCAGAGTGATCAATGGATGTCTGTCATAAGCATTTCAACGACGAATGCTGATGGAAACTGAGCTCGTATCAAGTCCTCAAGGCTGCTTGCGCTGACAAGCGTACTTATCGCCAAGTGACTGACATGGAGGCCGTAGGTGCCCAAAGTGCGTCGGTCATGAGCACGAAAAGTAAGCCAAGGTACAAGGCCGAGGGACACAAGGTCCTGTCTCCACAGAAAAACAAAACATGTTACAGATACGGACTGTCATTTCCACACGAAGGTAAATGTCCCGCCATTGAACAGATATGCATAAACTGTGGTAAAGCGAATCATTTCGTGACGACTTGCAACGCGAAGATAAAAGTAAGTGTGTTGCAGCGTGAAGACAAAATGGCCGACCAAACGCTACATCAGTGTCATTCGACGTACTCCCACAAGGCTAAGCGGTCACACCAATTGAGGCAAATCGACACAAAATGAAGTTGATAATCGTGTCTAAATCACCAAGAAAGAATTCCTCCTGTCTGTTTACAATGAAAGGGACCATGACAATTGTGCAATATTGATGTTTACTTCAAAAAGGCATGCACATATGGGGCTAGTCGAATGTGAGTAAAAAACCAAAATGAAGACAATTCAACTTTAAGACAGCTGTGCGTCGATAAATATTATGCCGCTGGAGATTTATCGCGAATTATCTCCGGTACCACAACTTACAAATTCAAAGACTAAAGTATACTCATGGGCTGCCTCAACGCCCTTCAAAAGTCAAATAAGAAATTAGTAGCCACGATGAAACTTAAGAAAACTGTGTTGAATGTACTTCAAGGAACAGCTTCAAGTGTTTTCTGAGTTTCCATAGTGCTGCTGATATGGGACTGATATCAGTGAACTACACTATGAATGCTCCTCATGAAATTGTAAGTCAATTTCCTTCATTATTTCATGGGTCGGGAAAACTCAAACAATGAAAGTAAGGTTGCACATAAATGAGAATGTTCATCAAAAACATAGACGAGTTGCGTTTCACTTACAAGAAGCTGTTGAAAAGGAACTTCATTTTTTACTTATGACACCATGGCTTTCTCCCATTGTAACAGTGCCTAAAAGAGACGGGAAGGAGCTGTACGCATAAGTGTTGACATGCGTCAGGCCAACAAGACAACTGAGCGAGAGAAACCTCACAGTCCGCACATTGCTGATATAATAACTAAATTGAATGGCGCAGAGTTTTTCTCTCGACTCAACCTAAATAAAGGACCTTACCAATTGGAACTGTAGTGTAGTTCCTATATTCCCAATAGGCTCTGCTCATTGGAATAATATATACTGCAGCTTAGACATAGGACTGCGGTCAACTAGGTCTCTGCCGAATATATTAAACTTAATTGTGTGTGCTAGCTAGCTCAGAGGTCACTAGAAACTTTTTCGAAAGTACAAGAAGAGATTGGTTTCTGACAACCATATAACATGACAACTTTGTTTCCCCAGAATGAAACGTATCTCTAGAGTCGTGGAAACAATAGATAACTATTTTACTCAGTCAATTGTGCATGCTGAGTTTCACCAGAGTTGCTGAGAAAGTAGAGAGACTGGCGTTTTCAATAAAAGGTATTTATTGAACAGTCTTCTATCTCAAGCATGAGAAATGTACTGCTACAATAGTAATGCTGGTTATAAAGTACAAGGCATATCATACGAACAGTATTATAAAGTAGTACTGTAAAAGCATGATATGGTTTCTAAGCCATAAGTTGCTTAAAATATATAAAATGCATAAAATACATACAGTGATAAAAGAATGGCTAAAAGGTACTCAACTGGTGCTTCTAAAATACGCCTACCCCTGTGTACCTGACCTAAGCCTAGCACAAGGGAAGAAGTAAGTGAGGAGTAGTTTAAGTTTAGTCATCTCTTTGCCGAGAATCTGCCGAGAGTCTAATCAAGAATTCTCTACGGGTCTAATCAGCTCCGTACCTTGGTTTAGAATGAAGGAGGTCTTGTATCTCTCTCTCAGGACTCAATTTCCCAGATACCCGCAAGGGTAAGCCGGAAACACTGGAGTTGGATTTCTCGGCAGGAGAAAAGGCAGAGTCTCTCAGTGCGTCAGCTGGCTGGTCGGTTTCCTTCGGCACTTGCTGCTGCAGGGCGTCGGGCAAGTAGTTAGTCAATCTGCTCCAAAACCACCGTGTGTTTTACTAAGCAAATTAAGGCATATTTATACCTTGAAGGTGCCGAGTTTGACGTATGATTGGACTTCATAACGTCACTCAAGACTCAATTCCTAGAAAACTCCAGGATTTCTTGGATAACTTAATATTCAAGCATGGGGAAGATCCTAGCTGCTGAAGGCGGGTTTTTCCAAAAAATCGTTGTGGATTCTCGGAACTTAGTGGAAGTAGCCATGTCGTATTTGGGCTGCAAGGCTCAGTCTAAATATGGTAATGATTTCTATGCCTATATAAGGATAGGGTAAAGTATACCTATATAAGGGCATGGATCGGGAAAATTACACTAGGGTCCTAGATTTGTTTACAACACCCACTCCACGATCTTAAGTTCAATAAGACTAAACCTATAGGCACTGAACATATCTAAAGTAAGTGTCTACAATCCCATCCAAAATACAAATTTGCATTTGAAAAGACTTGTTTACAAAAAAAATAATGTACACTGTATGAGCTAAGAATGAAGCATACCTTCTAACATTCTTATAGCAATATGAAAATATACATTCATGAAATGTTTCTTAAGCTTTACAGAAAGGAAATAATTTTTCAAGACCATTCCATAGCATAATATTTGAAACCGTTTTGTTATGATGGCTAGGTCAAATATTGTCAGTAGGAAGTCTATAAAGAAATCTTGTTCTCTATGAATAGTTCTACTTCAAGCAGATTACTCTGTGCCAAAAAAGTTCTAATTCGGAAAAAGTTCAAAATCGCATTGCAGAAAAGTGTACAAGCCGGATGGTTTGTTTTGAAAAGTGAAGGCCGAATTTCAGAGTTCAGGGAACGCTGTGTGAATTTATCAAAAGTTATTCTCAGAGTCAGGAGAAAACATCAGATCATCGAGGCTGGCAAAGAAGCGGTCTACCGTAGTAGGCGAAAGTGGAACCACTTGATCAAGCAGATCAAATGTGCATAGGTGTGGATCATTGCCGTCAGCGGTGAATGCATTAGCAATGTCTGTAGTTGATGGTACCTGTGCGCCTGTAGTTTCTCGTACCTCACGCTCAGTTAGACTTGCCGGTGAGACCTCAATGAATGCCGTCATTAAAATGGGCAGCCGTTGGGGACAACATGATGCATGAGCCGTTACAGGACCTAGCAATGCGTCGACATCCGATGGCAGTACTGATGGAAGTGTAAGACAGATGTCTAACAAGCATTCCTCTCTGCAAAGCAGGTATCGCAGAACAGGTAAGATGCAATCTTGCCAGATTGGTCTGAACGAAAGAAACCAGGTGGTGTTCAGATCTCTTAAACGAGCAAGCCAAGAATCTGTGTTATGTGCTCACGATACCTCATTGCACGGAGGGCTTCTTCCATGGTTGTCTGGGTATCACTGTTGGCTGGACTTGCCATATCGGAGCAGAAGGAATAAAAATAGAATTCCTGCTACGAGTTTCAAGATGAGAGGTAGTCTGCCGAACACAGAGTGCACGAAATTTGGAAAAATGCAGAGGACTGCTTCAAATGGTGCTAACAGTCCCGAAAAGACCGTCTTAAATATATGTGCGATTCCGCTGGTATCAGACATGTTTAAGATTTGGCTTAACATTTCTGCAAAATGCGTAGGACAATTTGTTGATAATAGGGCATGTATCCCTACCGAAGTCCTTGCGACTTGCAGGTTAATTATTTTTCTAGACGAGGTCAGTGGCACAGTTTTTTGCAAAAGAATGGCTTTCATTCTGCTTAAAGTATTAATTCGTATGAAAGAGATATTCAGTGAAGGCCATAACGCCGTCCCTCTGTCTGTCTTGCTCCCTGGATACAATACTTGCATACAACAAGTAACCCTGGATGACACACTAACGAGAAAAGGTTTTCCCGGCAACATGCCACAGCAGCTGTGATCATTCAGCATAACGTAGCTGCCATTGGACAGCTGTCTGAAAATTGGTTCTATCACTGTGGAGGGAGTTCCGTGCAGGTGGCATGAGAGGTTATTTGCAGAACCTTCGCAGGCTCCATGTAAATTAATACCTTGGCACAAAAGTGTACCACTTGGTGAGTTCTTACCATTTTTTCCACTAAGTAATACCTCTGTTCCCCCATTTCAACATTTGTGTGTGTAAGGTAAAGTCCAGGTTGACTTAATGTATTCTTTACCCAACCTTTCATACAGGCCCGCTGGTATATGCTGTAGGCAATACTGAAATTGGAAAACCGTCACTGGTATTGTTATGGTGCCATGGATTATCCACTCAATGACAGGCTTCTCAGAAACTGTCAATGGCAATCTTTCCAGTTTTTCAATACTCCGCACCGTGTAGTCTGCTCCTTTTTGTGCCAAAGAGATTTGTTTATCTTTAAGGTTAAATACAGAAAACAATGACGTTGTGTTGATTAGACGCCATGAAGCACGTAGCCTGAACGCAGATTTTGCAACGTCCAGCCTAGTTGCATTATAGAATGTGTTTGGGACTGGCCATGTTGTAACATTAGCAAGTCCTGCTCTATTATGTCAATGGCAGAGGACACAATGCTGTCCAAAGAATATATTCTGGAGGACAGAGTCGTTAACCCATTGTCCACTACAGAGAGACTTTTCTCTAAATTAATACGATCAATTTCTCATATTCTTTCTGCTGTTTCCATTTGCGTCACTTTCCAAATTTTGTTGTATGCAGCGTATATACCGGCGTATATGAAATGTTTTTGACGTGGTTTGCGAGGCCCCATTAAGAAATCTCGAAAATCATTGCCCTCTTTAAGTAAAGATAAGTGGGTTTTTTTGTTTTGTTTTTTTTTAGTCCTAATTTGCCTTAGCCCATAAGTGTGGAAAACCCCAACCACCTTTTCTTGCCTGCGTGGGCATACGCCCCTGGACCCTTGAGCTAGTCCTAATTGCTGCAAGACAAATGTATCTTAGTGGCGGAAGAAGTTACCGACTAGCTAGATGACTCCATAGAGGTGTTTTACCACCTATTAGACCGCACTATTTCCCCAAAGGGAACCCAAACCCTGAGGTCCGTGGAGCAATAAGGCATAATCATAGGACCCGGGGGAAAATAAAAACGGAAATCCTAACTCCACTGTACCAACAGTTCCCAGAAGGCTACTTTTTGTTTGCTACATGATCTGGCCATGTCCACCCTGGAGACTTGGTAAAGGGACGTCAGCCAACCGGCATGTGTTGGGGCAGCTGAATCGAGCCGAAACATACAAATTTGTCTCCTTGCCAGAAGGATAGCGTAAAAGAGGAAAGATCTTGCATGACCAGGGATTTTGTCGTCAATGCCAAAAATAATTAAAGGGAGGGTAATATTCAACGAGGTTTTAAGAATAGAATCCAGGGAGAATTTCACTTCCTCCCAGAAGCTCGCTATAGCTGGACAGTCTTTAAACATATGAATGTCAGATGCCTCTGGCAGGCCGCATTTGTTACATTTTTTTTCCATCTGGTACTTGGATAACTTTAGAGGAGACAGATAAGCCCGATGCAACATGAAGAGATGATTTCGCCTCAGCCAAGCTGGTTTCACTGTTTTATTGAGGAGATTAAACGAGTCGATCCACAGCTGCTCACGTTGAATCTCAGTCTCTCCACCCCATAGCTCGTCCGGAAGTTTTAAATCCCCATCTATCTCCTTCAGAAGCATCCAATACCAACTTGAAATCTCCTTGCCACCCCATGGTTTTGTCACCAGCTGCTGTTCAAAGTTACTGCTTTTACCCGGGGGGGGCCCTTCCTACATTGTGCTTGGGCCCAGCTATTCAGCTGCATATATTTAAACCTTGAGAGGCTCAGCCCAACTTTCTCCAAATAATCATCCCAAGTTAGCATAGGACCCCCTGACAACAAATCTCCCCAGATCACTATCCCGGCATCCCTTAGGGGTTTCGCCAAGCTATCCTTAAGACATGGTGGAGTGCCTGGTGAGTCCCACATAGGTGCCTGATTTGAAAAGTAGCTTATCCCTATTTGTTTTCGAATTATTGACCAACTCTTGGCCAAGGATTGTAGGCATTTTAATTGTACCTTCTTGAAGAATTTTTGGTCCCCAAACTTGAAGAGAAAGCCGTCCGCTGGTAGATCGGCACCCTCTAGCATAGCCCGGGAACACAACCCCTCGAGATGAGTCTGTAGGTGTTTTTAGGAGCAGTCTAGAGAATGAGAGTTGGAAGGCCCATGCGTAGTACTGCAGGTCAGGTAAAGCCAGCCCTCCCTTCTCCCTTCTTCGCCTCAACTTCTTCCATGCCACTCTTGTAGTCTTGTAATTCCATTTAAATGAGTTTATCTCGCGCTGACATTTGTCCAACAATTTAGTGTCAAATGGCAAGGGGATGGAGTTAAAAAGAAATGTGTATTTCGGGAGGATGGACATTTTTATTAAGTTTGTCCTCCCCAGAATAGATAAGGGGAGCTGAGCCCAAGACTTTAGTTGTTTTTGGCATTCCTTTGAAACCAGATCTAAATTGAATTCTGCTATTTTCCCCACCTCCTTCAATAATTCTAACCCCAAGATATCTCATGGAGGTAGTCACGGCAAGATGTGAAGTAGTGGTGTTCCAGGCCATGATGTCAGTTTTATTGGCATTTACTTCATACCCCGAGATTTTACCAAACTCCTCCGCTTTTTTTATGACCGTGGGTAATGCAAGGTCCGGGTCAGAAGTCATAATAAGGATATCATCTGCATAAAGCGCTACCCGCCTTTCCCACTCACCAAATCTGAACGGCGGAATGTTATTCGCCTCTCTTAAGGTTTGAGCAAAAGGCTCAATATAAAGATTAATTAGGAGGGGGGAAAGCGGGCAACCCTGCCTTGTGCCTCTTGTTATATTAAAGGCCGCTGTCAAAGAGTTATTAACAAGTAGTCTTGCCGTAGGTGCTTTGCATAGGAGAGCTATCGTTCGACGGAATCTCTCTCCTAAGTTGAATTTATCCATAACCACTGCCAAAAAGGGCCCAATTAACCCTATTGAAGGCTTTATTTGCACGGGAGAAGCTTCTGTTCGGCCAGAGGAAAACATGGCACCCGCGAGTTAGGCGGCAGCGCTCGTCCTCGTAGGCGCTCCTTCTCCTTCACCCCTATGCAGAGAAGTTACTGAAGTTTCGGTGTCGGACGGTGTCGAACTGAAATATAATTATTAAAAAAAACGATAAGTGTAAAACGGCGTCTTTCCTACCCTCGCATGGAATGTGCCTCGGCGACGTTGGACAGCATCGTCTCCTCTCCCACATGCTGCGTTGGAAGCTAGCAGCCGTGGAGTTGAGGCGCGGCCGCAGAGCGGCGGCCCACGGCCTCCTCCGGGGCGTAGTTGGCGGTGGCAGCAAAAGCAGCACAAGCAGTGGCAGGGTAGGTGGAGCTCCCTGCTTGCTAGTTTCTTCAGGGCTCACTGAGGTCTTGTCGGCTCCGTCGGTGGTTGAAGGTGGTGATTTGAACACAAGCGGACCGGAGGGAAAGTCAGTCAACAAATGCGGTGAGAGTGGGGGGGGCTGATAAGGAGAGAGCAGCGATCCCTGAGCAGCAGGGGGGTGCCTATGAGTGTGATTCCCAGGCTGAGAACAGAAAGCAAGGGAGGAGGCATATGACTAAAACCAAGCAGGGGAAAGGTAAAAACAGCCGGCAGTCCATTTCTAATTCTACTGATAGTACAGAGGTGGAGGTTGACCCGGAGGGGGATCCAGAGAGGATTAAGAAGCACAAGCTAAGTCAATCAACTCAATTAACTCAAGGAAAAGAGAGGAGGTTGGAAGTAGCACCGAAAGTCCCTAAAAGAGCATTAAGAGTAGCGGCAAAGAAAGGGCACAAGGAGAACAGTGCTACACGTATTACTCCATCTCTACGTTAATTTTTCAAGATGCTGCCACAGGTTTTGAGCATTCATAGTAATACCCCCTTGTGCCAGCTGGATACAGGCGCAATGTCGGATCCACCCGTAGATTTGCCGGGTTCTAGCACTAATGGAGGCCAGGTGGTTGTTCCGCCGGTTAGCTCTTCTCCTATGTCGGCCAACACAGCCCAACTGGATGAGGGAACTGTGTAACAGGGGGGGACTCGCATTCAAACCCCTGTTCTAACTTCTGAGCCTCCCGTACAGGTCCGTGCCGCTTCTGCAGGCACCGCCACGACTGGGGGGACAACCATGCAGGACTTCCTATAGAGTCCCTTCTTACATCAATGAGGGAGGAGATCAGAAAAGGGTTCTTGGTCTCGGCAGAAAATCACTCGGAGATAAGGGCCGCATGCGATGTCCTTGAGAAGAAGGTGGATCGGCTGTATGATAGAACGGAGCTATTGGAAGGGTCCGTATATGCACTCAAGGCAAGCTTGGGATCAGCTGAGTTACAAATCCAAACACTACGAAGGGAAGGGGATGCAGTTCGCGAGAGAGTGGAGTCCCTAGAAAATTATTCTAGGAGGAATAACCTCCGGCTCTTGAAGATCCCGGAAGAGAAAGAAGGGAACGATATCAAGACTTTTGTGGTGGCATTATTAAAGGGCACCCTAAACCACGGACTCCTTTGAGAAAGATATACAAAGGATTCATAGGGACCCTTTCCGTTTGAACTCTGGGAGGGTAAAGCCAAGAAAGATACTTGTCAATTTTTTAACTTACGCAATCAAAGAAAAAATCTTACATTTGGCCCTGAAAGCTAAAACTCTGAAAGCCTTGGACTCGGACTTCCAGTTTGAGATCCGTTCGGACCTATCTAAGACTACACTAGATAGGCAATGGGAAATAGGCCAGAGGATGGAGAAATTTAGGGCATTGGGGGCCACGGTACAAATGAGATTCCCTGCTTTTTTATGAGTTATGTTCAACAATAAGATGCATAACCTCAGAACCCCCTTTGAGGCTGATGAAATGTTGGAGTCCATGAAGGATTTTTCTCGGAGGGGGGAGGGGGGGGGGGCAGGAAGCTGAAACAGGGAAACAACCTGAGATTGAGATTGAGAAGGTATCCTACTAAGAAGGCAGCTTACACTCTCCCCATGACGCTTGTGTGAGGTCTACCTAATTTAACACCCGTATCGGATTATTTTGAAAACAATGAATTAAGAGATGGAAAAAATATTGAAATACATCAACTTGAAAAAAAAAAACACGGAAGGGAAAAACTTTGAAGAAAGGGAGAAAAAAAAGGGGATTTGAATTAGGAAAGAAAAAGGAGAAAAAAAAAGAAGAAATTGTATATCATTTATTTTTTTATTTTTTTATTTAAAGAGGGAAGAAAAAGGGAAAAGAAAAGGAAAAAAAAAGGGGGGGTGAACAAAAGTTAGACACTTTAATTGATTTATATGTATAGACATACATGATTTGCCCGCACCGACAAAGCCACGTTTTGGGGGGAGGATAGGGGGTGGTCAGAGGGCGTAAAACTGGCCATACATCAGGCCAGTATAAGGGGGGATGGGTTTTCCAGGGGGTGGGGGCGAGGGGGTGTCACGCGGGGTGGTGGGGGTGAAAATAAAAAATGTCCTCAAATGCCAGTGCCAATACAGGTTGTTCTAATTTTTTCTCCCAAGTCAGATTGGGACTATTACCAGATCCCTAGGTTCCCTGTTCAGAAAAGAATGGAACTAGGTGAGGGGGTAAGAAAGTAAGAGTTTGTTGATTCGATACTTATCCTGGAATGTCAATGGCCTGCGCGTGAGTAGAAGGGAAAAAATACTTCAATATTTGAGAGACTCCCCAGCGCAGGTCATTGCCATCCAGGAAACACATCTTCTCAAAGCTGAGACGACATCAATACTAAAGAAACAGAAATTGGTGGACACCTACGCCTGTACGGACCAATCGGCTAACATCAGAGGCGTCTTATTTATCTTTAAAAAACAAGTAAAGGCCCAAATTGTGGAAGTTAAGGAAGACCATAGTGGGCGATGGCTCCTTTTGAGGGTCCTGATGGGAGATTCAATGCATGCTCTGGTTGGATATTATGGCCCGAACCATGATGATCCTACATTTCTGGAAACCATTTATGGCCACCTACTAGTTTTGTAAGACCCCGTAATCTGGGTAGGGGATTTTAACATCGTACTGAACCCCAAGCTTGACAAATTGCCTAATTCAAGAGCTTGTGTTCTCTCGAAATCTAGACAAGTTTTGGGGACAATAATGGCTCAGTTGGGGGTTGCTGATTTTTGGAGAGAGAGGGCAGGGAACAAATTATGGGTCTCTTTTCGGAATCTTAAATATAAGCATCTTTCAAGGATACACTACGCGCTGTTCAGCTATAGCCTTAAAGACCGGCTGGAGGACTAACATACCTTCCTTCCCATCTATCCGATCATTCGGCTATTGCTTTTAGCCTTAAAGTAGGACAGCAGCCTGGTCATTCTTCCTGGTCCTTTGACCGGACAATATTATTAGACGAGGATGAAATCACGTCCCTCCAAGTTGAGACCCAATGTTTTCTCGATTCCAACATAGACTCCTCGAGCAGTAACTTTGTGTGGGATGCCTTGAAGGCCTTCTGGAGGGGTTGCATTACCAGCAGAGCCTCCTTCAGAAGAAGATTGTATAGAGATAGTATCAATAAACTGGAGGCCGAAATGATGACCATCACTCAAAATTTAGGTAATCAAGTAGGTGGAAGTTAGGAACAAGAAAAGCTATCCTCACTGAAAAATCAGCTTGAGACTATTCTACAAAACAGAGCAGCTAAGAGATGGGAGGCAAGTAAACTTTCCCACTTTGAGTTTGGAGAGGCAGCTGGTAAGGTCCTAGCGTGGAAGACTAAAACTGACCAAACACGCAAGTACATCAGAGAGATAAAGGCAGAGGGTGAAGTTACCTCCAGGGTTTCTAATTCAGGTATTGGGGAGGCATTTCAGGACTTCTTTCATAAGATAGGCAAGGAAGATATTAGGGAAGACCATGAAGGGACAAAAGCCTGGCTTAATACAGTGTCCCTGCCCAAACTCTCATCAGATCATAGTAGGCAATTGGAAACAGAGATTTTGGAGGTTGAGGTTAGTAATGCCATCAGTCATTTAAAGCGGGGGAAGGCTGTGGGTCCTGATGGTTTACCAGGGGAGCTTTATCGAGACCTCTGTGGAGTCATTACTCCATTCTTAGTAACCATCTTTAACAGCATTCTGATGGAAGGTAGGAACCCCCCAAAGTCATGGAGTGACACGACAATAGTAGTGATACCCAAACCCGGGAAAGATCAGACAGAGTGCGGGTCTTACCGCCCGATATCACTCCTTAATACAGATTACAAGATTTTTTCTGCCATTCTGTCAAACAGATTGGGGGGTGTCATTGGCTCTCTCATACACCAAGATCAGAAAGGTTTTATAAAGGGGCGCCAACTTGCAGATTTGACTCATGACCTAGTGGGCGCTATTGATATAGCATTGACTTTATCTCTTCCTTTGGCTACCCTTACGTTAGATGCAAGTAAAGATAAGTGTTGTTTTATTTCTGGAAGTATGGATTTCTGTAGCCAGTCAAGGCATAGCTTTCCTACACTGTAAGTGGTTACTATCCCTGGATGTTGTCTCTGGGAGTATCTTGTGCCTGGCCTGCTCATTTTGAACCCCTGTGTTTTGTTCAGGAATCTATCTTGACAGTTATTAGTGTCTGTGGGCCAGATCAACCATTTTTTCCATTCAGGATAAGTTCTGTTTTGTTTCAAAATTTGGTATATGTCTACCTCCTCATCTGCAGTGGTATTACTGTCAGGTGTGGCCTTTGGTATGGACGGTTTGTTTAAGTCTTTTATCTTAGCTAAGCCAAGACAAAATGTTTGTTGAACAGTGTCATTTAAAAACATTATTTGTTCTGGTATAATGCAGGCTCTGAACAAGGCTTCTAAACCTTGCACCTGCCAATTTTCTGTGCCCCAGACAGTTTTTGTCTCAATGTTGTCTTTCCAAAAGTCAAAACCTAATGTAGACAGCTGCGCATAAAAGTTTGCAGAATAAATTTGTTTAGTTTTGGTCAACATTGTTTTCATACCTGTCTTATTCACATTTTTTAAATAAAACGTTTCTGGATTTGTAACATTAAACCCTGAGAAGTATGGAAACCTTTCATTAAATGTTTTGAGCTGCTTTTTGGCGGCGTTGGACAATGTTCCCATTGATTGTAAGTAAAAACATTCCATGGGTGTGCAGATTTATACAAGTAATGGTGATCATAGTGATTAAAACAATACATTTGTTCATAATCTGATGAACCTTGTAAGTATTCATGTTCTGTAAATTTTGCTGACATTTCTAAATCTTTCATCATGTGACCGTCCTGATTGCTTCAGAAGCGGTCGCTCCCCAGGCTCCCTGGCCAGCTGCTGGTATCGTAGCGCTTTACCGCCATTGCTCGCTCCCACTACGTCTTGTGCTTGCTTCAATTATTGGAACTGCCTGATTGTGCTTAGCTCTGAATATCGTAATTTGTGTACTGCCTGATTAATAGCGTTACGCTATTGTGCTTAGCCCACATAGCGTACATTGGTTTAGGTGCATATTAGTCCTCGTAGCGCTTTGTATAGTTTGCATTGCTTTTAACTTAATCTGTGCATTTAACTTAATCTGTGCCCCAATCTCGCCCTGTTTGCTTTTGTTGTTGCTGCCATTTTGTTGTCATGCCTCCCAGCTCGCCTCTCCACCCCGCTCCCGCCTCCCAGCCACCCCTCCCTCCCACAGAAATAGTTAAGGACTGACCCGATGACCAGAGCGCTGTGACCGTCCTGATTGCTTCAGAAGCAGTCGCTCCCCACGCTCCCTGGCCAGCTGCTGGTATCATAGCGCTTTACCGCTATTGCTCGCTCCCACTACGTCTTGTGCTTGCTTCAATTATTGGAACTGCCTGATTGTGCTTAGCTCTGAATATCGTAATTTGTGTACTGCCTGATTAATAGCGTCACGCTATTGTGCTTAGCCCACATAGCGTACATTGGTTTAGGTGCATATTAGTCCTCGTAGTGCTTTGTATAGTTTGCATTGCTTTTAACTTAATCTGTGCATTTAACTTAATCTGTGCCCCAATCTTGCCCTGTTTGCTTTTGTTGTTGCTGCCATTTTGTTGTCGTGCCTCCCAGCTCGCCTCTCCACCCCGCTCCCGCCTCCCAGCTGCCCCTCCCTCGCTCCGCCCCCCCACTATCTACTTATGTCAGAACAGCTTACGCGCAGCGATCACGCGCTGCGGTCGCGCCCTATGCGCGCCGAAGGTGCGCCAAAGGTAAGCCCGTCTACGCCCGTCCACGCCTGGACCACGCCCAGCGCCAGACCCCCTGGCCCCCGCAAAATCCACTCCTCCCGCATAACGTACGACGCCACTACCCTCTCAGCACTTAACCCCGATCGTCTCCCAGACTGCTACCAAACCGCTCCAGGACAATCCCATGGACCCTTCACCTGCCACTCTTGCAAGTTCGAATGCATCAAGACCCATACTAAAACCACAAACTCCAAACAGAGCTCCAACACTAATCGCCTGAAGTGCATCCTGCTCAACACCCGCTCGGTCCACAGTCACGCCATTGAACTCTGGAACTTACTCGACACTACATCGCCGGACGTCGCCTTTCTTACTGAAACCTGGATGAACGCCTCATCAACGCCCGACATCGCAATTGCCATCCCTGACGGCTACAAGATTATCCGTAAGGACCGCATCGACCAAACAGGAGGAGGCATCGCCATTGTTCATAAGAACACCATCCGCATCACGTCCAGTTCCGACGATCACCTCACAGCCGCAGAACACCTTCACTTCCAGATCCACACCGACCCCAAGACCACACTCAGAGGCACCCTCATCTGCAGGCCACCAGGACCCCGCACACAATTCAGCGAAGACATCACCGACTTCATCAGCCCACACGCCCTTCCCTCCGAGGACTACATCCTACTAGGAGACCTCAACTTCCACCTGGAAAAGAACAACGACAGCAACACCACCACCCTTTTGGACAACCTCGCCAACCTCGGACTCAAACAACTGGTAAACACCCCCACCCACTGTGCAGGGCACACGCTGGACCCAATCTTCACCTCCAGCAAGCACATCTCCTTCAATCACACCACAGCTCTCCATTTGACAGACCACAGCTGCGTTCGCTTCAACTACAAAAAGACTACGACCCACAACCACCCACAACCAATTCCCCGTAGAAACTGGAACAAAATCACCACCGACCAGCTCTTCACATCGCTTCACCAAAACCCTCCTGCAAAATCATCAGACCCAAACCTTGCAGCCACCAACCTCACACAATGGATCACCCACAGCGCCGACGAATTAGCACCCTTGAAAAAACATCAAATCAAGCAAGACAGCAAAAAAGCACCCTGGTTCAACGTTGAACTTAAGAAATCCAAGAAGATCTGCCGCACCCTCGAGAAAGCCTGGAGAAAAAACCCAACCACTGACAACCTGACCACCTTCAAGAACGCCACCCGCAAACATCACCAACTGATCCGATCCACCAAGAAAGCATCATTCAAGGATCGACTCGACAACAACACCCACAACAGCAAGGAACTATTCAACATCGTCAAAGAATTCACCAACCCCTCCGCCGGCAACAACGACATAATTCCCTCCCAAGACCTCTGCGACTCCCTATCCTCATTCTTTCACAACAAAATTGCTGACATACATAACAGCTTCGAAAACCAGTCCGGAGACCAGTCCACCCCACCCGCCTCCGAACTGAAACCCCCCTCCATCAACCTTTGCGCCTGGAACCCAATCACCACTGAAGACACCATCCGCCTAATGAACTCCATCCATTCAGGATCGCCAACCGACCCATGTCCCCACTACATTTTCAACAAAGCAGACTCCATTATCGCACCGCATCTCCGAGACATCATCAACTGCTCCCTCAACTCCGCTACCTTCCCGGAAAGCTGGAAACATGCCGAACTCAGCGCCCTCCTGAAGAAACCCACAGCAGACCCCACTGAACTTAAGAACTACCGCCCCATCTCGCTCCTCCCATTCCCTGACAAAGTCATTGAGAAAGCCGTCAACAGTCAACTCGCCGCCTTCCTCGAATCCAACAAATCCCTCGACCCATCACAGTCAGGCTTCCGAGCCAAACACAGCACCGAGACCGCCCTCATCACAGCAACAGACGACATTCGAACACTACTGGACAACGGAGAAACAACCGCCCTCATCCTACTTGACCTCTCCGCAGCCTTCGACACAGTCTGTCATAGCACCCTTATACAACGCCTCAGCAACGCCGGAATACAAGGAAAAGCATTGGACTGGATCATCTCGTTCCTCGCCGAAAGAACGCAGAGAGTCCGCCTCCCCCCTTTTAGATCAGAGGCCACCGAAGTCATCTGCGGCGTACCACAAGGATCATCACTCAGTCCCACCCTCTTCAATGTCTACATGAGTCCCCTCGCATCCATCGCGCGCCAACACAACCTCAACATCATCTCCTACGCAGACGATACCCAGCTGATCCTCTCCCTCCCCAAAGACCCAAACACCGCCAAAACCAACCTACACGAAGGGATGAAAGAAGTAGCCGAGTGGATGAAGAACAGCCGTCTAAAACTGAACTCGGACAAAACGGAAGTCCTCATCTTAGGATCTTCCCCTTCCGCCTGGGACGGTTCATGGTGGCCACCGGCCCTGTGAAACGCACCCACTCCCAAGGACCACGCACGTAACCTAGGCTTCATCCTGGACTCCTCGCTCTCGATGACCAGACAAGTCAACGCCGTCTCATCATCATGCTTCAACATCTTACGTATTCTCAAAAAAATCTTCCGCTGGATCCCCACCGAAACAAGAAAGACGGTCACCCACGCACTGGTCACAAGCCGACTGGACTACGGAAACACCCTATACGCCGGAACCACAGCCAAACTACAGAAAAAACTCCAACGCATCCAAAACGCCTCAGCCAGACTCATACTAGACATCCCCCGCCAAGCTCACATTTCCGGTCACCTGAAAGACCTCCACTGGCTCCCCGTCAACAAGAGAATAACGTTCCGTCTCCTCACCCACGCACACAAAGCCCTCTATGACCTAGGACCCGAATGCCTCAACACGCGCCTATTCTTTTACACCCCCACCCGCCAACTACGATCGTCCAATCAAGCCCTCGCCGCAATCCCACACATCCATAGATGCACCATGGGGGGTAGATCCTTCTCCTATTTAGCGGTCAAAACATGGAATTCTCTCCCCACCCACCTTCGCCTTACTCAGAACCACCTCTCCTTCAGAAAACAACTGAAAACCTGGATACTCGATAAGTAAGTATCCCCCCTCCCTCAAGGGCCTTGAGACCCTCTGGGTGAGTAGTGCGCTATACAAATGCTGAACTTGAACTTGTTTACAGCTTCAAAGTCCCAATCATCACTAAACGTACTGGGTGATACAAAGTCACTTAAAGAAACCTTAAATTGGTGTGGAATCTTCAGCAGTTCCACTGGACCATAGATGTCATAATCTGTTCTGTCCCATGCTATACCACCAGGTATAGGAACGGCTGTGATGTTCACTGATGACAGGTCTCTTTTTTCACGATGAGATGATTTGTGAGGTTTCAGGACCAAGTTGATTTTCTTACTTGCTGTGTCCATAGTACTATATTTTCCATCAATCATCCTTCCCAAGCTTAACACTAGTATGAGCCAGAGCAGGAGTTAAAACAAACCTAACCCAATTCAAAATTCAATCCATGGTGAAACCAGATCTGTTTTTTCAAGTAGATGAAGGAGTTCTATTACTTTTTCTTTGAAAGTTTTGTTTGCTGGCGTTTCTTCAGGTTCACTGGGATCCTCAGAAAAGTTATCGAAATTGATATAATAGCTAGAAGCAGTTCTGTCAATCGTTGGGATTGCCTAAGGATTATTTGAAACCACTTGAGCTGTTTCTCTTTTCACCATGTCTGTATAGTCAGATGTTACATCATTGTAGACAGTCGTATCTTGACAAACTGTTATTTGGGTATCCAGAGGCACAAGTTCCATGGCTTTGTTGCATAGTCCTTCTTTTCTTACTGGAGGTTTATCAAAGGTGATAAGTCTTTCAGTTTGAACCTCTTGGATTGTAGCAAGATTAGGTAGTCTGCTACTTCTCTGGAGTCCACTGGGCCTACTACTTATTATTGGCCACATGATTATGGTTTGACCAGGTCGATGGACACAACTCTGTTCTCCCTTTTACCAGCAAGGGGCGGTAGTAACACCGATCTTGTTCCGTGGATTGCCAAGACAGGTACGGCTTTTCTGTAAGAAGGCCCAAATTCCTTTTTCACCGCTATTTTCTCTCTGACCAGGTCCCCAATCTTTGGAATCCAGACAGGCCTTGCTGGGACAGGTGGTTTTTCTTCAGTAGCTTTTGGTTTTTGTGTTGTGTTACTCAGACTTCTTCTTGTTTCATTTAAGTCCTGTAAAACAGCCAAACGATCTTTGACATCAAAGGGTTTTTGTTCTACCACTGAAGTTTGACAATCGAGGTCTTCGATTATCATTCTAGCACCAAATAGTAATTCATATGGAGTGATTCCCCCAGAGAATTTCTTGGCAGATTATTACGACTATGTTGGACACTTATTAGATGTTTGACCCACCCATCACCCGAACCTAATACCTTAGCTGTTATGGATTGCTTTATGTCACGGTTTTTTCTTTCCACTACCGCATTACCCTCAGGATGGAAGGGACTAGAATACCGCAATACAACGCCCAAGCTGACCATGGCCTCCTTGTAAGCTTGAGAGCTAAACGCAGGACCCTGGTCAGAATGTAGCGTGCCAATTGCGTATGTGCCGATAAAGACTCACAAATCCTTTATAACAGTTCTGGCGTCAGCCGAGCGCTGGGGCTAAATCCAAATGAATCTTGTCCTAGTAGTTGTGGGAACTTATTCATCCATTGTGGCGTTTGCGTGTAGATACTATAATGTTGTCTAACAATGGTATCTGGACTGGGCTGGCTACACTGTAGTCAGGTATCTGGTGGTCTTCAAAACTATGATCTCTGTAACAGGTATCACAGTTTATTCCAAACTTGTAAACATCTACGCTAATTCCTTGCCACCAGTACATCTCCTCTAGTTCTACTAGAGATTCCAAGATCCCTTGATGTCTCAGACCCTCTCCCATATGTACTTCTTGAACCAAAGCACCTCTCCGCTTCCTGTTTGGAATTACTCTGTCCCCCACTCCAGGGATTCGAGCAAAAGGAACGGAGTTCACATCAATGATGTATGTAAAAGAGTGTGGATAGTTCATAGGTAGCGCTGCATTGCTGCCTGTCATTGAGGCTTTTACTGCTAGCAACGTTTCACCATCTATCGTTGTTATAGAACGTTTTATTGTAGCTATGGAAGCAGGTTGTACAGCTGCCTTCGCGGCCTTATCAGCCAATGAATTTCCTCCAACGTGAACGCCATCACGTTGATGACTCATCGTATGAATCACGTGAGCCTTTGGTAGTTCTTTCTGCAAAAGAACTACTTGTTCCCAAAGCATTTTATGCTTGATTGTGTTACCTTTTTTATTTTTAAAACCGTTTTGAACCCATGTCTGCAAACATTCATTGTAATTCCTGATGCAGCAATGTGAATCGCACACTATTAGTGTGGGGAATTTGCGATCGGTATTTTCAAGTGCCATCTTGAAAGCCTGTATTTCAGCTCGCTACGCTGCACAGTCTTCGAGTGATTGAGTTTTTGTGACCATAGGTCTGAATTTGCCTTCGCGCCAGCGACCTTTAACAATCGCGCACGCAGCACTATAAGCTTGTTTACCCCCAATTGCGGGTTGTGCTGATCCGTCTGTATAAATTATGCAGCCGTAATGTTCTAGAGGTAGAATCTCGGTCGGCAGAGGACATTCGTATTCGTATTGTAGGAATTCTTGTGCCTTTAAGTAGGGTTCAAACACGTATTCAACGTCTGTTGCAGCAAGAGAGTTAACCCATTGTATACATCTCGGATGTAAAGCTTTAGCATTGGGAATGCTTGCTTTTGTCACTGCCTCTAAGGCAGGTACAGGTGTGACGATCATTATACGTTTACCCTGCGCAAGAGCTCTCTCTTTTGCTACTGCAGTTTGAACAGCTGTCAGAATTTTTTCTGTTGAAGAGAATTTCATTTCAACTTGTGTGTACATGTGTGATTTGTATGCAATTGGTACCTTTTCACCTTCATTAAGGTCAGGTATGTGAATCTGCATTTCCCTGGGATGACCGGATCACCAGATTGCGCACATTTTCGCGTGTATCTAAATGTGTTTTCGCTAACATGTCTGTTTGTACGGAACGTAAAATTTAAATGTGATTTTGAGTCCCATTAGTTGGTTTAAAATCAGGTTTGATTAGTTTGTAGAGAGGTTTAACCCTTTCTGCGTATTTCAGAACGTAAGTTCTTCCAAAATTCAGGAAACCTAGAATTGACTGTAAGTTTTTCAGCGTCTTTGGAGATTGGAGCAGCGCACATTTCTCTAGAAAGTTTGCCGCCAGGCTTTTGCCCTCACTTGATAACTCGTATCCCAAGAATAGGACATTGAGGTGGGCAATTCGTGATTTCTTAAAATTGAATTTATACCCTTCAGAAGCAAACCCAAGTATCTTTTCAAGTGTACGTCCAAGTCGTCGTCTGTAAGATAGATGTCATCGACATAAGATAATGCCTCATCGTCATACATTTGTAGTAACTCTGTTACTCTGGCTGAAAATAACCCTGGACTATTCTTGAATCCCTGGGGGAGACGGCAAAATTGTCGCTGTGTCCCCAAGATTGAGAAAGCAGTCAAATGCCTGTTTTCTGGTGCAATGTTTTGACAGAAAAACCCATTTGAAATATCTAATGTGGTTTTATATTTTTTGCGCATAATGTTATTCATCAGTGCTGCACTGTGTGTATTTTGTACTGCAAATGTTTTGCAACAAGAGTTTAGGTGTCTGTAGTCCAAAACTAGATGATATGAATTGTCTGGCTTGGAGACAGGAAACAAATGATTGTTCATAGATGAGGTGCATGTTTCACTCACCCCTTGATATTCAAGTTGATCTAAGATCTCCCTAACTTGTTTCTTAGCTTCTTGCTTGACTGGATACTGCCTCTGAGCAGTAGGTTGATTTTTTAACTGGATTTTGTGGTGAGGAGAATCCTCATCCCATCCTACGTGATTTTTATATAGTGCTGGAGCTTGAGCTACTGCCCATTTCCTGGCATATGTATGTTTTTTATGAATTGAAATGTGATTTGAGAAGGCTGGCATTTATTTATTTATTTTATTTATTTATTTCTGGTATTTGTAGAGCGCGACACTCATCCCAAGGGATATCACGGCGCTAAAAAGGAAAAGGGGACTGCTGAAATTATGCGGGGGGAGTTAGTTTTTAGGGAAAAGGTGGGTTTTGAGTTTTTGCCGGAATTGAAGGAGGTTTGTAGTGTGTCTAAGATCCATAGGTAATTCATTCCATCGTTTGGCCGCCAGGTGTGAAAAGGCTCGTCCACCTGTTCTTGTTTTGTAGATGCGCTTGGGTTTTGCTAGGGCTGAGTTATTGGCATAATTATCTCTTCGCCGTGTGGGCACTCCCTAACAACTGCAGATGGCCAGTCTTGTTCAGCTAGAAGTATGTCATAACCCTTGGAAAGCTTGTCCCAAAAGAGAGCTTTTATTTTCCTAGTTAGGTCCCCCTCCATCCGGAGTGTTACTTCATATAATTTGTGGGGTACACTAACTCTGGTGTCGGCAGTTTCAACTTGAATGAACTCATTCTAGTCCACTGTCTCCAGATGATCCATCAGGATCTTGCGAACTATGGTCACTTCTGCTGCGCTGTCTAGCATTGTCTGAGCCCATTCCCCGTTCTTGAGTTGTGTCCTCAAGATCCTCGGCATGTTTGATTTTTATGCTTGCTACCTTCTTTTTGGTAAATTGAGCTTTCTTGCTCTGGTGAACAGGTTCTTTGTCTTTGGACTTAACGCGTTCTTCTTTATGTTCTGTCCGTCCTCTTCTTTCCGATTTCTGCGAGGAAGTCTGAAAAGATTGAGAGGGACGTGTGTCATTATCTTGATATCTATCAGGTTTTCTTAAAGTATCCCTATTTCTAAGGTTATACCTTTTTTCAGAGGGCTCCAGTTGGGGAGATCTATCCCCCGTTCAGGAGACCTAACTCTCCTTTGGGGAGACCTTCCTCTGGACTGAGAACGCTTCTCTCTAGGAAGTGTCTGTTTAGTATTTTCCCACTTCTTCTTAGGAGTAGTGAGGTTATTTTTGATAAATGATTTTTCAGGACTCTCAGTTACTTGGGATTTTAATGGTTTCCCACCCAAACTATCTCTACCTAGTTCTTCATATGATTTTTCAATAATTCTTGCAAGCTCATATGGTTGGTCTGCTATGTCTGTTTCTTTTAACTTTTGGCGGATTGCCACTGATGCTGCTTCTCCTTTAATGTTTGCTAGTAATATAGCCGCGACCTGTTTGAAATCTTTTAGCAATTTCATACCAAGATTTAAAGCAGGTTCTGGTCCATATTCATTTTGAATCTGTCTTAGGACGTCTGGTATTACCGCCATAGACGGAACACCATGTGTTTTAGTGTAGATTGAAGCAAAGACTACCCCAAGTGTCACAATCCTTCACATGTGCTAACCAGAACGGAATTTGTTCTCGTTTTGCTGGTAGTTTACCAATGACTGATTGTATGGTCTGTGGTATAATTTTATTTGTGTTCCCCTGGTGAGGGGTCTGCTGTGGAATTCTTACAGCTGGTTGGACTGTTAATGTCCGCATGCCATATTGAACCAATTGTCAATGTATTTTAATTAACTGTTTTAGCTGAGCTAACAATTCTGCATCCGACATCCTTTCAATGTTTGGATGTGGTGTATAGCTGGCTAGTACCGGCCATGTTGCTCCTAGTCTACCTAGTGGACCAAGCCTGGTAATGTGATTTTGATGTTGTAGGGCGCCTTTAAACCAGAGCTGATGCTCTTGGTAAGTTAGTGGAATTTCAACGTCTCGAAAGGAACGTATTCCTCTGGAGATTCCTCTACTTTATAGTATTGGAACTCATGTGTTCCTGCCTCTGCTGCAGGAAATTGAATCCATGAATAGAATACCTCTGTCTGCCGATATTCATGTGCCTCTACGACAAAGATTACTTTACCACCTCTAGGTGATACCCCATTATTTATGAGTCTGAAAGTTACACTTTTTCTTACATATCCCGGTCATTTTCTAGCAGATCATCTAGAACTGCTTGGGCTGCTGCTGCAGCTCTTTCTCTTTCTCTATCCTCTTCACTTCCTGACATTTTGTCCAAAAGTTTGCAGAGCAAGTTTCAAGGAAACAAAGATTAGGTGCACAATATTTTGGAACACTGTATCCTTCAACGTTGAATAAATCAAAAACTAATGCATAGGAGTTTTCATCCTACTCCGTTCTGGCGGATATTAACCTTTACCCACCCCAGACGTCTTTTGGAGTATTTACGGGAAAAAGGGGTCTGTGTGAAAAGCACAACTGAGTTACTCTAGTATCTAGCGTTAAATTATCGCCTTAACAAACGCTGGGCGCCATGTAGTGTAGTTCCTATATTCCCAATAGGCTCTGCGCATTAGAATAATATATACTGCAGCTTAGACGTAGGACTGTGGTCAACTAGGTCTCTGCCCAATATATTAAACTTAATTGTGTGTGCCAGCTAGCTCAGAGGTCACTAGAAACTTTCTTGAATGTACAAGAAGGGATTAGTTTCTAACAACCATATAACATGACAACTTTGTTTCCCCAGAATGAAACGTATCTCTAGAGTCGCGGAAACAATAGATAACTATTTTACTCAGTCAATCGTGCATGCTTAGTTTCACCAGAGTTGCTGAGAAAGTAGAGAGACGGGCGTTTTCAATAAAAGGTATTTATTGAACAGTCTTCTATCTCAAGCATGGGAAATGTACTGCTACAATAGTAATGCTGGTTATAAAGTACAAGGCATATAATACGAACAGTATTATAAAGTAGTACTGTAAAAGCATGATATGGTTTCTAAGCCATAAGTTCCTTAAAATATATAAAATTAATAAAATACATACAGTGATAAATGAATGGCTAAAAGGTACTCAAGTGGTGCTTCTAAAATACGCCTACCCGGTGTACCTGACCTAAGCCTAGCACAAGGGAAGAAGTAAGTGAGGAGTAGTTTAAGTTTAGTAATCTCTTTGCCGAGAATCTGCCAAGAGTCTAATCAAGAATTCTCTAAGGGTCTAATCAGCTCCGTACCTTGGTTTAGAATGAATGAAGTCTTGTATCTCTCTCTCGGGACTCGATTTCCCAGATACCCGCAAGGGTAAGCCGGAAACACTGGAGCTTGATTTCTCAGCAGGAGAAAAGGCAGAGTCTCTCAGTGCGTCAGCTGGAGGGTCGGCTTCCTTCGGCACTTGCTGCTGCAGGGCGTCGGGCAAGTAGTTAGTCGATCTGCTCCAAAACCACTGTGTGTTTTACTGAGCAAATGAAGGCATATTTATATCTTGAAAGTGCCGAGTTTGACGTATGATTGGACTTAATAACGCACTCAAGACTCAATTCCTAGAAAACTCCAGGATTTCTTGGATAACTTAATATTCAAGCAGGGGGAAGATCTTAGCTGCTGAAGGCTGGGCTTTCCAAGAAATCGTTGTGGATTCTCGGAACTTAGTGGAAGTAGCCATGCCGTATTTTGGCTGCAAGGCTCAGTCTAAATATGGTAAGGATTTCTATGCCTATATAAGGATAGGGTAAAGTATACCTATATAAGGGCATGAATCGGGAAAATGACACTAGGGTCCTAGATTCGTTTACAACAGAACTTGAAGAAAAATCCTGATACGTTGCAACCTTTTCTACGAATATTTGTTTGTTTTACTACAAGCAATTGAGTTTTGGTAGATCCTCTGCTGCAGAACTTTTCCAAGTCGTCATTTGACTTATCATATAGCATGTAGTAAATGCATTTAACTGTAGTGATATATTGGTATTGTGGGGCTGCACAGAAAGAGCATTACAAAACTATCATACAAGTATGTTGTTTGCTGAATGATGCAGCCTTAACTCTGAATGCTGACAAATGTGAATTCCACACGAAAAGCTTGAAATTCTTCAGCCATGTCTTTTGTGATGGGGGTATGAAACCTGATCCAGCTAGAGTGCAAGCATTGTCTACTGCAAATCCCCCACAAGGCATTTCTATGATACAGTAATTTCTTGGAACAGTCAATTACTGTTCTAGATACATACAAGAGAAGAGCATCCAAAAAATCAAACAAGCCATTGAGAGCGCCATTGAAATGCCCGATTTTGATCCCAAACTCCATACAGAGGTTGTAGGTGATGCAAGCCCTGTAGGGTTAGGCGCAATCCTTGCACAGCACAAGGGACCGCCAAATGCCTGGAGACATATCATGGTACATGCCAATAAGAGCCAGTCACAAACTGAACGTGCTTACTCGCACCCTGAGAAAGAAAGTGTGGCACTGGTTTGGGCTTGTGAATAATTTCCATGTGTTTGTGTATGGAAAGCCCTTCACATTAGTGGCTGATCCCCAAGCATTGTTGATGGTATTTGGCAATCCCACAGCAAAAATGCCTCCTAGAATTGAGCATTGGGGTTTGAGGTCACCAGAATTACAACTAAACGATTCTTCATCATCCAGGGAAAGATCAGAAACTGGCTGATTATGCCCTGGTACCCCATGTAAGACAGTGGAGGATTACATCCAATTTATTGTGACATCGAGTACACCAACTGCCATGTCTTTAAAGCAAATTGCCAATGCCAAGGTAGTGACATGTCAAGATTAAAAGTTGTGGAACCAGTATTCTAGACCTCTCACTAATGACAGCGAGTATATGAAGTTCAGAAATGTGAGATGAACTTTCAGTAACGCAGGAAGGCCTCATTGTTATTCACCAAAGTCTCTGACAACAAGTAGTTGAATTTGCCCAAGAAGGAGATCAAGGAATAGTTGCCACTAAGAGAGCTCTCCGCGATCGAGTCTGGTTTCCGTATCTTGACAAAAGGGTAAAAAAACAATTGAAGACTTGTCACATATGCAACTGTCTTTCATCTCAAGTTAGTCAGCAACCTTTGATTATGTCAGAATTGCCACATCATGCTTGGGAGAGAATTGCTATTGATTTTTTATGGCCCTCTGGATAATGGACATTATCTTCTAGTTATTGTTGATCAGTACTCCCATTTTTCATTGGTTGAAGACCTTTCATCCACTACACATGAGCAGGGATGTTCAAAAACTAGATAACATCTTTGCGTCCTGACTTGTACCTGCAATCTTAAAATCTGACAACGACCCACCTTTTAATAGTCGAGAATTCAAAAACGTTCTAAATCACCTCAATATAAAGAATAAAAAAGCACTCCCCTTTGACCCCAGGCCAATGTTCTGGTAGAACGCCTCATGAGTACTCTAAAGAAAGCTGTTCAGCATTCTACATTGGAGAAGCTCGACCTCGAAGGTGTTTTGAACACTATTCTTTGAGGTTACTGTTTGACCCCCTCACTCAACCACAGAGGAAACCCCTGCAACTATCATGTTTGGAAGAGTCATGACAACCAAGCTTTCCCAATGGAAGGGGCTGGGTGTGACGGGTGATACATCTGCATTCATCTGCATGCTGATAGTCTTCTTGGGCTGGGAGAGAGGTAATTCACACTTACATTTGAATAGGTTGTGTCCTTCCCTCACTCAAAGGGCTGTTTACCCCCTACTGATCGGCTGGAGCCATGAATGGGCTGCAAGGGACTGTTGCACACTTGTGAGGGTTCATTTGAAGTCACCCGTTCAGCAAAGACATTTTTGAGTATATGTACTGGAGCTCTGATCCCATGTTTTTAGACGCTTCTTGGGACTGGTAGCCAGACACTGTTGGCTCTACAATCTGCTCATTGCCATGAGGACTGCTGTGCTGCCAGGAGCAACAACCATTTCAACTAACTGCCTTGTTGAGTTGACCTGCTGCAGCTGGGCTGCAAGAGGGACTGCCAATTTGCAACCTAACTGTATGTGCTGTCTGCTGCCTGCCACCTCCTTTTGTGCCCCGAAGTGCTCTCAAAGGGCTTGTTTGCTTGCCCCCTGTTCTCTCGAGATCTCAGGGCCATCAAAGACCTTGTTGCCTCTTTTCTCCAAGACTTCTGCTGGGTGAGCCAATTTTACAAGGTCTAGCATGTCGCCAGTGCCCCCTTCTGCACCAAGGTAAAACATTAAAGGACAGTGCACCATGGGACTACAGTGCAGCGCTCTGACCAGGGGAGTGCATTTGTGCATTCGAGGGAAGTGCTCCATGTTTTACAAACCAGCATGTGGTGAGCGTTTTTTCTCTAGCGTGAACAGCGTTGTTTCGCCTGGAGGCATTACCAGAGAAACAAACACGTCCTTGAGCCAGCGTGCTCACTGCAGCTGAATTGTATTGTGAACCTCACCCCCGGAGTCTGGCAAGATATCGCCACCATCAGATGCCACTAAGAATAAACTAGTGTGGCCCCTCTGGTCGTGAGACTCGAGGAACAGCCCCCTGAAGACTTGTACTGCTCTAAGATGGTACAGTGCAGCGTCTAAGGCTGCAGAGCTACTGGAGCTGCACAAAGCCTTCAAGGCAGGCGTTTCAACGACACGTTGTTCTGTAACATGCGGTGGGCCAGCATTTTGAGGCTCATTCCATCCAGCCTCGCCCTCTGGTTTTAACGCGTATACTGCACGAAGCTCGCAACATCGGGTCCCACTCCCGAGACATGACAACATTGTTAGCAAGTTACAGATGCCCTGAGGACAGTGACCCTGCACCCACAAAGGTACTGTGATGCGGGTTGGGTCCAGAAGAGTGGTAAAGCCGCCCTGCTCTCCTTCACGGGTGGCTTGGTTTCCCTTGGGCAAAGAGACGCGATTTAAGCGGCCCCAGCGGACTCCAAATTCACAAGAGCGTGAGGGGCATTTCTTGTTCAGCATTGTCTCTGCTCTGGAGAGGACCTCAAGAATGGTGCCGGGCTGTCCATAGAGGAGAACTGCTGGAAGACCCAAGCTCAATTTCTGTTTAGCGTTTAGTAGGTGCTCCTGCACCCTACGTTTGGTTTCATTTTTTTAAAAAAAATTATTGACAGGGAATTTTCAACATTACAATGCAGAAAAAACAAATTCAATTGACATTCATTGCCACCTACATTAAATTATAAATTCATTTATATTGAAAGCAGAGTTAATCCAATATCAAAATTTGGCAAAAACAGGCCATGAAAGACACTTACGACTAAATCATAACATTTCAATTGATCCATTCTGCTACCGAAGCCCAAATCTTTGATGCCATTTGTCTCCTCCTCCCCCCTTTGCAGGAAAAAACTGAGAATTCAAGCCTGTGAATAGCTAGCAATCTAGCTCGCCAGTGCAAATAAGTAGGAGCTTCAGAGGACAGCCATTGAGACGTTATACACAAGGGCACCTGTGACATAGCTATAAACATAAAGGCAGATTCATATCGCGTATTCCTACCTTCCTCATTAGTACATACATCAAACCCAAATTTCACCAGTGCTGGGGACAGAGTGCAGCTAATCTTAAGTGTACTATTAATAAAGCGCTCAATATCTTCTAAAAAGCTAGTGAGGGCGGGACAGGAGTAAAACATATGAATTGCACCAGCCGCAAAAAGTCCGCACGGTGCACAAGAGTCTCCCTTTCTGCTACCCCATTTTGAGATTTTTTGCGGGTGTATGATATAAGTCCAGCATTGCCATATAACTTTGAGTTCTATTGTTCCCGACACAATGACCTCACTGGCAAGCTCTATCACTGGTGATAAATCAATGCCTGTCTTCCCAAGCTTGACTTCCCATTTAACACTTTGAGCTGTCAAATCATTAGGAAGAACCGACAATATATATTGATAGAGCGAGCCTATTCTACTTCTTTTTTTAATCAAGTCTAACATAGGCACTTGATCCAACATACCAGGTATAACCTTCAAATGTTTGTGAAGAAAACTATGAATCTGTAAATATTTCTAAAAATCTTGCGATGACAACTGAAATTTATCTTTTATACCATTAGAAGATAACAATTGCCCATCCCCCACCAGATCCCCTAACACCTGTATCCCCTGCATTTGCCATCTATGCATAGTTTGATCTTGAAAGATACTAGGCAAGAGACGAGCATATTTAAAAGGAGTGTATAGATTAAGATTTGGAATAGCTAATTTCCGCCTTATTTTCTGCCAGATTGTATATGCAGAAATAATGACCTTAAATCAGGTTCTTTTGTAGTAGCTAGTTTCCAACACTTCCAAGAGGATACCCTTAGCCGCAGCACCCAAACCTATCTCAAAAATGGTAGGACGATTACATATTGGTACTACCGCTTTATCTCCAAATATTAACACTCCCATTGATTGAGCCATCGCTGCCCAGTAGTAAAAAAACAAATTTGGAACAGACCAGCCCCCACGGTCGCGTGGGAGGCACATCCACTTAGCTGCCCTACGCGAGCGCCTATATCCCACAAAAACCTATTGCAAACCCTATCAGCCTTAATCAAACTGTTTTGAGAAAATAATAAAGGAACAGTCCTAAAAAAATATAAAAACTTAGGAAGTACTAACAGTTTAAGAACACTGGAACGTCCATATAAAGATAGGTGCAAATGATCAAGTCGCTCTAATTTAGTGTTCACAGCATCTATCACCTGAAGGATGTTTAAATCCGGAATAGTATCAACTGCAGCAGTTATCCGAACCCCTAAATACATGGCTTCTGTAACCACTGGGGCATCTGATAATGGCATATCGGGGGTCTGAACAACCTGTATTTTAATACATTCAGCTTATACCCCGAAGCTGCACCGAATTCCCCAGCTAAATCCTTAAGGGCACTGAATGCAGATGGAACATCCGAGGTAATAACAGCTATGTCATCTGCATACGCTAAAATATTATGCATAGTGTTACCAGCTCTTATCGGTACTATAGCCTGATTGCCCTCTATTCTACTCAGAAAAGGGTCGATATAAAGGGCAAACAGCAAGGGTGAACAAGGACACCCTTGCCGCGTGCCCCTACTGATAGAAAAATAAATGGTATGTTGTCCAGAAATGCGAAGTGAAGCTCTTGGAAAGAAATATATTGCCCTGATCGCATGTATAAATTCTGCAGGAAATTCCTGCCACTTAAGTACTGCCCACAGGAACCCCCAAGAGACCCTGTCGAACGCCTTCTCGGCGTCCAACAGGATCACCCCGAGGGGAGAGGCCGTAACATGTGCCCAATCTAATAGCGCAATGACACGCCTAACGTGGTCCGCAGTATCGCGCCCTGGAATAAATCTGTGCTGCTGCAAGGAAATCAAAGGAATAATCACTTGAGCTAGCCTGGCGGCCATAATTTTTTAATACATTTTAGAATCACTATTTATTAGTGAGATCGGCTGAAAAGAAGACGGAAGCAGCTCAGGTTTGCCTTTTTTTTTTAAACAGCGCTACAGTAGTATCCTGCCACGATTCAGGGATTATACCCCTCTGAGCAGCTCTAAGTACCTCAAGCAAGTCCTGCCGAATCTCTACTAAAAATACCTTATAAAACTCAAGTGGGACTGCATCTGGGCCACAGGCCTTGCCATTCGCTAAGGGTTTTACAGCGAATTCCACCTCATCCCACTGAATAGGGGCGGCCAAAAATTCACCCTGCTCCTGAGAGCTTAGAAGTGTCAGTACCTGCTAAAAAATCCTCAGCTGCTGTTTCTTTACCCAATCTAGAAATATCCTCAGTATATAAGGTAGTATAATAATTCAAAAACACTTCATTAACACCCTCCTGAGTGTCATAAATTATTCCCATTTGGTCTTAAATTTTTATAACACGACTCTGAACACTTCGCTGGTGGAGCCTCTTTGCGAGCACCCTGCCCGAATTCTCCCCGAACTCGAACATCTCTGTGCGGTATTATAAATACTTCGAGGCCAATTCCTGTCCAAAGGACTCCAACAATCTGGCTTTCAAGATTGTTACATCCTGTTGACTAGACTCAATCTCATGACCGTGTTTAATTTTTGAAGCAAGTAATATTTCCGCGTCCCATAGCTCCTTTAAACAGCTCTTGATCAGCTCTTGCTCCCTCTTCCACCTATAGGAAGAAAAATGTTTAGTCTCCCCTCGCAAACCCGCTTTTAGAGTATCCCAGACTATCTGGTCTTTTGCCGAGCCCCTATTAACATTCAAAAATTCGACTAACCATTTTTTAATATGAGCACAGTAAGCCTCTTCTAATAATAATTTCCTTTCAAATATCCACTCCCTAGGAGGTCTTCTACTACGCGGCCAAGGACATTCATCGATCAGTGGATTATGGGCCGAAATGATCCCGGGGGGAGAGGAAATGGAAGAAACCGCTGCCAGCTGCTCAGACAAAAAAACATAATCTAGCCTGACATTTTTACTGTGGGGAATCGAATAATACGTATAGCCATCATCCGATTTGTTATGCAGAAACCATAAATCTATAGCACCATGTTCTTGAAGTAGAGCCTGGAGTGCTTTAAATACTTTTGGCTTCTTACCGACATAGTTTAAATCTTTGACAAGGTTAACGTCACTTAACATATTAATATTCAAGTCCTCACAAAACAAAAGTGAAGTGGGCCAGGTAGCCAATTCGACATTTAAATACCTGACCACCTCAGGATCGTCCAAGTTCGAGCCATAGACTGTGCAAACCGTTAATAATTTTCTACCTATAGACAATTCAGCAAATGCCCATCTACCCATTCGATCTCCAAGAGCCCTTTTACAGGACCCCACCCCCCGCTTCATAAGTATAGCTACACCTCTTATTGATGAAGATTGTTTAGAACATACTACCACCTCAAAACCCGGAAACCTGAGGCAATCCCGCCTCCCCCATGGTATATGCATCTACTGAATACATAATATGTCTAACTGCATAAGATGTAAAATTTTAGAAAATAAAGCCAGCTTCTTTGCATCATTGAGGCCGCATACAATCCATGTACCTAAAGCAAGTTTATCCTGTCCCATCTGAGCATCCCAAAATCAGCCTGAACTGTGCCTTTCCTGACCTTTTTAGTCTATAATAACATAAACATGTATTCATTTGACCATACTTTAATACCATTTCTGCAATATAATTCTTAGACCTTCTTAGACTTGACCCTGCCACACACCCCCCTACACCCACCCCCCTGCCCTCCCCCACCCACCTCACAGAACCCCACCCCATCCCTTACAACACCCTTAAGTGGCAACAGGACTGGTGTCCTTGTGATGGAAAGAGCTGGAGTCTCACTTCCCCACATGTTTGATGGACGACTAAGGGCGGAGGCACTAAGAAAAAACAAAAATAGCAACACACATCCAGAACAAAAATTTCAAGAAGAAATCATACATATTATAGGCCATCCTACTACCGCCTGCCACTTAGCCGACTCTTCTTAATCCTAAAAACGACATTAAACAACCGAAGGCGACATTCCCAATGGACCACAGGCGGAAAAAAGAAAGAGACACATGTTTCTTTTTAGATTGAGGAGAGGAACTCCTTTGCCTGTATTTCAGAAGAGAAGGATTTTGTTTGGCTGTGCTGTATAACTTTTAGCTTTGAGGGGAAAAGCAAAAAAGCCTGAGCCCCTTTTGCCTGAAAAGGGGCGATCAGCTGACGTAGCTGGGACCTCCGTTCCACCGTCGCCGGGCAAAAATCGGGTCGGACAAAAAAATCGCAGCCCTTGCCACGCCTTTTCCTATCCGGCCGCGCTGAATCGTATGGCTTTTCCCTAGCTAAAAAGTTATTACGACATATCAAGATCGCACGGGGTTTATCCCCAGTCTTTTGCTGTTGTTTGAAGTGGAATCGATGTGCACGGAGTACCTCGAGCTGCCAATCCCATTGAACAATTTCCGGAAATGCCTCCTTAAACAGATCCACCACAAATTTTTTCACGTCACCCCCTTCACAACCTTCGGGCACCCCTAAGATTCTGAGATTGTTTCTTCTCACTCTGTTCTCCAAATCCGTCAATTTCCATATTATGTCCTCCTTCTGCGCCCGATCAAATCATTAGCGCTCTTCTGTGCGGCAAGAGCGTCTTCAAGACTAGAAATCCTTTCCTCTGCTTCGGTAATTCTAATTGCAATTTCAGAGCATGTTTTAGCAACTCTACGGCCAGAATTCTGCACTCTGCGACACACCCCCTGGGTGCGGGCACTTTCCTGGCATGCTTCTTCTCGATGGACCATCATCGTTTGATAAATAAGAGACAACGTGATCTCAGAGGGTGGCAACTCAGATTCTTGGGGCTTCTTGGTAGGTATTACCACTAAATTATCCTCTGCAAAATCGCCTCCATTGGTTAATGAGTTATCCAAAAATGAAAGGGTCCTCACTTGCCAAGTCCCGGCCTTCCTGAACCATCCCCTTACAAACTGGGATATCGGGGACTACGACGACTATTCAGAATGCCATTCTGCCGCCAATCACCATTTTCACTGCCATCGTCTGTCCATTCAGGGTCGTACTCAACAGCCTCCACCGATGAACCAGTGTGCTCGGAGAGAGAAAAAAAATTCTCAGTTTCAAGATCCTTGGAAAGTTGGCTGGTAATATCAATAGCCAGGATATCGCTTAAATTGCCACCGGGTATGCAAGGAACCAAGGAACATGAAGCCCCATGCAGTTCTGCTTCTCCTTGAACTACGTCTCCCACAATGCAATTCAATGATCCCTCCACAGCAGTACTGGAGATTTCACTTTTATCAATTAACACCGGCTTTTCTGGCAGGATACCCTGTCCAGACACTAACAAAGTCTCACCACTTTTCTCGGAGGGGGAGACACTGCCATCTTTGCCTGAACAAACTGCCACAGACATCGGAAGTATGGGTGGTCCCTCTTTCTCTCCCTCGTTACTTTTCCTTGCGCCATCCAGGGCTTGACTAACTGCTGACACACTGTTTTTAGATTTAATATTTGCCTGATTAAATAGTGCAGGTACTGTCTTAAGGCTATTTTTCCTATTCAAGCCATTGCGAGCAGGTCCGCTGTTCTGCTCGCCGCTCCGATCATCCTTAGAAGCACTCCCCGCCTCGCTCCCTACCTCTCTGCTGTTCAAGGAGGCCGCCGCCCCTCCGCAGCTGACAATGCTCTCGCTCCTAACGCCGCTTTGGAAACGACCTTTGGTGCCATAGCGGAGCCGCCGTGAAACTGATGCAGGACAGGAATCAAAGACCAGGTAAGCGGGCGAGGAAATCGCAGACCGCTTATAAGCCGCAAGTCCACTGACCACAATATCTGTCTTTGCATATCAGTCCGTTATCTCAAAAATATCTCCCACGCACGGGTGAAATCGCCGTGAGGAGGAATGCCAGCTCACACGGCCAAACGAGCGGCCGCCATCTTGCCTCCCCTACGTTTGGTTTCTAACTGCAATCACTTCAACCACGTTCACTACAGTTACCATATGAAGTGTAATAGGAGCGCAGGTGTGCTGTGACCTATGTTTTCATAGTAATTTGTGTTTTTCTCTGTCAAAACTGCATTTTTTGCACGAACGGTGTGATTTAAGTCATTTTGGTCTTGTTTGATTTACAATATAGAATTTATTTTTACATAATCCTGCGTGGATTCTCTTTTGTGGTTTACTCACTGTGTTGCTGCGCGAGCGTGTTGCACAAATGCTCTGCACATTGCATCTTTAAACAAGCCTGACTGTTCTGCGCCAAGCTACCAGAGGTTGAGCGCAGGCTTACCCTGACTAGAGTGGTGGATTCTGCCTGGCTTAGGTGCCTACTCTAGCCAACCACAAATCCTGTGTCGAACAGTGGTTCTTGTGAATCACTTGATTTCCCAGCAGACTCCTGCTGCAGGACTAGGTCAACGCACTTTATGTAGGAGGACTAGCCACCATTTGTGTCTCAAAGGGAAGTATGACTCTTTTTCCTAGAACATACATTTTTTTCCCTGAATTGTAACTGTTCACTTCTCCATATTATAACAATGCAGCTTTTTCAAGAAATATTTTCTTCATGTAATTTTCAATGTTTTTTCTATTTTGCAGAACAACAATCACATCTAGAAAGTATGAATGGGAAAGAAATCCATAAAGGTCCCGGAGGCAAGATGAATTTTACTCAAAATATCTACTTAAAGAAACGGCGCAGAATGCACATGAGGGAGAGACGCTTTGCTTGTAATGTGTGTGACAAAGGATTTATCAATGAGTCACTTCTTGTGAGGCATCAAAGAACACACACTAGAGAGAGGCCTTATCACTGCACCATGTGTGAGAAGAGCTTCAGTCAAAAGACAAGTCTTCTTCAGCACCAAAGAAAACACACAGGGGAGAAACCTTTTCATTGCACTGTGTGTTCCAAGCGCTTTGCTCATAAGAAAATCCTTGTACAGCATCAAAGTGTACACACAGGAGAAAAGCCTTATCACTGCACCATGTGTGAGAAGAGCTTCAGTCAAAAGGCAAATCTACGAATGCACCAACTAATACACAGTGGAGAGAGACCTTATCACTGCACCATGTGTGAGAAGAGCTTTAGTCAAAAGACAAATCTTCTTCAGCACCAAAGAAAACACACAGGGGAGAAACCTTTTCATTGCACTGTGTGTTCCAAGCGCTTTGCTGATAAGAGATCCCTTGTACGGCATCAAAGCGTACACACAGGAGAGAGGCCTCATCATTGCACTGTGTGTTCCAAAACCTTTTCTCAGAAGACAACCCTTGTACTGCATCAAAGAACACACACAGGAGAGAAGCCTTATCACTGCACTCTGTGTTCCAAGCGCTTTGCTGATAAGTCGGCCCTTGTACAGCATCAACTTGTACACACAGGAGAGAAGCTTTATCACTGCACTGAGTGTTCAAAGCGCTTTTCTCGTAAGGCACTCCTTGTAAAGCATCAAAGTGTACACACTGGAGAGAAGCCTCATCACTGTACTGTGTGTTCCAAGCGCTTTGCTTATCAGGGATCCCTTGTACGGCATCAAAGCGTACACACATGAGAGAAGCCTTTTCACTGCACTGTGTGCGAGAAGAGCTTAAATCAAAAGTCAAATCTCGTAACACCAAACACACTGGAGAGAAACCTTATATCACTGCAAAGTGTCTTCCAAGCGCTTTTCTTAGAAAGAAAGGCCATGTATGGTATCGAAGTGCACACACAGGAAAGAGGCCTTATCACTGCACAGTGTGTGGGAAGAGCTTTACTGGTAAGGGACATATGCAACGGCACCAAATAATACACGCTGAACTGAACCCTATCACTGCATAGTTTATGCCAGGAACTTCACTCAAATGAACGTTTCTACAACACCAATAAATACAAACTAGATCCATTTTCACTGTAACAATCTTATGTCCTGCTTACCCCAAAGTAAGTTTTACTGGAATGTTGTAACTTAGCTACGGCTTATAGTCATAAATTCCTAATGGTCAGTGTTCCCTGTAGGGAGCGTGCAATTAGTGTAATAACCCTGAGTGCGCAAACTCCGTTACGAAGCGCATACACTTCATACATCACTGAGGCACCATTTGCAGCTTTTGCTTTTAAAAAGCGAGCAGCGTGGAAAAAAAGATCTCTTGCGTGAAGGAGCACAGAGAGCAGATCTTGGGCCTAGCAACATACCACGGTGGAAGAGGGGAGAACGTTGCAGTGTGCCTCTTAAACGGCAGGTATCGGTTTGCTGAGGGACACAAGTTGTGTAGCATGTTTCTTCTTCGCATGCTGTTTGCTGCACTCGTTTCTGAGAGAGGCTGAAGGACTTTACAGGCAGCTGTGGCTCTCTGGGCGTGATCCCAGCTAAAAGTGTTCAAAAGGCAAGCACTCCGCGAATAATGGTATGCCTGTGCTAAATTTATTTAGAGAAGTCATTTCTGACCCTGCCGCAAGCATGCCAAGTCATATGTGCCCCCAGTGAGGCAGCATCATTAAGATGAGTCATTTTCCCGGCCTAGACCTGGGCTCTGTAATTGCAGCTCTGGTCACCTGTGAAGCGTGATTGTGAGCAGCCATACAAGAATGTAAGGAGATATGATCGGTAACCAATCACATCCTCATGTTATATCTTTTAAATGTGCTGAGTCTTTCTCACTGCTAGTTGATTCTATTGTACCAACCGAATATAGGATTCATTTACCACCTCTTTCACGCCGTTACATGAGGGCACAACCGCAACGCTATCACGCGGTCTTACAAAACACACACTAAACTACTACTTACACGTCACAACAACTTTTAGCTCACAGCTAGGGCTCTCAGCACAGCCCCCTATTCGCAGATGCCAGAGTCCCAACAAATCTAAGCCCGTAGCCCCTCTGCAGCGCACAGAGGTACTCGCCTCTCGGAACGGACTTGCTTCCATCTTCAGCCCAGGTGCTGCTCGCTCTTTGTGATGTGTGATTACCGTTGGAGCTGCAGAAAGAAACGTGGGGTCTTTTACCTTCCCATCATACCTTTTACCACATATGTTTGAGTTAGTAGTTGAACTTTGTTTATTGCAGATGTATGTAGACCTCTTTTCCTAAATAAATCCTGCTGTATCTTGCATTGCAATGGGTTCGAGTCAGCATTCTGTGCATTTAAGATCCCCTCCTACAGGGCTGACATTTATTTGTTGTCACTTTGTAAGCTCCACAGTGTCATGCCTCGAGGTCCGCAAACGGGCGGTCCCTTTAAGAAACCCCTACATAAGCAGGTAGAGCCCTTGGAGCGACGCTTTACGTCCTTGCGTCAAGCTCCCGTTACTGCGATTCCTGTCCTGTTTCCTGTTGCCTGATTTCCGGAAATCCTTAGTGTTTGAACGAGCTCGCCTCCGTTCCTCTGCATTGAGGCTTTCTACTTGTTCCTGCTGTGGTTCCGAGTTCTGGAACTTGTCTTAGAGCCTCGTTTTGTATTTGACTGCTCCGCCCGACGGCCGGGTTTTACTCCGCCGTCCGGCCGGGCAGTGTGTCAGTGTTCCCCTTGGTCTTGCTGGCTCCGCCCGACGGCCGGGTCTTGCTCCGTCGTCCGGCCGGGCAGTGTACTGACCTCTCCTCTTTTCCCTTGGCTCCGCCCGACGGCCGGGTTTGTACTCCGCCGTCTGGCCGGGCTGCTGCTTCCCCGTCATTTCTATTACCTGCTCCGCATTCCAGCCGGGCTTGTTCCCCGCTGCCTAGCAGGGGATTCTTTAGGTATTTAGCCGTGTTTATTCCTTCCCTCCACCCGGCGGCCGGGCTTAGTCTCCGCCATCCGGTGGTTCCCTTACCCGCCATTTGTTTCCTTCTTGGTCCTTATCATCTTCCCTCACTTCCTGAATTCCTGGCCATACTTACTGTGTGTGGGTTCTGCACTTGCGTGGACTCGTGAAAGATACATCTCCACATCTCCCAGAATCACGGTAACAGCGCAGTGCGCTATTCTTATGTTATTCTCTATAAAGTCATTCTTGAATTAATGAATGTTTCTTTTGCATCTCAGACAGTTAGTTCTACGTGAATGTTACCTTCTGATTCTGGTGTGCTCTACTGCGATACAGATGTTGGTTTAAGAGTCTTCTACATGTTATCAAGTAAGAATACTATAATCCTGAACAGTGTTATACAAGTGCACAGTACACCTCGAGTAATCACTATTGTGTTTCTTGTTTGTTCCTCCACCTTAGCTCAACCAAACCCCTGTCACCAATCCACAGTTATATGCCAGCAAAGTTTTATTACCTTTGGTATGTAGTACACATAAATTGTAGAGGTGACTGTTGTTCTTCTGTGTATGTTTCTGAGGGTTAGTAATTCCTGTTTTGGTTTTAGCCCCTACACCCATTAGAGGTCCAGGCCAGGTGCATGTCCACCCACACAGAAGTCTACAACCAAGAAGAATATTTTTTCCCCGCCTTTCCTTGTTTTGTCTCCCTGTTTTCCCCTGGCGAGCCTCTCGGTACTCTAGTGCTTGATAGAGTCGGAAGGCCGTAGGGGAAGGCTGTGGAATATTCATCGGATCCTTGGCGCTCCTGCGGAACCTGCCTGAGAACCATTACAGAACGTAAAGCCCACGTGGTTTGTTCTGCCCGAGCGTCATGGATCTCGATGCGGTATCCCTGGCTGATGTTGCTAGTATGTTGGGGAATCTACAGGTAGAGACCCAAGCATTGATATCTAGAGTGGATGTATTACAGCGACAACAGTCTGGTAGAGCTACTGGGGGTAGCACATCGGTGGTTCAAGTAACCACACCCCCTTCTCTACCTTTAGCACCACCTGAAAGGTATTCCGGAGACGGGGCACGATGTGCCGCCTTCCTTAGTCAGTGTCAGCTGCATTTCTCCTGTAAAGCTGCATGTTTTCCGTCCGACCAGGCTAAGGTAGCTTTTGTAATTTCCTACCTCAGTGGGGGAGCTGCAGATTGGGCCATACCGTTAGTTGACAGGGATGATCCGTTGCTACACAGTTACCCCGCATTTAGGAGGGAGTTTCGAAAACTTTTTGATAGACATGTATACACCCAGTCTGCAGATACAGAATTATTAGCCTTGAAACAGGGCAATCAAGATCTCGTGTCCTACATTACTTCTTTTCGTAGACTTGTAGTTGAATCCCACTGGCCAGAGGAGAAACGTGGCACCATGTTTTACAAAGGTCTCAGAGATGACTTGAAGGATGCTTTATCACAAATTGTAGATCTGCCTACATCATGTAACGAGTTCATAGATTTAGTGGTAAAAATAGATCACAGACAACAAGAAAGAAAGAAAGAGAAGGGTAAAACTGAAGCAAGATATCTACCTTTACGTGAAAAGAAGGTCACTGTGGAGAAATCCACTGACGAGAGTGAGCCCATGCAGATAGGCATAGTGAGGGGACCTCTCACACAAGAGGAAAGACATAGAAGACGAACACTCAGACTGTGTCTGTATTGTGGGAAGGCAGGCCACTTTTTGAAAGATTGTCCTGTAAAACCCGCACAGTCTAAGTATTCGGGAAACTAGGAAGCCTGGAGTCCTGCGAGACAAGGACTCCAGGTAGGTTAGGATTAACAGTCTCTTCCTCTGACTATAGAAACACCCCAACGAATCACATGTATGTGTCTGCCTTTTTGTCTAGCGGAGCACATGGTTTACATGCGTTAGTAATGATTGATTCAGGGGCATCAGGGAATTATATGGATCAAGAATGGGCCAAACAAAACTTGTTACCTTGTACACCAAAAGCAATAGCCAGTCATGTCACCACCATTGACGGTAGCCCCCTTGTCTCAGGCCCTGTGACACATCATACCTCTGTTTTACACATGACTATAGACCCCGAACATCACGAAGACATAAGTTTTGATCTTATTTGTTCTCCACAATTTCCAGTACTCCTAGGTATACCCTGGCTCAGAGCCCAAAACCCTAACATCAATTGGGAAACCTCGACCATAACGTTTCCACCTAAACCAGGGGAACCAATAGGGGGAACATTAGTTAACATGGTTTCTTTGTGTAGCAGTAGTGATGAGAACAAGACTGAACTACCCTCGTGTTACCAAGATCTACACTCGGTCTTTGATGCTAAAGAAGCAGAGATCCTCCCGCCACACAGGGTTTATGATTGCCGCATAGACCTAGAGTCGGGAGCAAGAATTCCATGTAGCAGAGTATATGCTCTCACCGAAAAGGAGAATGTATATTTACGCGATTACTTGGACGACATGCTTGCTAAGGGTTTTATAAGGCCTTCCCGTTCCCCGGCCTCCTCTTCTCTATTTTTCATCCCTAAACGAGAAGGAGGTCTTCGGTGCTGTATTGACTACAGGAAGTTGAATACTGTCACGATCAAGAATCGTTATCCATTGCCTCTGATCAATTCCCTCCTTGACCGAATCCGCAATGCCAAGTTTTTTACCAAGCTGGACTTGCGTGGCGCATATCATCTTGTGAGAGTCAGGGAGGGAGATGAATGGAAAACCGCGTTTTGTACTAAATTCGGGCTATTCGAGTATCTGGTGATGCCCTTTGGGCTCTGCAACGCTCCTGCAGCGTTTCAGTTTTTCATAAACGAGGTCCTGAAAGAAATGCTGGATCTATACGTCATTGCATATATCGACGATCTTCTGATTTTTTCTTCATCTTTGGGTGAACATGTACAGCATGTACGCAACGTGTTGGAACGCTTACTAGAGAACCGTTTGTATTGCAAGCTAGAAAAGTGCAACTTCCATACACAGGAGGTCCCCTTTTTGGGTTATATAGTGTCTCCTTGGGGTCTCAGCATGGATCCCGCTAAGGTGGAAGCAGTCTTGTCCTGGCCAGAGCCTCGTACAATAAAAGAGATCCAAAGTTTTTTGGGATTGGCCAATTTTTATAGAAGATTTATACAAGGATTCTCTACGCTTGTAGCACCTATCACTGCTTTGTTGAAGAAAGGAATCCCTTTCGTTTGGTCCCTAGCAGCAGCCGAGTCTTTTCGCCTGCTGAAAACGGCCTTCACTAGCGCTCCTGTTTTGAGGCATCCGAACCCGGCCTTTCCCTTTGTGGTGGAGGTAGACGCCTCACTGGTGGCAGTGGGTGGAGTACTGTCCCAAATAGACACGGAGTCAGGCGAATGTCATCCGGTGGCCTATTTCTCTCATAAGTTCACCCCGGCTGAATACAACTATGCAGTGGGAGACAAAGAATTACTGGCCATCAAGAAAGCATTCGAAGAATGGAGGCAGTATTTACTGGGTGCCAGATATCCCGTGGTGGTATATACGGACCATCGCAACCTACAATATATCAATTCCGCTAAGGCACTTTCCATGAGACAATTACGTTGGTCACAATTCTTTAGCGAATATAACTTTACAGTTCACTACAGACCCGGGAGAAAGAATGGAAAGGCCGATGCACTGTCAAGATTAGGGTTTGAAGTTCCTACGGACGTAGTCGAACAACCATACATCATCCCTAGAACTAGTATTGTAGGAGGGACGTCAGAGGAAGAAGATTTCATAGCACAGGTTCGGAGTAGCCAGGCTGCAGTGGACATGACAACGTTGGTGGGTTCCCAAGACATGATCTCAAAAGAGGGTGTAGTCTGGGTACAGGGGGGAGTGGTGCTACCTTCTACTGAACTACAACAACAGGTTTTGAAGTGGTATCATTCACATCCAGTGGCAGGACACCCAGGAATAAAGAAAACCACCAAGGCCGTGAGAGAGAGATTTTGGTGGCCTGGTATGCTTAAGGATATAGAGACCTATGTGAAGACATGTCACGTTTGTGCCCAAACTAAGGCTTCTCACCTTAACCCAGTTGGCCTGCTCATGCCGTTAGCTTCTCCTCCTAGCCCTTGGCATACGGTGTCACTTGATTTCATAGTGGATTTGCCTGTGACTAAGAGGAAGAACAACACGCTACTGGTAGTAGTAGATTTGTTTACGAAAATGGCCCATTTCGTACCCCTACAAGGCTTACCTACAGCAGCTAGCTTGGCTTCCATATTTCTACAGCACATAACCAGACTTCCGTCTTAGTGTCCGACAGGGGTGCCCAATTTGTGTCACGTTTCTGGACGAGTTTCTGTTCCATGCTCCAAATCGATGTCCGACTGTCCTCAAGTCACCATCCGCAGACAGACGGACAGACAGAAAGGGTCAATCAATGTTTTGAACAATACATACAAAATCAAGTATTACATTCATTGAGTGATTGGGATGAGTTAGTATGGTTAGCCGAGATTTCATACAACAACAGTCCGCATTCCTCTATCAACGCAACCCCTTTCTTTTGTTCCTATGGGTATCACCCCAAGCTATTGCCTTCAGTAGTCCCTACTGATGGATCCAATCCAGCTGCCACTGACAGACTAGAGAAACTACAACAGGTACACAAGAACGCTATCGACTGTTTAGATATGGCTAAGGTGCGGTACACAGAAGGGGCTAACTTACACAGGAGGCTAGAACCCATTTACACTCCAGGAGACAGAGTATGGCTTTCCACAAAGCATATAGCATTGAGGGGTCCACGCAAGTTCAACCCTAAATACATTGGCCCCTATAAGGTGGTGAAGATGATAAATCCGGTGGCCATGAAACTGGAACTTCCCCCCTCTTTCAGGATTCACCCAGTGTTCCACGTTTCACTGTTGAAACCGGTTGAACCAGGTACCAAACTGCCCCAAAGACCTGCTCCTGTGAACCTCCAAGATTCGGATGAATATGAAGTGGAGGAGATTCTGGATTCCCGTAGAAAAGGAAGGGGCTTGCAGTATCTGGTGCACTGGAAGGGTTACGGAATAGAAGAGCGTACATGGGAACCTGACACTAATATCCATGCCCCACGTCTGATACGTCTGTTTCACCAAGGTCATCCTGACAAACCCAAACCAGGAGAGGGGAGTTGTGGGGGGAGTGTACTGTCATGCCTCGAGGTCCGCAAACGGGCGGTCCCTTTAAGAAACCCCTACATAAGCAGGTAGAGCCCTTGGAGCGACGCTTTACGTCCTTGCGTCAAGCTCCCGTTACTGCGATTCCTGTCCTGTTTCCTGTTGCCTGATTTCCGGAAATCCTTAGTGTTTGAACGAGCTTGCCTCCGTTCCTCTGCATTGAGGCTTTCTACTTGTTCCTGCTGTGGTTCCGAGTTCTGGAACTTGTCTTAGAGCCTCGTTTTGTATTTGACTGCTCCGCCCGACGGCCGGGTTTTACTCCGCCGTCCGGCCGGGCAGTGTGTCAGTGTTCCCCTTGGTCTTGCTGGCTCCGCCCGACGGCCGGGTCTTGCTCCGTCGTCCGGCCGGGCAGTGTACTGACCTCTCCTCTTTTCCCTTGGCTCCGCCCGACGGCCGGGTTTGTACTCCGCCGTCTGGCCGGGCTGCTGCTTCCCCGTCATTTCTATTACCTGCTCCGCATTCCAGCCGGGCTTGTTCCCCGCTGCCTAGCAGGGGATTCTTTAGGTATTTAGCCGTGTTTATTCCTTCCCTCCACCCGGCGGCCGGGCTTAGTCTCCGCCATCCGGTGGTTCCCTTACCCGCCATTTGTTTCCTTCTTGGTCCTTATCATCTTCCCTCACTTCCTGAATTCCTGGCCATACTTACTGTGTGTGGGTTCTGCACTTGCGTGGACTCGTGAAAGATACATCTCCACATCTCCCAGAATCACGGTAACAGCGCAGTGCGCTATTCTTATGTTATTCTCTATAAAGTCATTCTTGAATTAATCAATGTTTGTTTTGCATCTCAGACAGTTAGTTCTACGTGAATGTTACCTTCTGATTCTGGTGTGCTCTACTGCGATACAGATGTTGGTTTAAGAGTCTTCTACATGTTATCAAGTAAGAATACTATAATCCTGAACAGTGTTATACAAGTGCACAGTACACCTCGAGTAATCACTATTGTGTTTCTTGTTTGTTCCTCCACCTTAGCTCAACCAAACCCCTGTCACCAATCCACAGTTATATGCCAGCAAAGTTTTATTACCTTTGGTATGTAGTACACATAAATTGTAGAGGTGACTGTTGTTCTTCTGTGTATGTTTCTGAGGGTTAGTAATTCCTGTTTTGGTTTTAGCCCCTACACCCATTAGAGGTCCAGGCCAGGTGCATGTCCACCCACACAGAAGTCTACAACCAAGAAGAATATTTTTTCCCTGCCTTTCCTTGTTTTGTCTCCCTGTTTTCCCCTGGCGAGCCTCTCGGTACTCTAGTGCTTGATAGAGTCGGAAGGCCGTAGGGGAAGGCTGTGGAATATTCATCGGATCCTTGGCGCTCCTGCGGAACCTGCCTGAGAACCATTACAGAACGTAAAGCCCACGTGGTTTGTTCTGCCCGAGCGTCATGGATCTCGATGCGGTATCCCTGGCTGATGTTGCTAGTATGTTGGGGAATCTACAGGTAGAGACCCAAGCATTGATATCTAGAGTGGATATATTACAGCGACAACAGTCTGGTGGAGCTACTGGGGGTAGCACATCGGTGGTTCAAGTAACCACACCCCCTTCTCTACCTTTAGCACCACCTGAAAGGTATTCCGGAGACGGGGCACGATGTGCCGCCTTCCTTAGTCAGTGTCAGCTGCATTTCTCCTGTAAAGCTGCATGTTTTCCGTCCGACCAGGCTAAGGTAGCTTTTGTAATTTCCTACCTCAGTGGGGGAGCTGCAGATTGGGCCATACCGTTAGTTGACAGGGATGATCCGTTGCTACACAGTTACCCCGCATTTAGGAGGGAGTTTCGAAAACTTTTTGATAGACATGTATACACCCAGTCTGCAGATACAGAATTATTAGCCTTGAAACAGGGCAATCAAGATCTCGTGTCCTACATTACTTCTTTTCGTAGACTTGTAGTTGAATCCCACTGGCCAGAGGAGAAACGTGGCACCATGTTTTACAAAGGTCTCAGAGATGACTTGAAGGATGCTTTATCACAAATTGTAGATCTGCCTACATCATGTAACGAGCTCATAGATTTAGTGGTAAAAATAGATCACAGACAACAAGAAAGAAAGAAAGAGAAGGGTAAAACTGAAGCAAGATATCTACCTTTACGTGAAAAGAAGGTCACTGTGGAGAAATCCACTGACGAGAGTGAGCCCATGCAGATAGGCATAGTGAGGGGACCTCTCACACAAGAGGAAAGACATAGAAGACGAACACTCAGACTGTGTCTGTATTGTGGGAAGGCAGGCCACTTTTTGAAAGATTGTCCTGTAAAACCCGCACAGTCTAAGTATTCGGGAAACTAGGAAGCCTGGAGTCCTGCGAGACAAGGACTCCAGGTAGGTTAGGATTAACAGTCTCTTCCTCTGACTATAGAAACACCCCAACGAATCACATGTATGTGTCTGCCTTTTTGTCTAGCGGAGCACATGGTTTACATGCGTTAGTAATGATTGATTCAGGGGCATCAGGGAATTATATGGATCAAGAATGGGCCAAAGAAAACTTGTTACCTTGTACACCAAAAGCAATAGCCAGTCATGTCACCACCATTGACGGTAGCCCCCTTGTCTCAGGCCCTGTGACACATCATACCTCTGTTTTACACATGACTATAGACCCCGAACATCACGAAGACATAAGTTTTGATCTTATTTGTTCTCCACAATTTCCAGTACTCCTAGGTATACCCTGGCTCAGAGCCCAAAACCCTAACATCAATTGGGAAACCTCGACCATAACGTTTCCACCTACACCAGGGGAACCAATAGGGGGAACATTAGTTAACATGGTTTCTTTGTGTAGCAGTAGTGATGAGAACAAGACTGAACTACCCTCGTGTTACCAAGATCTACACTCGGTCTTTGATGCTAAAGAAGCAGAGATCCTCCCGCCACACAGGGTTTATGATTGCCGCATAGACCTAGAGTCGGGAGCAAGAATTCCATGTAGCAGAGTATATGCTCTCACCGAAAAGGAGAATGTATATTTACGCGATTACTTGGACGACATGCTTGCTAAGGGTTTTATAAGGCCTTCCCGTTCCCCGGCCTCCTCTTCTCTATTTTTCATCCCTAAACGAGAAGGAGGTCTTCGGTGCTGTATTGACTACAGGAAGTTGAATACTGTCACGATCAAGAATCGTTATCCATTGCCTCTGATCAATTCCCTCCTTGACCGAATCCGCAATGCCAAGTTTTTTACCAAGCTGGACTTGCGTGGCGCATATCATCTTGTGAGAGTCAGGGAGGGAGATGAATGGAAAACCGCGTTTTGTACTAAATTCGGGCTATTCGAGTATCTGGTGATGCCCTTTGGGCTCTGCAACGCTCCTGCAGCGTTTCAGTTTTTCATAAACGAGGTCCTGAAAGAAATGCTGGATCTATACGTCATTGCATATATCGACGATCTTCTGATTTTTTCTTCATCTTTGGGTGAACATGTACAGCATGTACGCAACGTGTTGGAACGCTTACTAGAGAACCGTTTGTATTGCAAGCTAGAAAAGTGCAACTTCCATACACAGGAGGTCCCCTTTTTGGGTTATATAGTGTCTCCTTGGGGTCTCAGCATGGATCCCGCTAAGGTGGAAGCAGTCTTGTCCTGGCCAGAGCCTCGTACAATAAAAGAGATCCAAAGTTTTTTGGGATTGGCCAATTTTTATAGAAGATTTATACAAGGATTCTCTACGCTTGTAGCACCTATCACTGCTTTGTTGAAGAAAGGAATCCCTTTCGTTTGGTCCCTAGCAGCAGCCCAGTCTTTTCGCCTGCTGAAAACGGCCTTCACTAGCGCTCCTGTTTTGAGGCATCCGAACCCGGCCTTTCCCTTTGTGGTGGAGGTAGACGCCTCACTGGTGGCAGTGGGTGGAGTACTGTCCCAAATAGACACGGAGTCAGGCGAATGTCATCCGGTGGCCTATTTCTCTCCTAAGTTCACCCCGGCTGAATACAACTATGCAGTGGGAGACAAAGAATTACTGGCCATCAAGAAAGCATTCGAAGAATGGAGGCAGTATTTACTGGGTGCCAGATATCCCGTGGTGGTATATACGGACCATCGCAACCTACAATATATCAATTCCGCTAAGGCACTTTCCATGAGACAATTACGTTGGTCACAATTCTTTAGCGAATATAACTTTACAGTTCACTACAGACCCGGGAGAAAGAATGGAAAGGCCGATGCACTGTCAAGATTAGGGTTTGAAGTTCCTACGGACGTAGTCGAACAACCATACATCATCCCTAGAACTAGTATTGTAGGAGGGACGTCAGAGGAAGAAGATTTCATAGCACAGGTTCGGAGTAGCCAGGCTGCAGTGGACATGACAACGTTGGTGGGTTCCCAAGACATGATCTCAAAAGAGGGTGTAGTCTGGGTACAGGGGGGAGTGGTGCTACCTTCTACTGAACTACAACAACAGGTTTTGAAGTGGTATCATTCACATCCAGTGGCAGGACACCCAGGAATAAAGAAAACCACCAAGGCCGTGAGAGAGAGATTTTGGTGGCCTGGTATGCTTAAGGATATAGAGACCTATGTGAAGACATGTCACGTTTGTGCCCAAACTAAGGCTTCTCACCTTAACCCAGTTGGCCTGCTCATGCCGTTAGCTTCTCCTCCTAGCCCTTGGCATACGGTGTCACTTGATTTCATAGTGGATTTGCCTGTGACTAAGAGGAAGAACAACACGCTACTGGTAGTGGTAGATTTGTTTACGAAAATGGCCCATTTCGTACCCCTACAAGGCTTACCTACAGCAGCTAGCTTGGCTTCCATATTTCTACAGCACATAACCAGACTTCATGGGGTCCCTTCCGTCTTAGTGTCCGACAGGGGTGCCCAATTTGTGTCACGTTTCTGGACGAGTTTCTGTTCCATGCTCCAAATCGATGTCCGACTGTCCTCAAGTCACCATCCGCAGACAGACGGACAGACAGAAAGGGTCAATCAATGTTTTGAACAATACATACAAAATCAAGTATTACATTCATTGAGTGATTGGGATGAGTTAGTATGGTTAGCCGAGATTTCATACAACAACAGTCCGCATTCCTCTATCAACGCAACCCCTTTCTTTTGTTCCTATGGGTATCACCCCAAGCTATTGCCTTCAGTAGTCCCTACTGATGGATCCAATCCAGCTGCCACTGACAGACTAGAGAAACTACAACAGGTACACAAGAACGCTATCGACTGTTTAGATATGGCTAAGGTGCGGTACACAGAAGGGGCTAACTTACACAGGAGGCTAGAACCCATTTACACTCCAGGAGACAGAGTATGGCTTTCCACAAAGCATATAGCATTGAGGGGTCCACGCAAGTTCAACCCTAAATACATTGGCCCCTATAAGGTGGTGAAGATGATAAATCCGGTGGCCATGAAACTGGAACTTCCCCCCTCTTTCAGGATTCACCCAGTGTTCCACGTTTCACTGTTGAAACCGGTTGAACCAGGTACCAAACTGCCCCAAAGACCTGCTCCTGTGAACCTCCAAGATTCGGATGAATATGAAGTGGAGGAGATTCTGGATTCCCGTAGAAAAGGAAGGGGCTTGCAGTATCTGGTGCACTGGAAGGGTTACGGAATAGAAGAGCGTACATGGGAACCTGACACTAATATCCATGCCCCACGTCTGATACGTCTGTTTCACCAAGGTCATCCTGACAAACCCAAACCAGGAGAGGGGAGTTGTGGGGGGAGTGTACTGTCATGCCTCGAGGTCCGCAAACGGGCGGTCCCTTTAAGAAACCCCTACATAAGCAGGTAGAGCCCTTGGAGCGACGCTTTACGTCCTTGCGTCAAGCTCCCGTTACTGCGATTCCTGTCCTGTTTCCTGTTGCCTGATTTCCGGAAATCCTTAGTGTTTGAACGAGCTTGCCTCCGTTCCTCTGCATTGAGGCTTTCTACTTGTTCCTGCTGTGGTTCCGAGTTCTGGAACTTGTCTTAGAGCCTCGTTTTGTATTTGACTGCTCCGCCCGACGGCCGGGTTTTACTCCGCCGTCCGGCCGGGCAGTGTGTCAGTGTTCCCCTTGGTCTTGCTGGCTCCGCCCGACGGCCGGGTCTTGCTCCGTCGTCCGGCCGGGCAGTGTACTGACCTCTCCTCTTTTCCCTTGGCTCCGCCCGACGGCCGGGTTTGTACTCCGCCGTCTGGCCGGGCTGCTGCTTCCCCGTCATTTCTATTACCTGCTCCGCATTCCAGCCGGGCTTGTTCCCCGCTGCCTAGCAGGGGATTCTTTAGGTATTTAGCCGTGTTTATTCCTTCCCTCCACCCGGCGGCCGGGCTTAGTCTCCGCCATCCGGTGGTTCCCTTACCCGCCATTTGTTTCCTTCTTGGTCCTTATCATCTTCCCTCACTTCCTGAATTCCTGGCCATACTTACTGTGTGTGGGTTCTGCACTTGCGTGGACTCGTGAAAGATACATCTCCACATCTCCCAGAATCACGGTAACAGCGCAGTGCGCTATTCTTATGTTATTCTCTATAAAGTCATTCTTGAATTAATGAATGTTTGTTTTGCATCTCAGACAGTTAGTTCTACGTGAATGTTACCTTCTGATTCTGGTGTGCTCTACTGCGATACAGATGTTGGTTTAAGAGTCTTCTACATGTTATCAAGTAAGAATACTATAATCCTGAACAGTGTTATACAAGTGCACAGTACACCTCGAGTAATCACTATTGTGTTTCTTGTTTGTTCCTCCACCTTAGCTCAACCAAACCCCTGTCACCAATCCACAGTTATATGCCAGCAAAGTTTTATTACCTTTGGTATGTAGTACACATAAATTGTAGAGGTGACTGTTGTTCTTCTGTGTATGTTTCTGAGGGTTAGTAATTCCTGTTTTGGTTTTAGCCCCTACACCCATTAGAGGTCCAGGCCAGGTGCATGTCCACCCACACAGAAGTCTACAACCAAGAAGAATATTTTTTCCCCGCCTTTCCTTGTTTTGTCTCCCTGTTTTCCCCTGGCGAGCCTCTCGGTACTCTAGTGCTTGATAGAGTCGGAAGGCCGTAGGGGAAGGCTGTGGAATATTCATCGGATCCTTGGCGCTCCTGCGGAACCTGCCTGAGAACCATTACACACAGCGCTCCGGCTTCAGTAGTGAAGAGTGCTGCCACAACCAACTGGAAAGCAGCTAACCCACTCAGCAGCCCCATATCTATGAGTGCCGCCAGGTATAACTTGATTTACCTCTTGTCAGGAGTAAGTATTGTGTCCATACTGATTTTTTTATTTCTTTTTTTCATTCCAACCCTTTTATGCTTTCCTTATTTGAAGAATGCAAAATACAACAAGACTTAGGGCAGGATGTACTAGCATCAGGAATACCGATTTCCTATTTGCGATTCTATATGAGTCGCAATTTGGAAATCGGAATTCCTAATGTATCAAACTCTTTTGAGTGTCATTAGCGATTGCTAGCGAGATTCAAATAGACCTACCTCATGCATATTAGTGTGATAGGTCGCAATTTGAGACCCATTAGGAATCACAACCATCACAGAGATGGCAGCCTGCTGAGGTCAGCAGACCACCATGTCTATGATTGTTTTTTAATAAAGCAGTCTGTTTATTTTTTTTTTTAATGCAGCCCGTTTTCCTGAAAGGATAATGGGATGCATTTAAAAAGAAAAAAAATACGCTTTTTCGTTTAAGTTTTTTAAGAGTAGACAGTGGGGTCCGTGGGACAGCCTCCTGCTCTTAAAAATATTTGTTTTCCATTCTTCAAAGGCCCTCTACCTATTTGCAAATGGGTTACCACCTCCTTCAGGTAGTCAGTATAATTTCACCTTAATTCGGTCGCAAAACTTTCATACAGCCCATTCAGAGTCAGTAATTGGAAGAAATGCCGTAAACACGCCCCTTTTAAATACCAAATCGCACACACTAATTGCGAGTAGGTAGCGTGTTACTGAATCACAATTTTTATTTGTTGCAATTGTAAAAGCATTTTTGTGGTTGGACGTTTCCAAATGCCAAAATGCTTTGTACAAGTGGCCCCTAATGATTTACTCCCCCAGTAGGAGAACTAGCCAATAGGGCACTACACTAATGGTGCAGCGTCAGCTTTGCACGTGTGCAGCAACAGCAGTGGCTTGAGCACCGGCACAGGTTTTTTTTTTAAACAAATGAATCACTGCAAGCATTCATTTATTTGTGCTCCTCATGATTGAAGATATCTCTTGCAGCCTTAGGCTTGGAGATAATATTTTGTTTGAAGTCCATGTTCGCGTTTTACCAGCGGACGGCAGATGCTCCTGCTGTTCTTGGTCCATTCATCACACACTCCTGCTGGTGCTTGCTGACTCTTCATGCTTCTGTGCACTTTACCATTGGTGCAGCAAGTGCAGTGGCACGGGGCCCAGGACTGTGAGGGCCCGTTGACCCTGTAAATTACTGTATATTAGCAGCCCAACAACAGTCAAATTGGTGATTTCCTTTGCTTGCACCTGAGCTCATGGCATCCTGGTCTTTCCACAAGTATGCATAAACCCGAGCAGGACGTTCCTGCTAGCACTGATGGGGGGCTGTACGCTTTGGAAGGAGAGTCGATCTCTCAAGGACCATGCTCAGATAAAATGATCATTATTACGAGTCTCTGCACTGCCGACGCCTGAGCAGCAGGAACCCTTCGTCTACCTCTTCTTGGTTCAGGCAGGACTTCATTCTGCCTAAGTAAGGTTCCCGTATGTTTCATTTAACAACACAGTTTGGTTCCTAAATGCAACTGAAAAGATCTGGGGCAGATTTACAAGTCCTTTGCGCCTCTTTCACGCCGCCATTGCGTCGCTTTTGTGACGCAACGGCGGCGCAAAACATGCGCCATGGTGCGGGGTATTTACAATGTGACGCATCTGGGAGATGCGTCATGTTGTAAAGCCCTGCGCCATAAGGAGTCGTTCCGACGCAGGGGGGGCGTTCCTGCGCAGGAACGCCTCCTAAAAGTGCCTGAGTGAAATCTACAAGATTTCACTCAGTCACTTTTAAGCCAATGCTGCATCAAAACCCTGCGCCTGCATGAAGCAGGGTTTTGATTAGGCTTGACGCAGCATTGTACAGATAGGGCCCCCCAGAGCATTGCTGGAGCTGCGTCGCGTTCGCGACGCAACTCCAGCAATGTGCCGCCTTTACGGCACAGATGCGTCACACATCTGTGCCGTTTTTGCCCCATGGTGCGCCGCATTGTAAATGCGGTGCACCATGGGTGGCGGAGCTGTGGCGCACAATAACTGGCGCATCCCTGGGGATGCGCCAGTTATTGTAAATCTGCCCCTTAGATTTTAGTGGGATGAATAGTACATAGGATTATACCTGCAAGCATTTTGGAAATACAAAACAGACACGCATCAACCCTTTTAAGAATATCCACACCTTATGTCCATTATACTCCACTCCACGTGTTGTATAGCATTCCCCATCGGAGGGAGGGGACGCCTTCACAAAAGAAGAGTCGAGGATGTGTTGCATCTTGAAAGGCTTCAAGCCTGTGCTCTGCGTGCTGCAGATGTCCGCAGTGGATGCCTTAACCATCTGCGCTACCTTACATGCTTACTAAGACACAGGAACAACAGTGTATGTATGTCAATTGTAACTGAGGCTCAACAAACATTTTGGTTTAGAGGATCGCCTAAACCTTTTTGTTTCGTAGCTACAAGCACTTTCTTTCTGTGGCACTTTGCATTTCATGTTCACTGTGCTGCGGCTCACCATTACCAGTCCACCGAAAACAAAATGCAATTGAGAATTGGTTGCAGGTTGCAGGCTCCACTCATCCTCCACCGTTCCACAAGCAGGTAGTTTGGATCTTCCATTTATTTAAGGCAATTCCTGAAATATCAAAAATAGCTGTATAGTCCAGAAAAATGTTTCACACTCTCAGGGGATTCCTTTCTTTTTTTGTCCAACTCCTCTCTGCTGCAAAGCATTCAGTGGTAAGTGGCGCTCTTCAGTATACCTTTCTGCTGCTAACAATCATTCGATAGACCTCTCTCCACACACCTGCCCCACAGGACCTGTTGTCTGTACATTCTTCAACTGCATACATTCGTTTGTCCTTTGCAGGGGTCTGGTTATACCGCAGCCCCATTCCATCGCCCACCATGCTGCAGCCTGCAATCCTCTTTTAGTATCCTGTGTCCAGCATCACCCCTCTGCGTGCCCTTCCTCCTCTGCATTTTCGCCTTTTTCCACTAAGTATGCCTTATAAAGGGCCCAGTAGTCCCTAGGGCGGTTCTGCACAGACTGAAGCTCATTAAAAGTGTCCAACTACTCATTACAGTATGCCATGTCCGAGTGCCGATCCCTCAATATTGGGGCAGGGGCCCTTGCCCAGCGCATCGCTACTCTGCGCTTAGCTAATAGTAGTCCAATAGCTACTAGCTTCCTGACCAATTTTCCTAGGTCCCAATAAAGCTAACATTGGTTCCATCTGTATAGTGAAGCTGTTCTAGCCGTCTATGCCTGGAAAACTCCCTCCCAGAATTGAAGTATCGCTGGACAGTACCAAGCAGCATGTATAAACCCTTCTTCCTGCTCACTGCATCGCAGGCAGTTTGCAGATTCCCGTAGGCCATATCAGTACAATCTTTCCAGCGTATAATACACACGGTTTATGTACTTAAAGTGTATCAACTGGTGTCCCCATTTACAGATCCCTCCTTCATTTTAGCTCATCAGGACTGCCATATCTTATCTTCTACGGGCCTACCCAAGTCTCTCGGCTAGTCCGATCTTGCTTTAGTCACACTGGGTCTGCGCCTGCCTGTGCGTAAGCATAGAGCACTCTTACTAACTTGTCAGGGGCTTCTTCTGTTTCAGGGCAGAACGTGCCGGCATGTCTGGTGGCTCTTGCAAGTCTTGTCGTAATAGTTCTCTCAATTCATGGCAGTGATATCGAGTCAGGGCTGATGGCGGGTGCTGTGCTCAGGGATATTCCTCCAATTCCCAACCTTTACTCTGTGAAAAAGATCTCCCATCTTTGTTACCCCTTGCGTTTGCAGGGCAGTTCTCATATTTTTTACCAGTACTAATGAGAGCCAGGTGCACCGCTCCAGTTTAACATGCTGGAATACAAGCGTGTGCCCCTTGTGTATCTCACAAGCTCCACCATGCATGTGATGCAGTGTTCAGTAGATCAAAGACTCGAAATTTGGTGGGTTGGAGCCTTGAAAGTTTCTGTGGGAGTGTGTGGGGGTGTGTGGCCTCTCTCTCCAAGCACTGATTAGGCAGATCGTGTGGGCCATGAATCCAGTAGTAGGCGAAGGAGCTTTGCACCACTTTATCGTACAATTCTAGGTCTGGCGCATTAAGACCCCCCCATGTCATAAGGTAGAGTGAGGACCTCCCACCGAACCTTTGGCTGCTTTCCCACCCATGCTAATTTTGTCAGAAAACTTCATAATGTCGCAAAAATAACTTTAGGCAGGAGAATAGGTATGTTCAGAAACAGAAACCTAGGGAAGACTACCATTTTCATAAGAGCTATGTGCCCAATGAGAGAGAGTGGTAGTTTAACCCAGCAGTTCACATCCTCTAACATTTGTATTGCCTTACCGTAGTTCTCAAGTATGACTATTGCTGGGTCTGTATGAATCTGTATTCCCAAATATCGTTCTGCTTCTGTTGTCTATCGTAAGGGGAATTCCAATACTGGTGGCGTCGTGGATTGGGTAAGGGGAAAAATGATGGACTTATCCCAGTTAACCTTTAGCCCTGAAAGACCCCCAAATCGTACCACTTCTCTTAGCATAGGCGTAAGATTCTTGCCTGGTTCCCGAACATACAGTCTTTCTTTTTTAAGGGACTATTTTTAATGGGAAGAGACTTCCTCAGCATAGTACTCGATATCAAGATTTTAGTACTTTAAAACTAGGAGATTGGATTGGCTCTCTTGTTGGTTTGCTCAAGCGACTGGAACTCAATTATCCTATTAACTGTTTTGTTAATTTGCTTCTGATTCTCGCTATTCCAAAATATTCGGGCTGGCTTTTGTTTGACTAATACCTCTCCCCTACCATGTGATAGAGACCATGTAGAAACTGGCTGAAGACGGAGGTCTATTTCCAGACGAAGTATTGCGTGGTCACTGCTTTGGATAAATTGTGTTGATAAACTGAAAAATGTATTGAAAAAGTCGTAACTGCTGATAATATAGTCCAGTCTAGATAGCCCTGATGGACCCTTCCGCATATATGAACCTGGCACATCTCCTCTCATTCTTACGTTTAATGTGGAGCAATATATAGAGTTGATGATGAAGGACTTATTTGGACAAGATCTATCTACTTTGTTTCTTATAGAACGTGCACATCGCACGCTGGGACCACGACCAAGACCAGGAGCGCCGGCACGGCCCTTCGTGGCGCGCGTGTTAAACTACAGGGATCGAGACACTATTTTGCGAAAGGCAAGGGATAGAGGAGAAATACAATACCAAGGCAACAACATCGCACTATACCCAGACTTCACATTGCAGGTTCAGGCGGCATGGAGGGAATTTGTACCGGCCAGGAAGATCTTCCAACAAATTGGTACTAAATACTCTTTTAATTTACCCTGCAGGACTGAGAGTCCAGGGACCGGGAAAACCCACCTTTTTTACAGATGCAAAAGCAGCGCTACAGTATGCTAAGCAAATGACAAAAGACCACAAGTAACAGGAAGGGACTAGCTGCCTGCAGACTGTGAACAATATGAGCGATAACGACTGAGAGCGGACAACTGGAGCAGATCACGTAGATAAGTATTGAGTCCTGAACTCTGGGGCAAAGGTTAGGCAGTGGCGGGGTGTTGATAACGAAGGTAGAATTGGAAGATCGGCAGAATGGCTGGGACACTATTGTACAATATAGGTTCCCTGATGGTCGATAATCATTGTATACAATAGTGTACATATTAGGACCGTGGATGCATGTGCTACACCGGCAACCCTGTCATGAGTACAGGGGAATATTGCCGGCACACTCATGCACCCCACTGGGATGATTCCCGTGTGTTCACTACTGTGGACCATGTGTTTACAGTTTTGGGGGAAGGGGGAGGGTAGTACACAACCTGTTTGGGGGTTGGTGTGGGTTGGGGGGGGTACGGGGTAACGTTCGACAATTTCTTCCTGCATAGACAACTGTCACTGCTAATGGAACACAAATGTATGATGCATGCCTCCTGTTGGTTAGATATTGATATTACGGGTTTAATATGTCAGTGTTAAAATGCCTCTCCTGGAATGTGCGGGGTCTGAATGACTGTAGAAAGGTCAGGCTGGGCCACTCATATTTAGTAAGACACGAAAAAAATATATGCCTGCTGCAAGAGACCCATCTGACGGCTACAGCAGCTACTGCACTTAAACACACAAGATGGGGGAGGTGGTGGAAGCTGGGTATTCAAATTATTCAAGGGGGGTGGTGATACTGATTCGCAGAGGGCTACAGTGGCGGACACATCATAAATATATTGACAGAGAAGGGAGGTATATATTATTACAAGGCACACTGTATAACACCCCAGTAGTGATGATAAATACCTATGGGCCAAACACAGACGATCCCCTTTTCTTTAACGAGTTGGGACAAAAGATAAGGATTTTAGGTGACCCGGCGATCCTATGGGGAGATGACTTTAACCTGGTACTCTCACCAGGTGTGGACAGGCAGGGAGCACTGCAGGAACATCACCCGAAAGAAAGCAACTGAAGTTCTGTTGTGACTTATAGAAGAACACTGTTTAGTGGACGTCTGGAGAAGGTTGCATCTGACAGATAGGGAAGGCACATGCATGACGTATCATCGTAATTCCTGGTCTAGACTGGATTTCTGGCTTGCGTTAAGAGACATTCACGCATGGGTACTGGATGCTGTACACTGCCCCCGAACTCTCTCTGATCATACACCCACACTGATAACACTGCAAATACCAACACCATATCGCCAACCCTTTAGCTGGCGTTTCCCTTTCAAGAGCGCTGCTAGATCAGATTTTTCGTGAGGAGCTAAGAGAGAAAATACACGAATACTTCACACTGAATGAGGGAACAGTAGATTCTCCGGGTACCCTGCGGGAGGCGTTTAAGGTGGTTATCAGAGGGAACTGTATGGCACTTAAAACAGGTGTACTTAGGGACATACACAATGCATAGGCTAGAGCGCGACATAGGCGAAACTGAGAGATCAATCCGACAAGCCCCGTCTCCCAGTGCCCTCGCTCACCTGAGAACCAAACTAAAAGAATATCAGACAGAGGCAGAACGAGAAACCGCGAACATGTGTTAATATACACAAGTGAGACGATATGGTGAGGGAGAAAGGGCAGGCAAAACCTTGGCTTGTCTGCTAAGAGGCCCAAGAGGAGTTAACTATATCACTGAGCTGCAGATGGAGAGTGGTGAGGTAGTAAGAACGCCCAGCGACATATTGCACGTAATGACCACATTCTATAAACAACTGTACACTTCGCAGACAAATCCCACCCATTCCACCATTGTAGAATACCTAGATACAGTGGCGCTAGCATAGTTTAATAGGGGAGCCCGGAATATATGGATTTACCGATAACGTTTGAAGATGTGAGGCAGGTGATAAGTGGAATGCCAGCAGATAAATCCCCTGGGGCAGACGGATTGACAGCAGCCTTTTATAAGGAATATGCAGAGGTACTGGCCCGCATCTATTGCGGGTATATATGGAGGCAATGGAAACAGGTGTGCTGCCATCCACCCTTAGGGAAGCCACAATAATTACGATATTGAAACCTGGCAAGGACCCCACTAGACCGGACTCCTACAGGCCACTATCAGCATTAATATATATGCCAAAATATACGCTAAATTGCTTGCAAACAGACTACAGCCGATGCTGGCACAAATAGCGTTGCCAGATCAATCCGGTTTTATCCCAGGCCGGTCAACGGCGCACAACTTACGAACTATATTTGGTTTATTGCACTACCTGGCCCCCTTGTGAAGGCAGTGGCTGCTTTACTGGACGCAAACAAAGAATTCGACTGACTGGAGTGGAAGTATCTTTTCACTCTGTTGCCCCGGTTAGGGTTCAGCCCTGCGTTTGTAAAGCAGATACAGGTAATTTACTGCAACCCGATGGCAGGCGTAAAGGTGAATGGGTGAATGTCTGGCTCGTTTGATATCACGAGAGGGACACGTCAGGGGTGCCCACTCTCGCCACTATTATTTGCGATCGCCACTGAGCCACTGGCTGCCAGACTCCGCCAACATCACACCCAACGAAGCATAGGTTTTACGTCTCAGGGCTTACTAATTTCTATGTACGCTGATGATACGACGATATATCTCGTGAACCCAAGTGAAAACCTTGATGTAATTATGAGAGAACTGGTGCGATTTGGAGGCTTAACGGGAATACGGATAAACTGGGAGAAGTTGGTAATGTTACCACTCACTGACGGCACTACCCCCTGTGAGACGGAATTACCCATTCAATGGGCGGAAGGCCCTACAAGGTATCTCGGCATATGGATAAGTAGGTCCATACAGGAGATATGGTTGGCTAACTATGGGAAGGTGATGGACTGGATCGAAAAAAGAGTCCGGTGTTGGAAGGGGCTCCTACTGTCATTAACGGGCCGCATAGCTATAATGAAAATGATAATACTCCCCAAACTCCTATACCTCTTTGTAAACATACCGATGCCGCTAAATGTACACTTTTTTAAAAGGCTGCATACCAATAACATCGAGCTAATCTGGGCGGGTAGACAGCTTAGGGTATCATGGAACTTGTTGACATTGCCATTTGCTCAGGGGGGTCTGGCGGCCTCGGAATTTGAGCTTTATGCATATAGAACACAGGCACAATACCTCCATTTTTGGCAACGTCCTACCCCATACCAACCACATGTAGCGATAGAACTTGACAGAGTTGCGCCTACGGCACGGCAGTATACCAGCCATACAAGAGGCCTCATGATGAAATGAACACGAGATGGGCCTGGAGAAACATAGCTAAAAGAGCAGGTTATAGCGAACTGTACGCACCATCAATGCCGCTGGGAAGCAACCCACTATTGGCGCCACTAACTGACCGAGCCACCACACTAAGAGCAAAGGCACATGACTTGACGAAGCGGGGGGCCTATATCCAGACAATGTATTTCTTGAGCTACAACAGGTGTGCAAACAACAGACACCATCGGCATCAGACATGCTGTTATATTATCAACTAAGGGCGGCAAGTAGAGCCAGATATGAAAGCTTTCTGCAGGCGCTCCCCACTCTGACAGCACTAGAAGACGTACTATCAAATGCATCTCCTCACAAATTGATAACCCGTATATATAGTACCACCCAGAATTCGTCCCCTATCACTACGAGTACATCTAAAGGGCAGTGGTAGGCTGTCACGGAGACCACTATAACCGAAAAACAGTGGCAATTTTGTTGCTCGCAGCTAGAACATTTATCACCAAATTACAGGTAGCGACTTATACACTTCAAGTTTTTAAACCGGATATACAGAACACCGATACAGCTACACTGAATGGGTTTACAGGCTGCCACGAGATGATGGAGATGTGGGGTGCAGGAGGCTACGTTCCTCCATCTAGCCTGGATGTGCGTGCCGATTGCGAATTATTGGGAGGAGGTTGGCAGGCACATTGGAGAGATAACTGAGACACAATTACACCTCACCCCATTGATTGCATTGTTGGGCTTTGTAGCAGAAACACCAAAAAGCTTGCGGTGTTGCTGTTGCTGGCAAAATGCAGGTGGCTATGCACTGGAAGAAGCACCGGCTCCCCACGATAGCGGGATGGCTACATGCAGTTATGTACTGCAGAGATCAGCTGACGAATTATTGGGAACTAACACCAGTAAGATCTAGACCGGTAGATATATGGGTGCCGTTTGCAAGGTGGTTGCAATCCAGGGGTGCAGACCTACAGAACGCTATTTAAAAACAAAGTACACAAATTGGGGGTGGACAGGGTGATCGTGGGGGGAATGGCTAAACTGACCCAGTTAACTGCGAGGGCAGAGGACTATACACGGACATATACAAGAAGTTTACAGTGCACGTATGGAGATTGATAGGTGGGCAGGTAGCATCACTAGGAAATTTGAAATATCAGGAGGACAGGGTAAGGGAGGTTACTATGGGGTTGTTGAGATGATAAGTTAGTTACAGTGGAAGTGACTCAGAGAAACTATTAAATTGCATGTTATGTAGATCCTCAAATGTTAGGAGGGCTGAACCGCCGCTGAGCCTCAGGGATGTCAGCAAAACGGCTATGTACGACGAGTTTGAAGACGCTTTAAAATGCTGCCGGCCCCAATGGTTGTAGGCGCCAAGCTGTGTTCACTGTACTACTGTGAAAATAAATATTTTGAACAAAAAAAAAAAAAAAGGAAGCTTGGCAGTCTTTTCTTGTGTGTGTCCATTTAAATTGTTTAGTAACCACAACCATACATTGTCATTTTGACTGGTACTTGTGTGATTTTCATCATCTTGGTTCCATATCCATCTACCTCCAACCTCAATGTTAATTATTAGTTTATCCGGCAGTCCCAGGTTACACTGAACAGCATATGCATTCCTAAAACCACCGCTTCCATTTCATACAGCCAAGAAACAAAATATTGGCGCATTGTGGACTGCCTGCATTGAAACGTTTGATGATTTCATTAATGCACGGGAAGAAGCAGATAACAAAAAGATAATCAAATACCTCAAGAACCTTGCAGGTGAAGGAGTGAAGCAACTGATAAAGAAAATTCTACAAACTAAAGAGGCTTCTTACCATCAAATCAAAGAGGGGCTCAATATAAAATTCAATCCAATGCCAAATTTTTTATTATGAGCAATATATTTTCAGGCAAGAAAAACAGAACGTTGGTGAAACATTCAGTGAATTAGTAGAAACTTGATATTCAATTCCATTCAAACACTTTATTGCGGTCATTAGACCATAAAAACGCAAGTGCATAAAAATGATAATACATACAAGCATCCACCAGGGCCTAAACTCAATGCCCCAGGGTCCTATATTACGATTGCAAGTTATCCCGCACCCCAATAAATAAGCACGGTACATAACAACACATACGTAGTGCAGTTTTTTTTATTTTTTTTTTATTCTTTTTATTAACCATAGGAATCAATCACTAGGCAGTATACATAGTACAATGGCTTTGCTTATCTGAATCAAGGTTTTCTGACGTTTACAATACCCAATGTAGTTATTGGTGATACATGTCATATCTACAATGGTTCATCTTGAGTTGGCACCAGCGGCGGGGTACAGAGATTCCCCCTATATTCATTGCAGCCCTCCCAGATTCTGGACCACTTCCTGGGACATCCCCTGGCCACATAGACATATTTCTCACGAAACATGCACCAGTCCATATCTTTTTTCCAATCACAGCTGGTGTCCGCGCTGCCCCCAACTTCTGGGCTATGTTACATTTAGAGATCATAAGCCCCAATGTAACCCAGGTGACACGATTGATGATCAGGTGTGTCGGTTCCCACACTTTCAGGAGACATCTCTTGGCCTCCAGGGGGAGTGTCTGATCTAACACTTCTCTCAGACTCCCATGTATTGACTTCCAGTACCTCTGGACGTACGGGCAGCCCCATAGTATATGAAGGAACGTACCTTCACCTCCACAACCTCTTCTGCATTTACCATCAGCTGCCCTACCCATGAGCACCAGCCCAGGTCCCGTGATATAGATGCGGTGCAATATTTTAAGTTGTACTAGCCTCAACTTTGCTGCGATGGCTACCTCTCGTGGCGAAGACAGTGCCGTCACCCAGTCCTCATCATCTAGAATCATGCCGTCCCCTTCCCATTTCTCTTGCAATTTCACTAAGGGGTATCCTGTGTGATTTGCAAGCTTTTTGTATGTGAGCGAGATTCCCTTTGTCGGTAAGTATCCATCAAGGAGCCTATCTTCGAGGGGTGCCGCGTCAGGAGGGGCATCTCCCCTCTGAAGACAGGAGTACAGGGCATGGCGGACTTGCATGTACCTAAAATGTTCTGTGGCGGCAAGCTCATACTCTCGTTGTAACGTGGAAAATGACTTGACCTCCCCTTTCACCCATAGGTCGCCTACTTTCGAGATGCCTATGAGGTCCCATTTGTCAAAGCCTTTAGTGGACCATAGGTTCCCCAGTCTTTGGAAGTCCCACAGTGGCGTTGCAAGGGTTACTTTATTGTCCCATCCCATGCTCCTGGAGGCTTCTCTCCACACCTGTACTGATTGTTTAGTCGGCCCGGTTAGAAGGTGCCCCTCCGGTCTTTGAATAAAGCGCCCGGTTATAGTTGCGCGGTTTCCCATTCCATAGTAGACGGCGTTGTAAGGTTTCGATCTCCTTAAAATAGCTGGTGGGAACCAAATCTAGCGAGTTTTGTAGGACATATAGGAATCGGGGCAGGGACATCATTTTGAACAGGGAGGCTCTACCTTGCAGTGAGAGTGCGAGTTGCAACCAGCGCTCAGAAGCCTTGAGTGCTGATTTGTATCGGGCAGCCCCTGGGTAAGCCTGTGAGGGGTCTCTTGAGGACATATAGAACTGACTTGAGCCAGTTTATGGTGTACCCTGAGTATCTGCCAAAGGTGGCAAAGATGTCAAGTACTGCCGTAAGCAAGACCTTCGGGGAAGTTAGGAACAGCAGTATGTCCTCCGCATAGAGTGAGATGCGGTCCTCCCAGGATTCTGCCCATCTGAATCCGCGGATCATCGGATCCCCCCGTATCCAGGACGCCAGGGGCTCCAGGGCTAAGGCGAACAGGAGGGGGGAGAGCGGGCAACCCTGCCTCGTGCCTCTGCCTAGTTCAAACACGTCAGATTTTTTATTGTTTACCACTATCTGGGCTAGTGGTTTCGTGTAAAGAAGTCGTACCCACCTGATGATTTGGACCGCCCCTTCTTGGATTGTAGTCACCCTCCCCATTGCTCCGGGTACCCTGCGCAAATTCAGCGCCGTGTTGCTCTGAGGCATGAAGCCCGATTGATCTGGATGTACGAGGTTATTGATGATCTTAATTAACCTATTAGCAAGGAGTTTTGCTAGGATCTTTGGTTTGGCGTTCAATAGGGAGATCGGTCTATAGGAGGAGCAATCTGTCCGGCTTTTACCTTCTTTGTGGAACATCACCAGAGTGGCTAGTCTTTGGTCCCTTGGCAGTTCCCCTATTTCCCTTCTCTCCTTTAACATATTGCAGAGGTGGGGGGACGACAATATCTGTCCCAAGTTTATAGAGTTCAATCGGTAGCCCGTTGGGCTCCGACGCTTTCCCTGAGTTGAAACCTCTGATTGCTAATACTACCTCATCTGGTGTGAGTGCCCCCTCCAGATACTCAAGCTCTGACTCCAAGAGTTTAGGAAGTGTTACATCTCGTAGAAGGGCAATAGAGTCCGGCGTTGAGTATGGGTTGTGGGAAGCATATATCTCCTAGAAGTGTAGGGCAAATGTGTTTTCTATGTCTTGGGGGGTCTGTAATTATGTGTTCGTCTTTATCTATTAGCTCTGGAATCAGTCTATTTGCCAGTTTTTGTTTATCGAGCCAAGCAAGCAGTTTCCCGGCTTTGTCTCCTTGATCGTAGTTTCTGCCCAACGTGTCTCTCCCCAGCTCTTTGGCCTTATCAGTTACCATGGCCCTGTAGCTATCCTGTTTTAATTGAAAGGTGTGTAAGGTGTCTGGGTTAAGTCTATCCGCCTGTTCTTCCTCTAGTCTGCAGATTTCCGTCTCTAGTGCTTCCACCTCCTTGACCCTTTCCTTCCTCACCCCGGCTATTTTGGAGAGGGCCTGACCCCTGACCACAGTCTTAAACGCCTCCCACAGTGTCTGGTGTGAACTTACCGATCCCTCATTCTCTAGGAAGTAGTGTTTGATGGAAGCGTGGACCGCTTTATGAACCACTGGGTTACGGAGCTGCCAGGGGTTGATGGGTGCCACTATACCCACTCTCTGTTGGCCCACCACTAGTTGCATCCACAACGGGGAATGGTACAATATGCCTCTCGCCATGTGTTTGACCTTTTGGACATATTGTATCTGGTCAGGGGGGGCCAACAAGTAGTCCAATCTGGATTGTGAGTTGTGGGCACCTGAATGAAAAGTGTACTGGGTGGTGCTTGGGTGAAGTGAGCGCCATGCATCCTGTAGCCCCAGCGCCCCCAAAAAGTTAGGCAACCAGCTGTTAGATGGGGGAAGTCTTCTAGGCGGGTGTCTGTCGTGTGTGCCATCTACCACTGCGTTCAGGTCCCCTCCCACTATCAACAGTCCCTCCGGGATCATCATCAGGATAGATCCTAGGTCCTTGAATGTTTCTCCCAGTCCCCCCGCAGCTTCTGAAGTGTGGTGGAGCAATGCGTAACAAGAGATTGATAGATCCAGGAGATCTTTTTGGTTTCCAGATCCCCCATAAAGTCTCTCGTCTCCAGTGGGCTGAATTCAGGGAGAGATTCCAAACCTTCCAGACTAGGGGACAGAGCATGGCAAAACTTGAGGTATCAGTAGAATTGTGACTGGGGTATAAGAAATTCACTCTGTAGGTCCCGGAAAGACTTGAGTGTCGTGCCCCTCATAACATCCCCCAGAGTTGAAATACCAATATCATCCCATCCCAGGAAGCCCTGCAAGGCCGCCAGCTCGGGCAGGCACCCATTGTTCCAAAGGGGGGTCTGCCTAGTCAGGGTATCCCACCAACTCGTGCAAATTAGTCTGACCCTGGCCCAGTGCATCATGGGAACAGGGCAGACCAAACTACCAAGCCAATTCTTTACTGGAAAGGAAACAAGCTTCCGGGGACCGGTTTCTGGCATTACAGCCGTCTTCGGCCCGGCTTGCTTAAATCCTGATGGTGCAGTGAGCAAGGGACTCATGTCTGAGCATACCCTGCCACTCCTATAGTGGCCAAAACGATTCAGAAAAGGGGGTGGATCAAGCCCTGATCTTTTGACTGGGTAGGAGTGTTCTGCTTAATTCAGATACTCTGTCCATCACCACCCCCTTTTATGAATCGTTTTGGCCACCACAAGTGTGGAAGGGTATACTCAGATGTGAGTCCCTTGCTCACTGCACCATCAGGATTCAAGCAAGCCGGCCGAAGACGGCTGTAATGCCAGAAACCAGTCCACGGAAGCTTGTTTCCTTTCCAGTAAAGAATTGGCTTGGTAGTTTGGTCTGCCCTGTTCCCATGATGCACTGGGCCAGGGTCAGACTAATTTGCATGTAGCCAGGTTCTGAACTGGGATGGTGCAGTGAGCTAAAAAACGGTGATGGATCAAGCCCTGATCTTTTGACTGGGTAGGAGTGTTCTGCTTAATTCAGATACTCTGTCCATCACCACCCCCTTTTATGAATCCTTATTATCAACAAGCATTGGCATAGCCAATAGGTCTCACCTTTGGGACCTTATAAGTGTTTAGCCATGCAACAGTTGATGTTGTTGCACCAAGGATATTGTGCTGGATTACTAAACACTTATAAAGTCCCAAAGGCGAGACCTATTGGCTATGCCAATGCTTGTTCTGCTTTGGTGATGCTAGCTCTGTACAGCGCCCTCTTTTCTCTGATTAGGGGTCTATCTCTTGTTTTGATTGCCTCTATCAATGCTCACTTGGCCATCCGACAACTGTCCTTAAACCAGGGGTGTTTGGTCATTTTACATGCACTTGGGTATGACGGGGGAAAAAATATATCAGCCAGAGTGGAAATCAACACCTCATGGGTCTCTGCAACTCGAGTGAAGGAGATGAATGTACCGTCACTGGAAATGGACTGTTCCTCGGCCACTAGATACAGAATCACTAAGTCCTATAGGGAAGGCATCCTATCACGGGATTGCTGTATGGTTGACCACCCGACTCTTCTTCTATTGTTGGTCTAGGTTAATCTGTCATCTTTCAGTATGTTTAGACCAGACACTTCCTCGTTAAATGGCAGTTCCAACTTCAAGATTAGAGCATTGTGGCCGCTGTTGTGTCGGGTCAGAACAGCAACGTCCACCACCCGGTGCCACATGCTGACAGATATCAGGATGTAGTCTATGATAGAAGAGTGTCCTGGTTGATTAGAAGTGTGTTTCCCTGGTGTGTCTGATTTAGTTTGACATTTACAAACCCTCAGGGAGTGGTTTAGGGTGGGGGATTTAATCTGGAGCACCAGCTGTGTCCAGGCCATGGTTGGCTGAAATGTTAGCCTCTGGATTTGACCAATGTAGGTAGTCTTCACAGTCTTCAAATTGGAGGGGTGCACAATCATTAAGGCACGCACCGGATGCTGAAACACCCCAATGGATACAGGTAATGTGCTGGCAATCAGGGTTTTGGTTGCTATACAAATTACAGTCCTTGTGATAATATCAGGAAAATCTACAGTAAATAAAGGTCCCACCAGTCCATGAAACAGACCCACAAGTTGCAAACACAAAGGCTCTCATACTGACCTGTGGGACCTGTCCTGCCACAGTCACACTGTCCTATAGGCCGGTCCATCCCTCGACTGGAGGTGGGAACAGAGCATGTGCTCATGGTCAGAGACACTTTGACGATTGTTTCTGGACGTGAGCGCGAGAAACAATGCCCATATATTGTAATAAGCTGGGCCCAGAAGACGTTTCCATGACAACCCAGTCACCTCTCTTGGTGCAGCCAAGACTGCAATGAGATTAAACAAATACAGGCTGGCTGAACTCAAGCCTCAGTGAAAGCAAAACGCCTCAAGAAATACTAACAAGCATTTGCAATGCAATAGGTCTCACATTTGTAAGAGTTAGAGCTATTGGCATTTTAAATGACAATGTCTTTTTCCCATGTGTTTTGGTTTGGAGGGGATGTATGTGGTGTGAAATTAGGTGGGTTGGGTTAGAATTATTAGTCGTGGAATTGTGTGGCATGGTGCACAGTAGAAGTATGTGGAAAGCAATTATGTAATATTGAGTGTACTGGAGTTATGTGGAGTGTGAGTGTGTGTCATGAAGTGCACTTATGTGATTTTGATTTGATTTGATGTGGATTTGTAGAGCGCGAATTGCTGCCCTAAGGCGTCCAAGCGCTTGCAATAACACAAACCTACTGGGGAAACAGATGGGGAAGAGGGTAGATCTTAAAAAGGTGAGTTAAAAAGGAAGGTTTTAAGCTGTTTGCGAAACGTGGTGAGATTGGAATTGGCTCTGAGGTGCAGTGGAAGGGCATTCCAAGTTCTGGAGGCGTTGTGGGCAAAGGTCCTGCCGCCGGATCTGGATCTTTTTATTCTAGGAGCCACTGCTAGAAAGGTCTGGCTGGAACGAAGACTTCTGTTGGGCGTGTAGTGAGTGACTAGGTCGCGGGTGATAATTGGACCATTGTCCCAGAAGGCTTGATGGGCAATACACATTGCCTTAAAAAGAATTCTTTGTCGGACCGGTAGCCAGTGGAGGCTGACCAGTCCGGCCCTCACTGATTGTCTGCGAGGGATTTCCAGCAGTAAGCGGGCTGCGCAGTTCTGCACTGTTTGCAGCCTGCGCAGAGTGTACTTATGTGGATGGTTATTATGTGTTGTGGAGTGGCATGATGAGGAGTTTAATTATGTGGTGTGCTGTTGAATTTTGTGGCATGATGTGGAATTCTGTGGTGTGGATTGGAGGTATGTGTTGTGTAATTGTGTTGGTTTGGAACTGTGTATCATTGAGTGAAGTTATCCTCGACAGCCTAACATAGAAGCACCCACAGCTGCAGCACTCTGGTAACAGAGGGAGGGAGCATTACCCAGGGGCTGGCTACATATGCAGCATCGAGAGAGTAACGGCCATTGGCAGTGCTGCAGGGGCAGCTTAAAGTAAGCGCAGTGCCACGGACCAACCGAAAATAACGCAGCAGCCCCTGTATGGCCAATAATCTTAAAGGAGTCTAGGAAAGGCCACCTGGTGACAGGCAGTGAAGAGGCAGTCCAATGGTAAAAAGAAGGTGTCTGGAGAAGGAAGGGGCAAGAGAAGGAGAGAACCAAAAGACAGGACCAAGACGAGGATTAACAGAAGGGGCGGAAGGTGAGTACGCAGAGTGTATTAAGGTGGCTGGAAATAGAAAAGTGAGAAGTTAATGGACAGAGAGGGGCTAGAGGGACGGCCCGGACAGAAAGAGCAGAACGGGACTGGTACAAAGATGTGGCTGGGCAAAGAGGAACATGAAGTGGCTTAGCAAGAGAGTTACAGGAAGTGGTTTGAGAAGAGAGTGACAGAGGGTGTGACAGGAAATGGATAGAAGTAACATGAAGAGGTTTGCAGAGAACTGACATGAAGAGGCTGGTTAGAAAAGAACACAGGATGGCTGGGAAGAAAGGAACAGGAGTTGGCATGCCAGGCATGAGGTGGCCTGACAAAGCTAAGCGGCATCTGATTTGGGGGAACCCGTGGCCTGGGAGTTAGAGCCAACCAGATTATTTTTGACGGATAGACTGTGTGAGCAGAGGCAGATGGGCAGTACCTAGGCTGAGCAATGAGGGACGGGCAGGACATGAGGAGGTAGTGTGGTAGAACAAATCCAAATGCGTAGCATGAGGAAATTGGTAGTAGTGTATCCAAAAATGGATAGACCCGCACATACACAAATGAGAGTAAAATAGACACAATATTAGAAAGAAACAATTACAGAAAATCTTTGTAGTATTTTTGAGGACGGATCCAAATGCGTGTTGAAAGAGACAAATGCACAGGGCTGTGAATTGGCTAAGTTTAGAAATGTGACATGACTGGGGATATATGGCTGATCCGGGATTAGCAGAAGGGTGGGAAGATTGGGCTGGTAGCGAGGGACGGGCACCGGGGACAGAAAGGGCAGTGTCTTAGCATGGAGTTTGTAATCAGAGAGGAACAGGAATCGACTGAGCAGAACGGAATATGATTTGAATGGACAGATGTCATATAGGTAGATATATTAAAGTGCCAGTTTGACACTGGGGGACACAAGGTTGAGGGACAATGTACCTGCAGGAGAGGTAGTAATAGATAGAAGGAGGGTGGGCAGACTATGTCCGGGGGACACTGGATGTAGGGACACCAGAGTCAGCTAGGCAGAATGTGTCTGGGAGTAAGATGCCGTAAAGGTACAACAGTCAGCTAAGCAGAGTGGACAGGCAGCTGAAGCAAGAAGAGTGGGCAGGGTGGCAGGAAGAGGGTGAACACGGGGCCAGAGCTGCCGGGGTAGATCAGGGCTGTGCAGAGGGGAGCTGTGTACACGAGGAGGGTAAGCACTGGGCGCCTCAGGCCAACTGTAGAGTGGCACCCTCTGGCAAAGCATTAGTGTTCACTGCAGAGAAACAGGATGGAGATGTAGCTATGAAGAGACTGGCACGGTGTAACATTATAGACACAAGGGTAGGAGCGTGTATGCTGCCCAGGTACGAGAAAACAACACTGAAATATGTCTAAAATGACACACAGCTTGGCTTAAAACCACGAAGACAGCTAAGAAACACTCCCCACCCACACGCTTTTCACCTCCTCCTCCCCCACAGGTTCCCCAGCAGATTATCGACAGAGTCCCAACAGCAGCGCAGGCCCAGACCCCATTCACAATCCAGATGTGGCCTGGGCAGATGAGACTGGTGCCACTCCTGAGGTATGCTCACCAGCAGTGGCCTCTGAGTGGTCGTGGAGGGCAGCCGATGCCTGGCTTAGTGGAGAAAGAGATGGCACAGGAGCAGCCCTTGCCCCCTGCCCCAGCACCCGGCCTGCCCCCAGGTGCACCAGTGCTCACCAGTCAGGAACAGCGTCCACTCTGCGGACAAGCATGTCTGAATGCTACCCTCATTTCAGTATTATGTGGGCGCTTGCAGAAAAAGAGAGAGAGGCGCGTGGCCTGCCGTGGTTAAAGATGAAAGGGGCGACTATGAAACGGTTGCCGTGATGATGAAGGGAAACGCATGAATGTGTGTGAAGAGCTCTGAAGAATTGTTCTGATTTTTTACACAGGTCCCTGAGCAGAAAGAAAATATAAACAAGTGGAAGAGCACAAGTCCTGGGGGGTCCATGGGAATCAACAATTGGGAAAAAGATACTACTTCATACTCTGCCCACCTCCTGTCTTGTTTTCTGCCCTACACACATTTCTCCATGCATCCCGTCAATAACACATAAATAAAACATAAATTATTTGTTGAGGAGATAATATTTATTCTGACTTTGATATTCAAAGCAGCATATAAACACTGAGTGATGATGTATGCTCTGTTCTGGTACACACATCTTTTGATAAACTTTTTTTTTAAACATTAGCCAGTGGGAAAACTTACCCACACGGCAACGTGGGCAGTAGTGACGCTGCGTCACTGGTAAGAGTTTTAGACCCACCACAGGCAGCCTTTTCCCCACACAACACAGGGCCAGGGCTGAAACAGGGGCGCGGGGGCGCATGGAGCGTAGCTGCGCCTTTGGGGGAGAAACTTTCCCCTCGCATCTCACGGTGCAGTGGTGAGAGGAGCACCCACGCAGTCACAAGCACGGGCACGCGCACGGGCTACGAGCCTCCTGTCACGGGCCTACACAGGACACCTTCCACCGTAAATGCCTCAAGAACAAGGTGGAGAAGCAAGAGATGTTTGTGCTTTGAAGCTGGTGACTGCAGAAAACAAACCATTATAGAAAATATTACCTGGTAGATTGAGTGTGCTGGTGAATTCGTATCCATGTATGCAGTTTGCAGATGTTATTACTGAGCAATATACAAACGCCTGTTAAAAAAATGCTTGTTTCTGTACTCCAGTGACAGCAGACTACTGTCACTGCATTTCAGAAAAAAAGGGCGCCTGTGCCAGGCCTCAAAACAGAGCCCGATAGACACCCGTTTCAAGGCCCCTTTTAAGAAACTGTTGGTGCTCAGACTTCTTGAGACCCGGCTCACTTAAACTCCTGTACTGCTGGTTAGCATAGAAGGCTTGTTTCCTTTCCGGTAAAGAATTGGCTTGGTAGTTTGGTCTGCCCTGTTCCCATGATGCACTGGGCCAGGGCCAGACTAATTTGCATGTAGCCAGGTTCTGAAATGGGATGGTGCAGTGAGCTAAAAAACGGTGATGGATCAAGCCCTGATCTTTTGACTGGGTAGGAGTGTTCTGCTTAATTCAGATACTCTGTCCATCACCACCCCCTTTTATGAATCGTTTTGGCCACCACAAGTGTGAAAGGGTATACTCAGATGTGAGTCCCTTGCTCACTGCACCATCAGGATTCAAGCAAGCCGGGCCGAAGACGGCTGTAATGCCAGAAACCGGTGCCCGGAAGCTTGTTTCCTTTCCGGTAAAGAATTGGCTTGGTAGTTTGGTCTGCCCTGTTCCCATGATGCACTGGGCCAGGGCCAGTCTAATTTGCATGTAGCCAGGTTCTGAACTGGGATGGTGCAGTGAGCTAAAAAACGGTGATGGATCAAGCCCTGATCTTTTGACTGGGTAGGAGTGTTCTGCTTAATTCAGATACTCTGTCCATCACCACCCCCTTTTATGAATCGTTTTGGCCACCACAAGTGTGGAAGGGTATACTCAGATGTGAGTCCCTTGCTCACTGCACCATCAGGATTCAAGCAAGCCGGGCCGAAGACGGCTGTAATGCCAGAAACCGGTCCCCGGAAGCTTGTTTCCTTTCCGGTAAAGAATTGGCTTGGTAGTTTGGTCTGCCCTGTTCCCATGATGCACTGGGCCAGGGCCAGACTAATTTGCATGTAGCCAGGTTCTGAACTGGGATGGTGCAGTGAGCTAAAAAACGGTGATGGATCAAGCCCTGATATTTTGACTGGGTAGGAGTGTTCTGCTTAATTCAGATACTCTGTCCATCACCACCCCCTTTTATGAATCGTTTTGGCCACCACAAGTGTGGAAGGGTATACTCAGATGTGAGTCCCTTATCGGGATTCAAGCAAGCCGGGCCGAAGACGGCTGTAATGCCAGAAACCGGTCCACGGAAGCTTGTTTCCTTTCCGGTAAAGAATTGGCTTGGTAGTTTGGTCTGCCCTGTTCCCATGATGCACTGGGCCAGGACCAGACTAATTTGCATGTAGCCAGGTTCTGAACTGGGATGGTGCAGTGAGCTAAAAAACGGTGATGGATCAAGCCCTGATCTTTTGACTGGGTAGGAGTGTTCTGCTTAATTCAGATACTCTGTCCATCACCACCCCCTTTTATGAATCGTTTTGGCCACCACAAGTGTGGAAGGGTATACTCAGATGTGAGTCCCTTGCTCACTGCACCATCAGGATTCAAGCAAGCCGGGCCGAAGACGGCTGTAATGCCAGAAACCGGTCCCCGGAAGCTTGTTTCCTTTCCGGTAAAGAATTGGCTTGGTAGTTTGCTCTGCCCTGTTCCCATGATGCACTGGGCCAGGGCCAGACTAATTTGCATGTAGCCAGGTTCTGAACTGGGATGGTGCAGTGAGCTAAAAAACGGGGATGGATCAAGCCCTGATATTTTGACTGGGTAGGAGTGTTCTGCTTAATTCAGATACTCTGTCCATCACCACCCCCTTTTATGAATCGTTTTGGCCACCACAAGTGTGGAAGGGTATACTCAGATGTGAGTCCCTTGCTCACTGCACCATCAGGATTCAAGCAAGCCGGGCCGAACACGGCTGTAATGCCAGAAACCGGTCCACGGACGCTTGTTTCCTTTCCGGTAAAGAATTGGCTTGGTAGTTTGGTCTGCCCTGTTCCCATGATGCACTGGGCCAGGGCCAGACTAATTTGCATGTAGCCAGGTTCTGAACTGGGATGGTGCAGTGAGCTAAAAAACGGTGATGGATCAAGCCCTGATCTTTTGACTGGGTAGGAGTGTTCTGCTTAATTCAGATACTCTGTCCATCACCACCCCCTTTTATGAATCGTTTTGGCCACCACAAGTGTGGAAGGGTATACTCAGATGTGAGTCCCTTGCTCACTGCACCATCAGGATTCAAGCAAGCCGGGCCGAAGACGGCTGTAATGCCAGAAACCGGTCCCCGGAAGCTTGTTTCCTTTCCGGTAAAGAATTGGCTTGGTAGTTTGGTCTGCCCTGTTCCCATGATGCACTGGGCCAGGGCCAGACTAATTTGCATGTAGCCAGGTTCTGAACTGGGATGGTGCAGTGAGCTAAAAAACGGTGATGGATCAAGCCCTGATCTTTTGACTGGGTAGGAGTGTTCTGCTTAATTCAGATACTCTGTCCATCACCACCCCATTTTATGAATCGTTTTGGCCACCACAAGTGTGGAAGGGTATACTCAGATGTGAGTCCCTTGCTCACTGCACCATCAGGATTCAAGCAAGCCGGGCCGAAGACGGCTGTAATGCCAGAAACCGGCCCCCGGAAGCTTGTTTCCTTTCCGGTAAAGAATTGGCTTGGTAGTTTGGTCTGCCCTGTTCCCATGATGCACTGGGCCAGGGCCAGACTAATTTGCATGTAGCCAGGTTCTGAACTGGGATGGTGCAGTGAGCTAAAAAACGGTGATGGATCAAGCCCTGATCTTTTGACTGGGTAGGAGTGTTCTGCTTAATTCAGATACTCTGTCCATCACCACCCCCTTTTATGAATAGCATAGAAGGCAGGCATGTTCTGTTCTTTTCTTTTTGACAAAGAAAATCCTAACATTCAAATAAAACATATAAATAGGAAATTAAATTATGTAAATCGCCTTGTACAGGCTCTGAAGCCTGATATATTACCGACACCTTTAAGAAGTTATACATAACTTCATCCGCTGTCCTGTACTTTAAATACAATCAGACGACATTCCCAGGCCAGAACTGTGAGCCCGGTCGGTATAAGACAACCATTCCCCCAGGCATTGCGAAGATGTGTACTGTACCCTGGGTACTGCTGGACAAATATAATATTATTTTCTGGAACAAACAAGGGAGTTTATTGTTATTAGGTCGGCTGCTGTTCGCTTTGACCTTGGTGACCTTTAACCTGTGAGTTCAGGGCCTCCATTTGTACAAACCATGCCGTCTATCACCGCAGGGCTTGGGAGGGTGCTGGGCTCAGAGCCCTCCACAGGTACGTGCCGCTCAGGGCCACACATTCTTCGGTGATGGCCCCCACAAGCTATATCAGAGGTCTCCACAAAGCTGTCCTTTTTTTTTTTACACGCATTTATACTGCTGACAGGCTGGTCAGAGGTTGGCGTGTACACGGCTGTCTTCTGACATACGTCAGACCTGTCTCCGTGGGCGCACCGCGGAGGGCTCCAGAGGGGGCGCTGCACTTGTGAGTGATTTATGGCCGCTGTCGGGAAGGTTTGTTTCACGGAGCATGCGCTGTACTTTCCTACCGGTCCTAGACCGAGTCAACAGCCTCTGGGGAACCGACTTCCCTGGCTTTGTCATATACCAGATTTTCTACATTATGTTATCGTTCTAAATAATGGACCTATACCTCCCTACACACAGTCAGCCCACTGCCTCCTGGTTTAAAGTACATTTTAAAGAGCAGAGACTCATGAAACAAGCGGCAGGGAAAGCGTTTGCTTACACTTCAGCTTGGAAAACAAAGAAGCCCGCGAGTGGTGTGTGCGCGCGCCACTGCGAGAAGTGCTTTCAAATATCGCGCCCATGTCAGGGCATAATAATGGAAACCACATGGCCTATTGGTAAAAAGACGCACGCATAGGCCAATGGGGTAGCACAAAAGGAATCGTACACGCACGAGCGCGTGCAATTCCTAGGTCAGTGTTAAAAATCCCCGTTTTTCATGTCCACAATGTCTCGCGCTGCGTGAGCAAAGCTGCGCAGTGCAACGCTAGGCGCGAGACCTAAAAAAGTATTACAAACGTACTTTAGTGCAGGAATTCGGTGAGATGCACTACAATGTGTTACACTAACCCCTGATGCGTGGCACTTGGCACGGCTGATACTTGGAAAATGCCTCCGCCCAGGCGGAGCATCATGAAAACTCTTGCACCTAAATTCAGAATCAACAAAGAACAGCTTTCACCTAGTCTAAATACAGAAAGGCAGACTCTCTGATCCCTAGAAGATAAGTGGAAGAAGCCATCAGCACCCTCTCCCTGTAACGTACAGCAGCCTAGGAAAAAGAAACACCAGTAACATTAAATACAGAAGCTGTTTCCCCTCAAGATTAAATAAAAGCACCTAAAAGTGATTGAATTCAGCAAACTCCTCCTTTACTCAAGCATGTCCCTAAATTGCAGATTTGTAAAGTGCGACTCATCACCCCTAAGTGTATCCAGGCGCTGGGGCCGTCGGGGCGATGAAGTGAGCTGTTGCCCAGAGTCACATGATGCTGAGCTGCGGCCAATGCTGGGGCTCGAGCAGTGAGCCCTGTGCTCCAGAGTCAGCTGCTCTGGTGGCTACGCCACACCTGTCCCCAGAGCCTCTGCCCCGGGGTCAGCTGCTCTGGCCGCTGCGCCACACCTGTCCCCAGAGCCCTGTGCCCCGGAGTCAGCTGCTCTGGCCGCTGTGCCACACCTGTCCCCGGAGCCTTGTGCTCCGGAGTCAGCTGCTCTGGCTGCTGTGCCACACCTGCCCCGGAGCCCTGTGCTCTGGAGTCAGCTGCTCTGGCCGCTGTGCCACACCTATCCCCAGAGCCCTGTGCTCTGGAGTCAGATGCTCTGGCCGCTGCGCCACACCTGATCCTCAATACTGATGCTGACTTGGGAAACTGACGAGTTTTTTTAAGTGGATGGAAAGTTGGATCCCGTCTTAAAACTGTGGCTGTCACTCCTCATATTTACATTTATAAATGAACTGACTCTCTTTGGTTTCTCTTTCATATTTACATTTACATTTATAAATGAACTGACGCTCTTTAGTTTCTCTTTCATATTTACATTTATAAATGAACTGACGCTCTTTGGTTTCTCTTTCATATTTACATTTATAAATGAACTGACGCTCTTTAGTTTCTCTTTCATATTTACATTTATAAATGAACTGACGCTCTTTAGTTTCTTTTGCTCTTTTTCTTGTCTGGGGTGAAATGTTTAAACATTTAATTCAAAGATACATATATAAACCTCTGCTTTGGAGTCAGTGGAGGCTGGGCCTGGAAGGACTCACTGCTGGTGCTGACTCTGCCACCAATGACCCGGAGACTATTCACACTCACAGGAAGAGAAGAGCTCCGCAGCCTCCTCTGTTTGTTCTGACTCTGCCACCAATGACCCGGACGTTATTACCTACAAAGGCAGATGGGGTGGCTCTATCGATAGTACACCGGGAGAGGCTCAGTCTGCTGCTGCTGGCGCTGACCCGGAAGTGACTCTGACTCTGCTATTATTACTCTCACAGGTCAGGGAAAAGCAGCACGTGCTGACCCGGAAGTGAAACAGTTCAGTTTATTACGGAAGAGAAAGAAGAGGAGGAGAGAGGGTGAGACTGAGAAGGGGCAGAGGAGGGAAGGAGGGAGGGAGGGGGGCAGAGGAGGGAAGGAGGGAGGGAGGGAGGGGGACAGGGGAGGGAGGGAGGGGGGCAGAGGAGGGAGGGAGGGTGAGACTGAGAAGGGGCAGAGGAGGGAGGGAGGGAGGGAGGGGGGCAGAGGAGGGAGGGAGGGAGGGAGGGGGGCAGAGGAGGGAGGGAGGGAGGGAGGGGGGCAGAGGAGGGAGGGAGGGGGGCAGAGGAGGGAGGGAGGGAGGGGGGGGGCAGAGGAGGGAGGGAGGGGGGGGCAGAGGAGGGAGGGGGGCAAATGAGGGAGGCAGGGAGGGGGCAGAGGAGGGATGGAGGGGGCAGAGGAGGGATGGAGGGGGCAGAGGAGGGAGGGAGGGTGGCAGAGGAGGGGGGAGGGGGGCAGAGGAGGGGGGCAGAGGAGGGAGGGAAGGGGGCAGAGGAAGGAGGGGGCAGAGGAGGGAGGGGGCAGAGGGAGGGGCAGAGGAGGGAGGAAGGGGCAGAGGAGGGAGGATGGGGCAGAGGGAGGGGCAGAGGAGGGAGGAGGGGTCAGAGGGAGGAAGGGGGCAGAGGGAGGGAGGGGCAGAGGAGGGAGGAAGGGGGCAGAGGGAGGGAGGGGCAGAGGAGGGAAGAGGGGGCAGAGGGAGGGAGGGGAGGGCAGAGGGAGGGGGGGCAGAGGGAGGGAGGGGGTGAAGGTAGGGAGGGCAGAGGGAGGGGCAGATGGAGGGAGGAAGGGGCAGAGAGAGGGAGGGAGGGAAGGGGGGCAGAGGGAGGAAGAGTGGGGGCAGAGGGAGGGAGGGGTGCGGAGGGAGGGAGGGAGGGGGCAGAGGGAGGGGGGCAGGGGAGGAAGGGAGGGGGGCAGTGGGAGGGAGGGAGGGGGGCAGAGGGAGGGAGGAGGGGGCAGAGGGGGATGAGGGCCCGGGGCAGTTCTACATGGCCCCTGTTTTATATGACTCCCTTCAGTTAGCCATGGGTCATTAACAGCACATTGCATTATGATATTTTAGAATCCATACTAACAGTGCTTAAACCTAAACTACATGTCCCAGAATGCTATGTTTCCTTGTTGAAATGTAAGACTTTATGGTGCACTGTGCAATGGGGTCACTGTGTGACCTTGTTATAGTACATCAAAGATTCAATCTGGTCTCAGTGTGTGGGTTTAAACTCCTTTATATTGGGAAAGGGTCCAGAATGGGTCCATTTGGGGTTCTTACTCATTTTCACAAATACACCCTTGTTTTTTTTATTTGGTTAGATTAACACACTAATGGATTAACAGTTGTGCTAGAAGGAAACAAAAGCGTATTTTTACAGAGAAATATTAGTTTAATCTTTTTAATACATTTTAAGCGCTTTTGCTCACAGTTCTATACATTGAACTCTTTGAATCCTAACTTTGTTCCCTAAAGTATTGTGAGTGTTTTATTAACCCCTTGGCTGCGGGCCGATTCACCCTCTGTGCTGGGGGGAGGAGGGGGCGCCACAGCGCCCCGGTGCCCATGACGAGCTCTCGTCATGAGCCATGTTTCTCGTGTGTGACCACGCCCATTCCTTAGAATGCCCAGCACAGCAGGGGAATTATCCCCGTGTCTGAGCGTTCTAACGGTCATGACGAACTCAGCTCGTCATGAGCACACGAGAACTGTGGCTCATGACGAGCTCAGCTCGTCACGAGCGTGGGAGCGGTTAAAGCAGATTTATAAAGTCCAGCTAATTACCCACCAAGGTATCCAGGCCCTGGTAGCCATGCTGCTTCGGTGAATCAGTTCAACAACAAGGTCTTGAGTCCCTCCCTGAGGGGAGGTTGAGGCTGGAGGGGGAGGGGGAGGCTGTTCCAGGACTTCGCTGCGAGCTAGGAGAAGGAGCGTCCTCTTTTGTTGCTTTGGCGGATGCAGAGCGGTGTGAAACAGAGAGGTGAAGCGCAGATGTCTGAACGGTTGGTGGAACCTTAGGTGGTGGTTGACGCATGCTGGTCCTTGGTTTTGCAGGGCTTTGTAGTTGTGGGTCAGCGTCCTGAATTGACACCTTTTGTGGACGAGGAACCAGTGGAGTTTCTCGAGGTGTGGGGTAATGTGGGTATGTCTGGGGAGGTCGACTCTGAGCTTGGCTGCTGAGTTCTGTATGGTCTGGAGTCTCTTCAGGGTGTGTGTGATAATTCCTGCATAGGGTGTTGCTGTAGTTCAGGCGGCTAGTAACGAGGGCTTGAGTGATGGTGCTTCTGGTGCTGATTGTGAGACATTTGAAGATCTCTCGGAGCGTGCAAAGAGTGACGTAGCAGGTGTAGGAGACTGCGTTGATGGGGTTTTTTTCAGTGAGTTTGTCCAGGAGGATGTAGAGGTTCCGGGCATGGCCTGTAGGAGTGAGTGAGGATCCTAGTTCGGCAAACCACCAAGAGTCGGTGTTCCCGAAGATCAGTTCTTCTGTTTTTTCTGTGTTGAGTTTGAGGCAGTTGTTTTGCATTCAGTTGGTGACGCTTGTTCAAACTAGCTTATAAAACTATAACTTACAGTTCATTGAGATATTAAGGGTTCGTAGAACCCAGAGCAACATATATTTGGAGCTCCCTATTTGGAATACATTGGAATGTATTACCACTTTTAGGCTCAATTGAAGTCCCTGTGATGCCAAAAAAAGACTGAATCATGTTAAACCTTCAGAACCCGGGCCGGCAAAAGCATCTAAAGGTCCAAGCTGGCTATAGTCCACCAGCCAAGTACTATCAAAAGAAAATTGCAAAAACATTGATAAAGATATTTATTTTAGAGTTTGGGTCTAGATCTTTTACTTGCAAAAACATTTTATGTGGATATCCAGCCAGCTTGTTATACCTATTTCCTAGAAACCTGCTACGTTTAGTGGACTAGTGCATAATATTACAAGAAAAAGGCCTATGCATATAGCACATTAAATTGTAGCTTTAGTTGCTGAAAATTTGTTACCGTCAATATAGCCCCTTTCACCATTGGCATTCCTTCTATAGCAACGAAAAATCAAAGCACTGTTCGGTGGATTTTCACAGTCCCATCTAATAACTCCCCTTTATTTCTCTTCTCCTGCCTTGTATGTCTTCACTTCTATATGTGTGTAAACCTCTCCAGCTAGGCAGTTACCTGTGACCCTGCTGAGTAAGATAATGGGACCGGCCAGGATACAGGAAATGCACTGAGACTTAAAGAGAACAGTAGAGCGAGAGACATTAAGAACAGGTGGAAGGGAGAGACCGAAATAATGTAGAAAGATATGAGAGGCGGAGAGAGGAAAAGTATATAGAAAAATGTGAGGTAGCCAGATGGAAAGATGAAGAGTCTTAGATAGAGGAAGATGTGAAAGAGAGGTAGAGAAATAGGTAGAGTTTATGGAGAAGGTAATGTAGAGAGGCAGAAGAGGACAGTTTTCCAAGGGGGAAGGTGAAGAGAGAGAGGCAATGTAGATAAAAGGTGAATTAGAGGGAGGTAAAAGCAGCAAGAAGTGGACGATGCACGATAGAGAGTGCAAAATGGGAAGAGGTAGAGCACAACATTTCAGGTAACGAGAGTACAGAGAGGTGAAGTGTAGAAAGAGGAATCCGATGAAGAGCGAAACAAGGTATTTGAAAACCTATATGAACTAGAGAAAGAGAGGTGATGTTAATATGGAGATATCAAGTTGTGGGAAAATTAAAGAGGAAGAGACAGTTAGGTAGCGCGATCCGTACAGATAAAGTTTGAGAGAGATAGTTGAGATGGAGGGGGTGAGGTGAAGTGGAGAAGGAGTTCCAGAGAATGATGTGTGTTTGAGTGAAAGAGCGAGTGAGACAGAAAGAAAGAGAGAACAGTTCATGGTTGAGGTAGAGCAATAGAGGTAGCCAGAAAGTAGTAATATATTTAGAGAGGTGAAGGAAAGAGAACAGAGGTAGAGGGTGAGAAAGAGAGGTGGAGAGGTGGAGAGATTAGGCAGTAAACTAATAATGAGTTAAATCTAAAATGTATGTAGTGAGTGAGGGGTTGGTGGGGCAGAGAGAGGTGAGGCAGAGAGAAATTAGCTAGAAAGGAGAGGAGAATGGTGAGGCACAGAAAGGGAGGAGAGAGATGGTGAGAGAGGTTAGGTAGAAGCACGTGAAGAGAGGATGGAGGTGAGGTACAGCTAGAGATGAGTTTGTGTGAGAAGTGAAATGGAAGAAGGAGAGATACAGGGATGTAATAGAGAAACAAAATAAGTGTGGTACAGAGATAGGGATACGGTAGAGAGAGTTGAGTAAGAGAGCTGGGATTAAGAGTGATAGATAAAGGTGTAGGTACAGACACTGTAAGAGAGGCAAGGGCATGAGAGAGAGGTATAGAAAGGTGGAGCAGAGTGAGGTATATTGGATGAGAGGTGAGGTAGACAAAGTTGAGGTAAAGCGATCAGAGATAAAAGGAGGGTGGAGGTACATATAGAAGTAGAGATAGGTTAAGCGGGCTGTGAGGTGAAGTACTGAGAGAATGATGAAACACACTAATTTCACTGTAATTGCCACCAGCTGACGGAGAATGTGAGGGTTAAGACTGGGCAGACCAAGCGTGCACAAGAGAATGTGAGGTTTAAAACTGGGCAGACCAAGCATGTACAAGAGAATGTGAGGGTTAATTCTGGGCACACCAAACATGCACAAGAGAATGTGAGGGTTAAGTCTGGGCAGACCACGCATGCACACTACGGAGCAGATTTATTATTTTTTAGTGCAACACAGTGCACCAATTAGTTGGAGCGCGTTGGTTTGCGAGGAGGAGAAAGAAGCGCTGAGCCAGATTTATGAAATCTCCAGATTACGTACAGATGGCTTGGAAAGGGGGCACATGCCTAGTTCCGAGGGCCACCAATCCGGCGACCAAAATTCCACAGCCCTTTCAAACAAGATAATTTCAGATTTACTACTATTTAATTGTAACTTGTTTGTACTCATCCATTTGTTGATTTGGACCATACAGCTCTTGAAGCGAGCTTGGGTGCCGATGTGGTCAGAGTCACAGGTGACCAACAATTGGGTATCGTCAGCATAGGACACGGTCTGAAAGCTGTGTGCTCTGATGATTCCAGCTAAAGGAGTAAGGTAAAGGTTAAACAACATAGGACTGAGTGTTGAACCCTGAGGAACCCCGACAGTTACCGGGTAACTACAGGAGGTCATTGAATCGGCAACCACGATGGTAGACCTGTCGGCCAAATAGCTCTCAAACCAGGCATAGGCTTTCCTCTGATACCCACCTCTCACTGCCGATGTTTCAGAATGCTGTGGGAGATGGTATCGATGGCGGCAGACAGTTCTAAGAGAACCAGGACAGCTGATTCCTTTTTCTCCAGGGTAAGCCTTTATATTGTCAACAATCTCGACAACAGTATTCTCCGTACTATGGGAGGCCCGAAAGCCACATTGTGAGGGGTCAAGTAGACCGTGTTTCTCCAGATGGACAGTTAGCCGTTTATTTATAAGGTGGTCTAGCACCTTCCCAAAGTAAGGCAAGAGGGAGATTGGGCAATAGTTGGCCGGAAGGTTGGGGTCTGCTGAAGGTTTCTTAAGAATGGGTTTGATATGAGCTTATACCTGTATCAGAGGAACCTTAGCTTGCTGTAGCGACATGTTAAAGATTAGGGTTAGATCATTGGCAATTAGAGGCATGAGCTTTGTACAGGGTCGAGGGGGGAAAGGGTCTCCAGGGGATTTTTGTCAGGCCTTCTTTTACTTCGGAAGTGGTTATGGATTCAAATTTCTTAAGCACAGGGACATTTATGTTTCCGAAGGTATGGCCAACATGGACAAGTCGTTGACTGAATAATGAGAATCTGTATCGTCAAGGCGGAAAGAAGAATAGATGGTTTTAATTTAATTATTGAAGAAAAATGAAATGGAGTCTACCCACTCTTGGGAGGGAGAGAAGGAGGACTGTTCCACAGAAGGAGAGGTGAATTCTTGTAGTATTTTATAAAGTTCCTTGCTTGAGTGAGCAGCATTATTTATTCTTTGCGTTAGGTAGGACTTTTTTGCTAATTTAATATTTTTTATGTAGTTACAGTGAAAATGCCTGTAGGTCTTCTGATTTTCCTCAGTTTTAGTTATTCTCCACTGGCGTTCAGCTGCTCTACTTAATTGTGATGGACGGAGCATCTGAACCAATCAAACACTCACACCCAGTCAACAGATCTGGGTTTAATCCATCACCGTTCTTTAGCCCACTCTGCCACCCCAGTTCAGACATGGCCATATGCAAATCAGTCTGACCCTGTGCCTCATGGGAACAGTCCAGCCCGAACTGCCAAGCCATGCTTTCCCTGGACCGGATTCAAGCTTCCTAGGACCGGTTTCTGGCATTACAGCCGTCTTTAGCCAGACTTGCTTGAATCCAGTGGCAAAGTGAGCAAGGGACTCACTTCTGAGCATACCCTGCCAACTTATGGCGAACAAAGTGGTACAAAAGAGGGTGGTGATGGACGGAGCATCTGAACCAATCAAACACTCACACCCAGTCCACAGATCTGGGTTTAATCCATCACCGTTCTTTAGCCCACTCTGCCACCCCAGTTCAGACATGGCCATATGCAAATCAGTCTGACCCTGTGCCTCATGGGAACAGTCCAGCTCGAACTGCCAAGCCATGCCTTCCCTATGCCTGCTCGGGTTTAAATGGCAGGAGGGGGAGGGGCCAATGTAGTGATACTCTCTGCCCAGACAGAGTGAAAATTCCGGTCAGATGCTGGCAGATCGCCTTAAGTCCCTCCGCTCAACCGGCACTTGCCGTGGCGGACCGGGGACCAGCTGATCAAGGAAGTGCAGGTACGTGGAGCAAAATACGAAAGGTGACAAATAATGCCCAGAGTTTCAGGAAAAACACTTGGATAAAAAAAAAAAAAAAGACAGAATCACACATTCAAAATACAACACGCAAGGGTGCTAGCGCGAGCTGCAGGCAGTCACTACCGTAAGTGTGAAGCGTTTCGCTGCGCGCGTCCGTGCTCGGCTCGGGTTTAAATGGCAGGAGGGGCAGGGCCAATGTAGTGATACTCTCCGCCCAGACCGAGTGAAAATTCCAGTCAGATGCAGCTGGCAGATCGCCTTAAGTCCCTCCGCTCAACCGGCACTTGCCGTGGCGGCCTGGTAAACACTTAAACACTCCAAAGGTTGTGTTAGTGGTGTGAAGTGCAGTGCACATGCAATGTGTGGAGTTTGAAGAAGTTACACCGTTTCTCCGTGTTATCAACTACTTCAATGGCTTTTTTGACATAAAATTAACATACCCTCAGTACTCTCACAATTCGATATTGAAGCCTTGCACATTTTTCCATATTTCCACCTGCCGCTAATATATGAAGTATCGCGAGTCTGTGGTGGTGATAGAAAGGAGGAGTTTATTTCTTACAGAATGCTCCACCCACAGATCTGCTTCCTCCTCAGATACTGACACCTTCCAACTCCCTCAACAGCATTCCACATTGGGCGTTGCCTCAGAGACTCTGGGATGTTACAGCTCTGTTGAAGAGGCTGCAAGAACTTTGTGTGAAGAGTGAGCCGTGATTATTTGGGGTGTTACATGTGATTGTGCAGATCTGTGCCCGCCCTGTGTGTTGGTCTCTGGGTGTAGGGGATGGCTGTGAATGGCTTGGACGAAGCCTAACCTTTCAATACAAAATGTATGGAAGTGATTTGTGTGTGCGAGACAGTGTGTATGTGCTAGTTTGTGTTTGGGCCTCTCGGGTGGATTAAATCTATATTAGTGTGTAAGCGACTGATCTGTCTGATTACTTATTTCCAGTGTGTCGGTCTTTGTGCCTGGAGATGAATTGTGTTTCACTTGTGTGTGTGCACGACAGAGCACAATGCCTGTGTACATGTGCAGCATTGAAGTTGTGTTTAAGAGATATTTGTTACATTAATCCATTTATAAATGAGGTGTGAGGCTGTACAAGTGAGAGTTGGAGTTTGTGTCACGTCTGTAAGTCTATAAGTAAATTGAGTTTTTAAAGAGCAATGTGTATTTGTGCGTATGTGCTGCAAACATTTTGCGTGTGTGTTGCAAGCAGTTTGCCAAAGACAATATTTCTCATATTCAGCATAAGATCTATTGTCTTTCAGGTACACAGATTTCAGTATCTCCCCCATGCTTATCTCAACTTTAGAAGCAAATGGCGTGCATGCCAGCCACACATATAGAGTAATCTGGTACTCAACAGCCCTCACTTTAGACCAACAAACAATAAGACTCTTCTACATCCTTAGATTGAGCAGTCGTTAAAAGCGGGTTTACTAAACCCACCCACCCTAGGCAAAGATAAGGTGGAAATACTCCAATTATTAGAATCTCCTAAGCCGGATATCCTGTTCTTAACTGAAACCTGGTTGTCTGAGGAATCTACTCCAGATCTCCAGAAGCCATACCCGAAGATAACCAAAAGAGAACACGCTCAGAGAAAGGAGTGAGATAGCAGCAATTATTCACCAGTGGATTCACACATCTCTGAAACAAATTACTCAAACTGAAGGGGTAGATCAACTTCTCTTTCTCAATTGTCGAATTGATGACTTTAACTCAGACCCTAAAGATAATGAATTTGCTGAGTTAATGGTGTTGAGTTTACACCAACGCATTACATGCTCAGCTCACATAAAACGAAATCCTTTAGATCTGGTCTTGGCGTATAATTCAAATTGACCTAATATAATTGTTGTAGAGTAGGGTCTGCAATCCTATGATCACCCAGATTTTTGCTTTTTGCTTCACTGGTTTACGACTTCCCTGGCTGTGGGCCTGCTAATCAGACCCACAGCCTAGCTGTTCTCTCTACTCCAAATTGTACCCAGGTACTGAATTGGCACTGGGCCCTCTCTGAGTCCCTGTACCCAGGGCTGAGGTGCACCCAGAAGTCTCCCAGGGGCTGCAGCATGTATTATGCCACCCCTGGGCTGACTAACTAAACAGACACAACTGGCTGCTTGACAGCTGGGGGCAAGGTGGTGTAATCACCCTTTGCTTTAGATATAGTATACCTATATCTAAACCTATATGGACACACAGATCTCCTATCAGTCACTCCTATGGCAGGCCTTAACAATCCTGAAGGCAGAGTGCTTGGAATCGTGTGAGATGGTGCTCTGGCATGAGCTGAGCCTGTCTGCGGCTTTCGGGATCTATTGTAGTGTAGTTCCTATCTTCCCAATAGGCTCTGCGCATTGGAATAATACCTACAGCAGTAAAGGCCTAGGCCAGACGTTAACTAGGTCTACTACTGTCGATACTAGACTTAATTTTTGGGTTTGCCAGCTTAGCTCAGAGTTCGCTAGAAACTTTCTAGAATGTTCAAGGAGGAATTAACTTCCCTGATTAGACAAGAAGGGATTTAGTTTCTGACAACCATAGAACATGACAACTTTGCTCTCCCCTAATCAAGAGTCAATCTCGAGAGTCGTGTGAGCACAAGGCAATTATTTTACTCAGTCAGTACGTGCATTCTTAGTCTCATCAGAATGTAGAGAAAAGGAAGAGACGGGCGTGTTCAATAAAAGGTGTTATTTATTGATCAGTCTCTTTTCTCGTACAAGAGAAATGGATCGATATTATTGCAATACTTATAGTTAAGTAAAGTGCATACATTAAAAGCAATAGTATAAAATAATACTGTAAAAACATTGATATGGTTTCCGAGCCATATGATGTTTAAAATGATTAAAATATATTTACATACACATATACATTTGACTAAACGTACTCAACTGGTGTTTCTAAATACGCCTACCCCGTGTACCTGACCTAAGTCTAATGCGTGGGCGGGAATAGAAAGTTACAGTTTAAGTTAAGTTTGTTTTTGCCAAGTGAATAACTAAAGAATTCTCTGTGAGGGGTTATTCAGTTCTGTACCTGGAATTTAGGATGAATGAGGAATGGTATCTCTTTCTCTGGTCTCGATATTCCAGGCTGCCTGCGAGGGCTGCCCGGAAGCGCCGGTGCTGGGTCTCTCGGCTTGAGATAGCAGCGCGTCTCTCAGCGCGTCAGGAAGGCGGGGCTGCGCCAGCGGGGTCTGCTTCTGCTCTCGGCTTCGGCAAGTATGGCTGCTCCGTCTTGTCACTACGCGTGTGTTTGCATAGGGCAAGATCGGTAATATTTATACCTTAAAGGTGCCGAGATTGACGTAAGGATGGACATAGATACGTCAATAAAGATGTCATACGACTTGCTCGTTAGCACATTCTTTACTAAAGTTCTCGGTGAAATCAAAACAATGGCCGCAGGGTTTTTCCCAGGTTGTCATAGGTTTGATTTGTTATGAGAACGTCGTATGCCTTATCAGGGGCTGGAGGAATGTCGCTTGTCTAATTAGATCTCAAGCGTTATGACCTAATCAGATAACACGTTCCTGTGCCGTAGTGTGACTGCGTCAGATAACGGTATCTGCATCATGGGGGCTGTTCTTGCCTCATGGGCTGACTGTTAGTTAACTTGATAGTTAGTTTAACCAGAATAGGGTCAGGAATAGGGGGATCGATTCGGAACCTATAGGAATACACGACACCCACTCCACGCTAACTATGGTCATATTTACTAATCTATGCATAGTATAACATAGTACAACATACTATAGAGAATAGTGTATACCTTACCACCCCAAAATACATAAATGCATTTTGAAATTTTCAAATATACTGAAAAATTGCAGTTATATATTGTATGCACTTAAGCTATGAATTAAATGCAAAAGTAAACACGCATTTGTATGCATTATTGCTAATTTGGTATTTGAGAAATACACATGAAATTGCTCTTAATATGGCTATACAGAAAGAAAGTTCGAGACCATTTCATCACATAATAAAATGTTTGTGAACATACCAGCGGGCAGCTAAAGTCTAAAAAGTATCTAAAAATAGAAATCTTAGTTCTCTAGGAATAGTTTCTTACTTTAAGCAGAAGATCAGTGTCCTGGAAAAAATATTGGAAAATATTTTAGGGGGTTGCTGAAAAATTGCTGTCCGTGAACTGGATTGTAATTGTTCATGTGACTTTATTTTTAAAGTTGAAGGCCGAATTCAGGGAACGCCGTGTGCGAGTTTACTCAAAAGTCTCTATTTCTGTTCTGGAGAGAACATCGTATCATTCAGGCTTTCGAAAAAACTGTCAACAGCTTCATGGGAAAGTTCCTCTAAGTCGGAAATAGGTGTAACCATGCATTCATGCGCATGATTGTCTCCATTGACATTCTGATTTGCATCACTGACAGAAGGTCGTACCTGTTCGATGCTGCTTTCATCTTGAACTTCACTACTCTTCAATCGTAGTGGTGAAGATTCCAGGAATGCCGTCATCAGGATTGGCAGCCTTTGAGGGCAGCACAAAGCGTGAACCTTGGTAGAAACCAACAGTGTATCTGCATCCACTGGCGCATCCGATTGTAGCGTCAGACAGGTGTCTAACACGCATTGTTCTCCGCATAGCAGACACCTTAGTACAGGTAAAACACACCTTTGCCACATTGGTCGAAATGATAGAAACCAAGTCATGTTCAGGTCTCTAAGCCGGGAGAGTCCCAGGATTTTTGATATCCGGTCCCGGTATCCAATGGCTAGGATCGTATCTTCCATTGTCGCGAGAGTTTGATCTGTGACATGGGTTGCCATAACGAAAAATAAGGACTAGGAATAGGATTCCTGCAATTAGTCCCAGGATCAAGGGAAGTCCGCCAAAAATCGAATGGACGAAATCTGGAAAAATACCCAGTATGGCTTTGAATGGTGTTAATGCCATCGAAAATACTGTCTTAAATACCCCTGAGATCCCATTGGTATCAGAAATATTTAAGATTTCGCTCAGGATTTCCGCGAAATGTACGGGGGAATTGGTTGATAGTAATGTATGTATCTCTGCAGTCGTCCTTGCGACTTGTAGATCATACGTTTCTTTTGATGACGTGAGCCTTGTAGGCGTCTGAAGAAGCACTGTTTTCATTCTGCTTAAAGTATCTATTCGAATAGAAGTAATTTTCAAATTGGGCCATGCCCTTGCCTCCCTGTCTGGAAAGGAGCTGGGGAACAAAGAACGTCCACAGCACTTGACCTTCGCCGTCGTAGTGACTAGATAAGGAGTCCCGGGCATAAGACTACAACATCTGCGGTCTACAATAAGAATGTAACTCCCTTTATAGAGTCTTTGAAAGAATGGTTCTATTTCTGTTGCAGGTGCGCCTTGCTGGTGACATGAAAGGTTGTATGAATTCCCTTCACAGGCTCCGTGCAAACCAATACCGTTACACAGAAGCGTGCCGCTTAGTGACATAGCACAATTGTTGCCACTAAGAAACACTTTCTGTCCTTTATTACTGACACATGCATGTGAATAGGGCAGGTTCCAAGTTGTTTTAAGGTACCCTTTACCCAATTTCTCGTACATGCCAGCCTGTATATATTTTTGGCAGTATTGAAACCTGAAGGTTGAGATAGGAATATTTATGATTCCGTGGATTATCCATTCACTGACAGGTCGTTCTGACATTGTCATTGGTAATCTTTCTAGTTTTTCAATGCTCAAGATTGTATAATCAGCACCCTTTTGCGCCATACCGATTTGTCTATCAGTAAGGTTAAAGATTTGGAATAGTGACGTTGTGTTGATTAAACGCCAAGGCACGTAGCCTGAACGCAGATTTTGTAACGTCCAGCCAAGCTGTACTATAGAACGCAATTGTGACTGTCCATGTTGTAATAACAGTAAGTCTTGCGATAATATATCGATTGCTGAAGACACAATGCTGTCCAATGAAAAAATTCTGGAGGACAGAGTCATTAACCCATTGTCCACTACAGAAAGTGATTTTTCCAAATTAATACGGTCAATTTCCCGTATTCTCTCTGCTGTTTCAATTTGAGTAACCTTCCAGGCCTCATTGTATGCTGCATATACAGAGGCTGCTATGAAACGCTTTTGACGCTGTTTGCACGGTCCCAGAATGAAATCACGCAAGTCAGCACCATCAGTAAGTAAAGTTAGGTGTTGCTTAATTTCAGGCAGTGTGGAAGTTTGAAGCCATTGAAGGCATAATTTGCCCACACTGTAGGTTGTTATTATCCCTGGGTGATGTCTTTGGGGATATCTTGGGTCTGGCCTGGTCATTTTGAACCCCTGTGTTTTGTTCAGGAATCTGTCTCGACAGTTATTAGTATCTGTTGGCCAGATCAACCACTGTTTCCAATCAGGATGTGTTCTGTTTTGGTTTAATATATGGTTTACGTCTATCTCTTCATCTGTATCAGAGTTATTGCTAAACATTGTTGGCTTTGGAATAGACGGTTTATTTAAATCTTTGATTTTGGCTAAGCCAAGACAGGTGGTTTGTTGAACAGTGTCATTTAAAAATATCATTTGTTCTGGGATCATGCAGGCTCTAAACAAAGCTTCTATACCCTGTACTTGCCATTCTTTTGTACCCCAAACACTTTTCAAATCAACATTTTTGTCCCAATAATCAAATCCAAAAGTATTCATTTGTTCAAAGAATGAGTCTGAATAAATCAATTTTGTGTTGGTTATCATGGTTTTCATCCCTGTCTTGTTTGACAATTTAAAATAAAATGTTTCAGCATTACTTGTGTTAAAACCTGAAAAATATGAATATTTGTCATATACGGTTCTAGAGCTCCCTTTTGGAGGTGTAGCACAATGTTCCCATTGATTATAATTTAAAACATTTCTAGGTTGTGCAGATTTATGTAAAAAATGGTTACCATAATGGTTATAGCAATACATACTATCATAATTTGTAGAACCTTGCAAATAATCATGTTTTGTAAATTTAGCAGACATTACTAAGTCAGACATCATGTGGTTAATGCTTTCGAAATCCCAATCATCAGCAAATGAGTTTGGTTTTGCAAAATCACTCAAGGAGATCTTGATTTGGTGTGGATATTTCAGGATCTCGACCGGACCATAAATTTCATAGTCAGTGTTGTCCCAGGCTACCCCACCAGGTATAGGATTGGCTGTGAAGTTGGCTGAAGAAAGTTCTGGAGAAAGTTCTCTTTTCTCGATGTGTGAAGATGTGTGTGGTTTGAGGACCAAGTTGATGTTCTGACTTGCTGTGTCCATTTTAGCATATTTTCCCTCAATGAAGCGTCCCAAAGTAAATACCATGATGAGCCAAAGTATGAGGATAAATGCACCAAAACCCACCCAAAATTCAATCCATGGAGAAATCAGATATGTTTCTTTCAGTTGTTTCAAAAGTTCCTTAGCTTTGTCTTTAAAGGATTTTGATGATGGCTGTGTCTTTGATTCACTGAGGCTTTCAGAGGAATCATCGAAGTTTATGAAGTAGCTGGATGCAGTTCTGTCAATAGTTCCAATTGGTTCAGGATTTTTGTTTCTTGCATTTTCACTTGGTACTTCAGTATAGATTGGTGTGTCTCTGCTAAATGTCTTTATTTGGGTTTTCAGAGGTCTGAGTTCTATTGCATTGTTGCATAGTCCTTCTTGTTCTTCTGTAGGCGTTTCGAATGTGATGAGCTTCTTCGTTAGGACCTCTGTACTGGTAGCAAACCTTGGTGTTCTGCTACTTATTGGGAGTCCACTTGGCCTACCGTTTGTTATCGGCCACATGTTGTGGTTTTACCAGGTCGATGGATACAACTCGGTTCTCCTTTTTTCCAGCAAGTGGCGGTAGTACAACTGATCTTGTCCCGTTGACAGACAAGACAGGAACTGCTTTTCTGTAGGAAGGCCCAAATTCCTTCTTTAGCGCGATCTTCTCCCTGACTAGATCCCCGACTTTTGGAATCCAGACAGGTCTTGCTGGGACAGGTGGTGATTCTTCAGTGGTTGTTGGCTGTTGTTTCAGCTGTGTGTTGCTCAGGTCTTTTCTTGTTTTGTTTAAGTCCTGCAAAATAGCCAAACGGTCTTTGATATCAAAGGTTTTTTCTTTCACCACTGAAGTCTGACTATCAAGGTCAGAGATCATCATCCTAGTTCCAAATAATAATTTGTACGGACTGAATCCCTTCAGAGAATTTCTTGGCAAGTTATTTAGACTACGTTGGACACTTATTAGATGTTTGACCCACCCAGCTCCCGAACCTAATATCCTTTCCATTATAGATTGCTTTCTGCCTTGGTTTTTTCTTTACACCATCCCGTACCCTCAGGAAGGAAGTGAGAAGATTCCCGCTGGACTGTGCTCATTTGGCCATGTATCCCCCCAGGCTGGTATGCCTGAGTGAAAACAATGGTCAAACGTAACATGCTCTTAGCGTATATGCCATTTAGACTCGCAAATCTTGTATAATAGTCCGGACGTCAGCCGAGTGCTGGTGATCTACATTATAAGTGGAAACTAGCCTGTATATGTTAATCGCAAGCCATTCTTTTTGCTGGTAATATTATCTGCCTTGATACGACGAGGTATTAAACTGTTTCTCTCCCCACTGCGATCTCTGTTGCAGTTTGGGCAGTTTTTTACAAACATGGTGTAGTGCAGGCTCATGCCTGGCCACCAGTACCGTGATTGTAATTCTTCCAGAGAATCTTTTAATTTAAGGTGTCTGAGACCCTCGCCCATGTGTGCGTCTGCGATTAACAAGTTTCTCCTGTCCATGTTTGGAATCACTCTATCCCCCACTCCAGGGATTCGAGCAAAAGGGACGGAGTTTGAATCGATTATGTATGTATAATTGAGTGGATAGTTGATCGGTAGTGCTGAGCAGTCGCCTTTTGATGACGTTTTCACCGCCAGCAATGTTTCACCGTCAATGTATTTTAATGTACGCTTTTTTCGAACTACGGGAGCCGAGTTAGTGGCTGCCGCTGCGGCTGTTTCAGCCAATGAATTCCCTACAACGTGAACGCCATCACGCTGGTGACTCAGTGAGTGTGTCACGTGAGTCTTTGGTAGTTCTTTTTGTAAAAGAGCTATTTGTTCCCAGAGCAGTTTCTGCTTTATTGGTGCATCTGTGTCATCTTTGTAACCGTTTTGAATCCATGTCTGCAAATCCTTGTTGTATGATTTGACGCAGTAATATGAATCTGACACTATAAGTGTCGGGAATTCGCGATCCGCATTATCTAGCGCCATTTTCAAAGCTATTATTTCAGTTTGTTTTTCTGAATTAGTTTCTACCGAGTGTGATTTTGTTAATAGAGGTCTCAGTTTACCTCCGCGCCACACTTCTTTTGTAATCTCACATGTGGGGTTGTATGCTTGTTCTCCCCAAACGGAGGGTTGAGCATGTCAGTCTGTATAGATTATACTGGCGTAATGTCGTAGAGGCAGAATGTCGATTGGGAGAGGATATGTTTTTTTTTTTTTTTTTTTATTCTAGATTTTCCATTTCTTCTAGTATTTAGAAAATTGTTAGCCAGGCTATACTTGATAATTCATATCCTACGTACAGGACTTTCAGGTGGGCAATTCTGGACTTTTTAAAGTTGAATTTGTAACCCTCTGCAGCGAACCCAAGTATTATGGTGTTCACTCTTTTCAAGTGAGTCTCCAAGTCATCATCTGTTAAGTAAATGTCATCGACATAGGATAATGCTTCATCATCATATAGTTGTAGTAATTCTGTTACTCTAGCTGAGAATACCCCCGGGCTGTTCTTGTACCCCTGGGCTAACTGACAGAATTGTTTTTGAGTGCCATTTACTGAGAATGCAGTTAAATATCTGCTCTCTGGTGCTATGTTTTGACAAAAGAATCCATTGGAGATGTCCAAGGTTGTTTTGTATTTTTTGCGCACTATGTTATTCATTAGTGCAGCACTGTGTGAGTTTTGCACTGCAAAAGTCTTGCAACATGTGTTAAGGTGTCGGTAATCCAAAACTAGACGATATGAATTGTCTGGTTTGGAGACCGGAAACAAAGGATTGTTCATTTGTGAGGTGCAAGTTTCAATCACCCCCTGGTATTCTAGCTGATCTAGTATTTCATTTACCTGTTTTTTAGCTTCTTGCTTAATTGGGTACTGCCTTTGTGCAGTTGGTTGTGATTTTAACTGGATTTTGTGAGGAGGAGAATCCTCATCCCATCCTACATGATTTTTATATAAAGCAGGTGCTAAGGCCACTGCCCACTTTCTAGCAAGTGTATATTTTTTATGAATCGGGATTTGATTCGAGAAGGCAGGCATAATTACTTCTTCGCCATGAGGGCACTCCCTGACAAACTCTGGTGGCCAGTCTTTTTCAGCTAGGAGGATGTCATAGCCCTTGGAGAGGTTATCCCAAAATAGTCCCCTTATTTTCCTAGTCTTATCTCCCTCTATACGTAATGTTATCTCGTATATCTTGTGGGGTTTGCTAACTCTGGTGTCTGCAGTTTCCACTTGAAGATATTCATTCGTGTCCACTGTCTCCAGATGATTCATAAGGACTTTGCGAGCTATGCTCACCTCTGCTGCGCTGTCTAGCATTGTCTGAGCCCACTCTCCGTTTTTCAGTTGTGTCCTCAGTATTCTCGGCATTGTTAACTACCTTGATACTGGCTACCTTCTTTTTTGGAAATTGTAATTTCTTTTTTAGCTGAGCAGGTTCCTTGTCTTTGGACTTGGCGTGCTCTTCTGGTCGTCCTCTTCTTTCCGATTTCTGCGAGGAAGTCTGAAAAGATTGAGAGGGACGTGTATCAATGTCTTGATATCTATCAGGTTTTTTAATATTATCCCTATTTCTAAGGTTATATCTATTCCCAGAGGGGTCACTCTGCGGTGACCTCTGTCTTTGGTTTGGAGATTTCTCTCTTCGCCTAGGAGACCTCCCTCGGGACTGGAATTTCTTTTCTTTAGGGTTGGATTATTTGTTTCCATCCCAGTTCTTTTTTGGTGAATTATTATTAAAAAATATTTTTTCTGGATTTGTAGTCAGTTGCGGTTTTACTGGTATTCCACCTAGACTATCTCTGCCTAGTTCTTCATAGGATTTTTCTATGATTCTGGCAATTTCAGCTGGTTGGTCTGCTATATCTGTCTCTTTTAACCTCTGGCGGATCGCCACGTTTGCTGCTTCACCTTTTATGTTGGCTAATAATATAGCCGTGACCTGCTTGAAGTCTTTTAGTAATTTCATACCAAGAGTTAAAGCAGGTTCTGGACCGTATTCATCTTGAATTTGTGTTAGCACATCTGGTATTACCGAAATGGATGGAACACCGTGCGTTTTTGTGTAGATGGAAGCAAAGACTGTACCCCAAGTGTCACAGTCCTCAATGTGTGGTGCGATTCCCATTGGGAGACATATAGTCAGAATCCTGTGTTTTTCTAATGGGGTGGTGTCAGGAAACACCGCCTCTATTTGGGTGATTTTTTGTGCCAACCAGAATGGTATTTGTTCCCGTTTAGCCGGTACTTTACCTAGGCAGGATTGGATGTTCTGTGGTGTAATTTTATTTGTGTTCCCCTGGTGAGGGGTCAGCTGTGGAGGTTTGATCGCTGGCTGAATTGTTGAAGTCCGCATTACATACTGAACTAATTGTCTATGAATTTTTAGTAGTTGTTTTAGCTGTATTAACAGCTCTGCTGCAGGCATTCTTTCGATGTCTGGATGTGGTGTGTATCCGGCTAAGACCGGCCACGTTGCTCCTGGTCTTCCTAAAGGACCGAGCCTTGTAATGTGATTGTTATGTATTAGGGCGCCATCAAATAAGAGCAAATGCTCTTGGAATTTGAGTGGTACTTCCACCTCCTCGAAAGGAGTGTACTCATTAGGAGGTTCCTCTACTTTGTAATAGTGGAAGTACTTTGTTACAGCATTAGCTGCTGGAAAATGTATCCATGAATAATATACCTCTGTCTGCCGATATTCGTGTGCCTCAATTACGAATATGACTGTGCCACCTCTAGGTGTCAGTCCATTTTCTATAAGTTTTAAGGTTATAGATCTCCTTTTAATGACCGGAATGAGTGTTATATTCGGGTCTGCTGCTTGCATGGTAGCATCAGCATCTGCGAGTTCAGTTGCTAATCTAACTGCTTCTCTTTCATCATCACTTTCAGTCATTTTACTGACCGGATGGTATTATAGCTGTTTGCAGATCAGGTTTCTTTATGGAAACAGAGATTAGATGCACAATATTTTGGAACAGTGTATCCTTCAACGTTGACTATACCAAGAACCATACATAGGAGTTCCCTCCTGCGAGGTTTTGGAGGATATAACCTTTCACCCACTCCAGACGTCTTTGGAGTATAATGGGAAAAGGGGTCTGAGTGAGAAAGCACGATTGAGTTACTCTAAATGTCTTACGTTAGTTTTATCGCCCTTTCCAAACGCGTTGGGCGCCATGTAGTGTAGTTCCTATCTTCCCAATAGGCTCTGCGCATTGGAATAATACCTACAGCAGTAAAGGCCTAGGCCAGACGTTAACTAGGTCTACTACTGTCGATACTAGACTTAATTTTTGGGTTTGCCGGCTTAGCTCAGAGTTCGCTAGAAACTTTCTCGAATGTTCAAGGAGGAATTAACTTCCCTGATTAGACAAGAAGGGATTTAGTTTCTGACAACCATAGAACATGACAACTTTGCTCTCCCCTAATCAAGAGTCAATCTCGAGAGTCGTGTGAGCACAAGGCAATTATTTTACTCAGTCAGTACGTGCATTCTTAGTCTCATCAGAATGTAGAGAAAAGGAAGAGACGGGCGTGTTCAATAAAAGGTGTTATTTATTGATCAGTCTCTTTTCTCGTACAAGAGAAATGGATCGATATTATTGCAATACTTATAGTTAAGTAAAGTGCATACATTAAAAGCAATAGTATAAAATAATACTGTAAAAACATTGATATGGTTTCTGAGCCATATGATGTTTAAAATGATTAAAATATATTTACATACACATATACATTTGACTAAACGTACTCAACTGGTGTTTCTAAATACGCCTACCCCGTGTACCTGACCTAAGTCTAATGCGTGGGCGGGAATAGAAAGTTACAGTTTAAGTTAAGTTTGTTTTTGCCAAGTGAATAACTAAAGAATTCTCTGTGAGGGGTTATTCAGTTCTGTACCTGGAATTTAGGATGAATGAGGAATGGTATCTCTTTCTCTGGTCTCGATATTCCAGGCTGCCTGCGAGGGCTGCCCGGAAGCGCCGGTGCTGGGTCTCTCGGCTTGAGATAGCAGCGCGTCTCTCAGCGCGTCAGGAAGGCGGGGCTGCGCCAGCGGGGTCTGCTTCTGCTCTCGGCTTCGGCAAGTATGGCTGCTCCGTCTTGTCACCACGCGTGTGTTTGCATAGGGCAAGATCGGTAATATTTATACCTTAAAGGTGCCGAGATTGACGTAAGGATGGACATAGATACGTCAATAAAGATGTCATACGACTTGCTCGTTAGCACATTCTTTAAAAAAGTTCTCGGTGAAATCAAAACAATGGCCGCAGGGTTTTTCCCAGGTTGTCATAGGTTTGATTTGTTATGAGAACGTCGTATGCCTTATCAGGGGCTGGAGGAATGTCGCTTGTCTAATTAGATCTCAAGCGTTATGACCTAATCAGATAACACGTTCCTGTGCCGTAGTGTGACTGCGTCAGATAACGGTATCTGCATCATGGGGGCTGTTCTTGCCTCATGGGCTGACTGTTAGTTAACTTGATAGTTAGTTTAACCAGAATAGGGTCAGGAATAGGGGGATCGATTCAGAACCTATAGGAATACACGACACTATCCCTTAGCCGTTTTCATGATAGCGTCAGACCATATACTCTTAAGTGCCTTATAATCCTCGCGGTTATGGTAACTTTGGTCTGACATTATCTAAACATGTCTTGTAAGGTGTCATACGCTTTGGAATACTACCCCCTCGCCAGTTCTGGCGACGGGGGTAGCATTCCACCCCTCTAGAGGGAGAAGACATGTTGGTAACCTGTAACCCCGGTTAAAGTCGAACATAGCCTCAGCTCCACAAGATGGATGCTGCCACTGAGACACAAGTCTGCCCTCCTGCTGCTGGGAGTCCTCCCAGCGCGGGAGGCAAGGACAAAGGGTTTCCTGCCAGGGGCGGTGCCAGCACCATCCCAGACAGGGTTTTGTGTATCCCAGGTAGGCAGGGCTATAGAGGAAGGTGACTGCAAGTGGCACCCCGGTGCTCACTGTGCATATGCCGGCTAGAACCAGTTCCAGGGGCACACCAGCCCCTGAGCTGGGGAAAGCCCGGCATGGGAGAGGGGTGTAACCACCCCCTTCCTAGTCCCACCCATAGGGCAGGACTTAGTCGCGTGCCAGCCCCCTTTTGCAGGATAAAGGTAGGAGCAGGCCCCCTTCCAAACTAGATCAATCTTTGAATCCTGAACCGACTTTCTACGAGAGGAACTCAAGACTCTTCCTAAGATTTCTCCCTTGTGACTAAGGAGTAGTCACCCTGCAGCAGCAGGCACCAACCAAGCATCGCGGTTTGCTGTAAGTCTCTCCTCCGGATCAAGACTGCCCAGCTCTACGAGAACCGGCTTCCCTGGCACCTCTGACCTCAACCTGCATCATCAGCCCAGCTGTGATCCGTGGGTGTGACGAGACCTCGAGGGACCGGCCATCTTCGGAACTGCACGACGCTTGTCCAGCACGACCACCGAGTGACCCTCGACTGAGTGCTTTGGGGTAAGAGAAGCCCCGACCCTGAGCAGCTCCAGCACCGAAGTACAGCCCCCTTGCATCCACGAGATCTGCGTGGGGCCCTTCTGCTCTTTGCTGCTCACCGCGTTGTCCAGGTCACTTGCCCGTTGGCTAGTGGCCCTCTTACGACGCTTCACGACGACAAACACCGCTGGTCTGGTTGCTCCAGACTGGCCCTTGCTCCCCTCCAACAGAGGAGCACCCCGGACCCTCCTGGTCCACTCCAGACTCCATTTTAAGTCTACCGCGTGGGCTTGCGTTTGACAAGACTTGTTGCCCCAATCCTGGGTCCAGCGACGTCGACAGCAGATACCTTCGTGAGACAGCTCGCACCTCCATCCTGGTCGCCGACAACGCCTCCTGGTCCGAGAGACTGCAGAGCCCAGCAGCGCCCACTCACCTGGTCGAGGTGACTTCGCCCGGTGCCACTCTGGTGCCCACTTAATCACTGGCTAGTGATTCAGAACTTGGTCCCCTCTGCTTACAGGTCTTCTTCTTCCCTGATCCAGGCTTGGATCTCCACGAACTTCTTCACTGGCCGCCTGCCAGCAACTTCTTTTCTTCAGGCTTCTGGTTCATCAACGAGGGTTTCCGACGCAACTTGAACCCTATGCAGCCGCAGCCCCTGGGCTAGGTAAACCGAGTACTCCGGTGCTCCAGCATAGTCCAACACCCTAAGTGTTCGGATCCACTCTTGTTTTCGACCCACCTAGTCGGGTTCGCCCGAGAACAGTAACTTTGTGATTGCTAGTATCCATAGACTTGTTCCTGCATTACGCGTGAGAGTTCCCACTCTGCACACGGCGTCCCTAGGCCTCCTGCTTCTAATCCAAGGGTTCAGCATTGTAGGCCTAGCGTTTCTACAGTCTAGAAAAGTATTACTTACCTGCTAGTAACTTCTTGTGTATATGGTTTTTCGTGCCCCTTGGGCATTTGTGTAAATTGTGCGACTTTCAGTATTTCTTTAAGAGTTTTGTTGTGTGCTTAGCTCCCTGTCTCATAAAGAGCCAGGGTAGTCTTGTTATAAATAAATATACTTTATTTTTGATAACAACTTGTGTGGTGTCCTTTCACTTGGTGTTCAAGGGGTAATGTGATGGTAAAACAGCTGGCTTAACACGCCCTCTAGAGTTTATAGCCTTAGACTGCTCGTATCCATGCTACTAGGATAGCTGGTCTATAAGGTTGACTTACAACCAAACATCAATAAGGGTTGTTTGGACTGATACATAGTGATCACTAGAATAGTGAGCACTGCATATCAAGCCAACTTCCCACAATAATGATCCATCCTTGCATATGGTCCAATCATTATTTGATCAATGTTTTTGTTCCGGTAGATTTTTCTAACTTGATCCACAAGCAGGAAATTAAAACAATATGCACATAGTGACACACTAATACAGAGCCAGTGTTATCAACACTTTCAACCCCCCCTCTTCCCATCAATTGAAGACATTCTCTCAAAAGAAAAGTAATCCACTCTGTGGTTCAGACGTGCTAGTGGCCCACACCCCTCAAATCCAACAGCGTGTTATAAACCGCACCAGACCAGTGCCCTGGTACAAGCCAGAGTTAAAGGAGGCAAAACCTGCATTGCGTCGACACTGGCAGGAGAGGGATGATGAAGAGAGCAAAATCTAATTTAAAAGTGAACTTGCAGAATGTGAAGGCAAAACCGCACATGCAAAGCCCTTTTAATAGACAAATAATAAAAATAGTTTTTTGATATCCTGAATGATTAGTCGCCCCAGATGAAATGAGAACTTCCCTGACTCCTATCGAGACATTCTGTGACAATCTAAATACTTAACAAAAACATTCTTTAAAGATAGTATAAACAAATACAGCAGCAGTAGTTCTGAAGTCGAGTCTCCTTATCCTTGTTTGAGGAAATAAACAGGCTTCATGAATTTATGATCAAGGTCAAATCCGGGTCTCCAACTGACCCTTGCCCTCCAGCAGCCATGGAGTCTCTGACCTCATCAATCAATCAATCAGCATTTATAAAGTGAACCCCCAAGGATATCTGGGCGCTGAGGGGGCTGCGTCTCTGTCAAAAAGCGAGGTCTTGAGCAATCCCCTGCAGAGCGTTTTCATCAATTCAGCAGCTCAAGCTGTTGCTCCAAGCGCGTTTCAAAAGGCTGTAGAGCTTAGGTCACTGAAAAACCAGGGAGAAGTCCCGGATATAACCAAGAATTATAGGGCAATACCTCTGCTCCCTTAACCTGCATAAACTATTGGTCAGAGAACTGTCTTCAAGAGCTTCCAGGCTTTATAACTATACCTACTCTCAGTTGTTGATTTGTGTGGGCAGAATGTCCGCCTCACCACTCCAGTTTCAAAATATGATGCAATTTAATGATTACTTGATGAGGTTGAATCAGCTAAAACTGAATACTGACAAAACTGAGATTGTAATTTGAAAGAATAATACCAATCTTTGGAACCAACTTTACTCTCCAACAAAAATTAGATTGTTACCGGAGCCTAAATACACAGCTAAAAGCCTCTGAGTGATAATCGATAGCAATCTTAGCAAGACCCAGCTGCTGAAGCAGTAGGATCTAAATACAGATTTGTCCTGAAACTGCTTGAGAAAATAACCCCCCTTCTCCCGCTTTAGACAAGAAAAGCAATAGTGGTGGCCGCAGTCCTATCTAGATCTCATCATGCCAACCGAGTATTTGTAAGAATGCCCAGTATCACCATTCATAGCCTACAAGTAATTCACAGCGACACAGATTGTTTACTACATCATCTTCAGAGGTGGGCACGCGCCACACCTATATTGAAATAACAAATCCACTCCGAGACCCTCTGCCTCACCTCTAAAGGGTCGAGAGGTCTAGCCCCTCACTTCATTACAAGCTAGGTGGAAATGCACACACCCGTACAAAACCAGAGATCACCTCACTTTAATTTACTTTCTATTCCAAAATTACAGAGGATCAGATCAGGTGGACGCAGCTTTGTGGTACAAGCTCCTTCCATTCGGATCTCTCTCCCAGCGAAATCCATTTTGAATCTAACTTCAAGTGTTGTCCCAGAAATCTGACAGCCCACAAGCCTATTCATGCTAGATTCTTCCCTGGCCTGATTGGTTGTCTCCTCTTTTATGTATTTCTGATTCAGTGCCAAGAAACCCCCAGGTTGAACATGCTCTCTTTATATGCAATGACATGACAAGCATTTTGTAGATCCTGTAGAGGTTTGGTATGTTGGCGCGTGCTTTAGTCACTGAACTGAATATTGCAAAAGAGAGCTGTACAGTGCAAGTGAGGATGATAGCGCAGTCTTGTCTGCTAGGGTTTTATAAACCTTTCATTGCTGCAAGGCTGTTACAGTATTCAATTTTTTTCATAAAAGTGTGCAATTTGAGCAGACCAAGGAACAGACATAGTGTTGAAAATGCAATGTTATAGATATTGTTAAATTTTAATGATTGAATTTTTTTCTGGTTTTAGAAATTCGCAATTTCCTCTGATCACACTGTGTTGGTGAGACGGGAAGGAGTATTTTGACCTAGTTGTCCTGTGATAACGTGTTGTCTTTTCTCTTTTACTCTCCTCTGCAGACACTTGAGACTTGAAAATCAAAATACCGGAATGGGGAGAAGACGGGCTCCAGGAAAGAAAGTGACAGCGCAGTGTTCATGTGAATCCGTAAGAGCCACAGTCCCGTCTTTACCTCTTCATGACGTCTCAACTTCAAGATCCCGAAATGATGCTCAAAGGGACCCGGACCTGGAACCGCTTTCGGAGAACCTGCCCCACATTATCCTTTTATCCATGCTGGAGGAGTTGGAAGCCAAACTGGAGAACCTGATGAATACTGTGAAGGACGTACCTTCTAGAGTCGCTGGGCTGATAAAGAAAATCTGGATAGAAAAGGATCAAGGTTCCCTCGATAATGCTGGAGTGACTTTGGAGGTGGTCTGTCCAGTGAGCATTAGAGATTGTGCTGTTAGCCGTTCTCCTGCGACACCTCAACTGGACGGGCCAGGGGAACCGAGCTTGTGTCTTCAGCCAGTGTTCTCTGACGGGCATACACCAAAGCAGGACTGTACGATCTCCTCGCCAACCTATCTTCAAGGGCGTCCAGAGGAGCCAAACCTTTATGTACAGCCAATGTTTCCATATCGATGTGACCCACAGCAGGACCAGTGCGTGCAACCTGGGTTTCCAGATGTACATAAGTCGCAGCAGGACGAGTACATGCATCCTGGGTTTCCAGATAAAAATGGAGTACAGCAGGATTGTACTTTATCCAGTTGCCCTCAGACAGATCCTCCAGGCAGATCATTGGAGGCAAAGCGGTGTCTTCACTCGGAATGTGTTGATGGCCAGGCACCAGAGCAAGACCAGAGCGTACGGTCAGCGTTCCCACAAAAGAGGGAACCAGATGGGCACCTGAAGCAAGAACCATCCCCATTGTCTGCTAATAGCTGGGACCAGCAACAAAACCTCTGCCCACACCCACTATTTCCTGAAGGACACGAACCACAGCAAAACCACCGTATACAACCCACGCTACCAGATGGGACCGGACCTGATGATCCCTTGGAGGAAGAATTGATGTGTTTTGATTTCCAAGATCCCCAGGAGAACCGCAGCCTACAACCCCTGTCACCTGATGGGATGTCACCAGACGAACACTTAGAGTCTGTTCTGTTGTCCTTTGATGATTTGGGGTCACAACAAACCCAGCGCCTACAGCAACACCTATGCTTAAAGCAGGAACTTCCTTATGCGCAGGATTCAAACGTGAACTACGAGCTAGAATCAATGCGTCCTGAAGCACAGGAATCAGATAAAAATGACAATCTAGAATCGGCCTTTACTGATGCACACGGTTCAGATCAGAAGTACAATCTAGAACCACTGCACACTGCAGCACAGGACCGAGAGCTAGAGTCAGTGCTTCCTGAAGCACAGGAACCAGATCAGAACAACACGGTGGAACCACTGCACCCTGAGGAGCAGGATTCAAATCGGAACTACAAGCTAGAAACTCCCTGTACTGATGCACAGGGCTCAGATCAGAACAACAAGTTACTGCACTCTGAATCACAGGATCAACATCAGAACTGCAAGCCAGAACGGCTCTGTCCAGAGGAGCGGGGTCAGTCTGTGCCTCCATCATTCCTAGAACTTGATACAAATACTGCAGATGAAGACTCATTGGAGAGAGGAAATACAAAATCACATTTATTGCCGTCCAAAGCCACCCCAGGTATGTGTTTCGCTATACATGGACACGCGGAGTACACTAACACATGTAACCTCTTTAAAATGCATATGGGCAGATTTTAGAAAGTCTCCAAGGGGATCATTTTGGCTTGGATGGAACCCCCTGAGCGATACTGACCAGAGTACGAGTACACAGGGTGCAGATGTGTCCCTGCATTCTCCTCCTCTGGTTCCACACAGGATTACATCCTTCCTGTGCAGGAACAGGCCTGGTTATGGGACTCTGCATGAGACAAGTAGGCCAGTAGCTCTCGTCCTTCCTTGTCCGTCCCGGTTCCAGGCTGAGGAACTGGAAATAGCGCTATTCATGGGAGGAATTACTGGCCGGAATCACACTTAATAGTCAGATGCAAGTGATGTGGTGTTCATTGAGAATAGTTAAGTATCAACAAGAGAGAGAGGGCATGAGTAGGCACTCCTGTACCCCAGACAGAATTGCAAATAACAACAGAGGAGTGACTCAGTGCAAAGAAAGAAAAAGTGCTACCTTAGCTCAAAAAGAGAAACTTGCTTGTTCACTCAGTACTGTCAATGCTATCGTTACTCCCACAATCACACGTACATGGTGTCCAATCTCTGTCCCCCCTGATAATACCCACCGAGGTACCTTACCAGGAAGTAACCATCGGGTACAACACTCACCTACACATAACATAAGAGCAAGAAAGAAAAGACTCTTCTCTTTAAGAAGGACCCTCACTCACCGCTAGTTGGTGACATGCTTCATCATCGGGTCCCTGCTAGGGTGACCGAATGTCACCCCAGCGTGCTACAACGCCTGGTTACAGCGGAGCGGGATGTGATGAGTGTAACAGTGCCCAAATTAGGAGTGACTATAAGTGAGTGTGCCAGTGTGATTAAAAAATGCGAAGGTTATAACCTTTACAAAAATCTTTAATAATGGCCAACCCGCATTGGATTAAAAACAAAGTGAACGGACTTCGCAAGGTTCTGAATTAGGGAACCGGAGTCCTATAAAGTATCAAAAATGGTCAACATGTTTCTGCTGTATTTAGTTGCAATTTGCTCAGCATTCGTCAGGACCTAGCAAAAAGTCCTCCGGTGGTATGTGCGCGCTAAGGCGCACCCTCCCGTGAGGCTCTATATGTGAATTTTTTTTTTAAAAAGGTGTGAAAATTCACACGACTGTATCCATTATTATTCGCTGCTATTTGCAGGGATAATCATTGAAACTGCGCAAGAGACGATGACACGCCCCTTCAGTGAGGACAGCGCGGGTCTGTTTCACGCGGTGACTATTTCAGCACTCGCGGCTCCCCGCAATCAACCTGCACTCTTGGCTGCTGCCTCCCGTTCATTGAGAATAGCGGACATGCGCAGTCCAGAGAGGGAACTGTGTTTCCAGTTGCACAGTTACATTGGGTAAGATGCAGTCATCTCCAGTTCCTGATAGAAAAATCCTAGTCTGTATTCGGCCTCAACAGCAGGGCCGACCAGGGATGTTGTTGTCACTGCAGGGTTCTCCTGAAGTGCACACGGCCTCATGATAGACAGATACACAAACAAACCTCTAGCTCAGTAAAGAGTGTTCATTGTTTTATGGGCAGACAAAAGTAGCCATGATCTCCCTACAGCAGCATCCTGCCTTTAGGAAACTCACTAACTGTGTAAAATGTCATCGGATCATCACACGTAACATACTGAGTTGGGGTTTGCACACCCGTAGTGTGACTGACGGATTGTGGTTCTAACCATAACTTGCACATGTCAGGAGTTTGTTCAGCTTTAAGTCTTAACCATATATACACTTTACCCTTGTTTGTAAGTGAATTTCTGATTTTTTTAAAGACCCATTAAGGTATTTTAACAAAGCCATCTACAACTTCACTTTAACCATATTCAGTGAAAATATATTAGGGATAAAGTACCCCCTGCCGCACCTTCTAAGATATTGCAAGTCAACAAGTTGTTCCATAACCATATAGAGGAACGAGGAATTCCTTTATAAGGTTATGGAACTCTGAGGTGACTTGCAATAATCTTATAATATGCACCAGGTGATACTTTATCCCGTATAATACATGGTCACACCGTATAATACATGGTCACACCATCACCTTTCCCACAAAGCTTGGTGTGTAGCTCCTACATATGCACCAGCTAACATGTTTGCAAACATGAAGCATGAACATAAAACCTCTTGTGCAAAAGTAAACATTAAAAAACTGTTAGATATTTGTTGCAAAAAGATATTAGAAACAGTTCAATAAAAGTCCATTTAAAAAAGCTGCACTAGCTTGGAACGTGTAGAAACATGCAGAAAGATTCCACCTTTCCTTCATCTAAGGAAACTGATAAACATATTCCCTCTGCTTCTCATAGTAAACTAGTAACATACAGCAGAAGTAATAAAAGCAAAGTTCTGTTTGTTGCTTTAAACAGTTGCTTCAATTATGCTTCGTGACTTGACCTTCTTTTCACATCAGCTGCTGGCGCTGGCAGCAGGCATTGTGCCCTCAGGACTCGACTGTAATAACTTATAAAAGCCGAGTTCTGACGTCTTTTCTTCATAATCACTGACTTGGTGCGTCACAAATTTCTGATTATATAAAGAAAATAGAGACTGCCATTTATACAGGGATTACAGAATCCTATGTAATATAATCAATCAATCAATCAAAGTGTATTATATGTGTAAAAGTGTAATATAATTATATATATACACATATAATAACTGGTGGTCCTCAAATTAAGCCACTAGTCCTTTAAGATAGAGCTAGCTGGACCTTTAGCCCATGAATGGTCCATGCATCTGTACTCGTGGACCCAAATGTAAAAATATATTGGATCCGATTGGTTGAGGGAGCTTTTTCGCCCATCTATTTTGGATACGTAAACCCAAAGTTAGGTCTGCGGACCTGAAGCTCCCTGATTGGCTGGCTATATCTTGAACCATTACATGATGAAGAGACTTGTTCCCCGCATCCTGTAAAAATACTAAAGAAACCGTAAAGAGCTGTGGTGCCATCCTGTCTCTCCCTGACTCAGGGGCTGCCTAATGATAAAATGTAGAAAGAAATTTCTGATTCTGAGACAGAGGTTGGATTCCACATCATGACCCTGGAGGTCCGCAAACCTTAGGCAGGTGTCAGCGCAGGCACAGTAATTGGCCTTGTACCCTGGTGGACATTTGTGATGTTCATTTTCAAGGGTCCGAGAACCCCAGGAAAGTGTCCGGAAACCCTTAAAAATAAAAAAAATAAAAACATAAGCCAGTCCCTTTAGGGAATCCCCTGCTGTGCCCAGGCACCGTTGAACACCTGTGCCTGCTTGGAGTTGGCTGAGGGAACTGTTGCGTGTGTATATGATAAAAGAAAGCCAGTGAAAATAAGCATTGTCAAAGCAAATAGGTGTCTCCTATCCGAAAGCTATTGACTTTGGCAATAAGTTTTAGCCATTATGTACAGCAGTGTGACTGCTGTTCGGCATGGCAAAAAGTTAGTGGCATGGGGTCAGGTGGGTAGATAGAAGGGGGATAGATTGGGGTAGAGTGGACTGCGGTAGATTGGAGTCAAGTGGGTTAGATTGAATTGGGATAGATTTGGGTGGAGTGGAGTAGATTGACGTGGAGTAGGATGGATTGGGGTGGATTTGAGTGGGATAGATTAGGAAAGAGTGGGGTGAAATGAGATTGGAGTATAGTGGGGAAGACTGGAGTGGAGTAGATTAGAGTGCAGAGTATTGGGGTAGTTTGGATTGCGGTACATTGGAATGGAGTAGAATGGAGTGGAGTTATATAGAGTGGTGTAGGTTAGATTTGGTTGGGGTGGGGTAGAGGGTGGTGGAATTTATTGGAGTAGATTTGAGTGGGGTAGATTGGGATACGTACGTTTGGGGTGGAGTGGGGTAGGGTAGATTGGAGTAGGGTGGAGTGGATTAGATTAGAATGGGGTAGGTTTCGGTAGAATGGGGTGCAGTGGAATTAGATAGATTGGAGTAGAGTGTTGTGGAATAGATTAGGGTGGAGTGGAATGGGATAGATTGGGTGGATTGTAGTGGGGTGGATTGGATGGAGTGGGTTGGAATGGATGGAGTGGAGAGGGATAGATTGGGTGGAATGGGGTAGATCGGGTGGATTGGATATAGTGTGGTAGATTCTCTCTCTTTCTCACCCTCTCTCTCTCTCTCTCTCTCTCTCTCCGCGCTCATCCTTCCTTCCCTCCCACGTTGTTTGTGGTTATAAGAGTTTCTATTGAAAAGCAATTATTTCTTTGCTAATAACTTTTGACATATCTGCACAAACTTTTCAAAAATATGTTTTTTCTGGCTTCTCTTTATTATACCAAATGTGTTTATTTTTGTGGTTTTATATAGTACAATCTTGGCTGAAGGTCATTGAAGCACTTTTTTAAAGAAGACACACCAAAATGCAGATTAGATGTTCCATAAAATAACAGATAAGCAATAGACTAATCCCACAGATCACGTCAGGGGAGAAAGTTCAAACAGTTAATATCTGGATACATTGGAAAAGTGGATGCAGAAAAGCGATCACAGATTTATTATTCAAAGCGTCTCTCAAATAGGAGGATTTTGAGTTCCTTTTTAATTGTGGCAAGACTTGTGGTTGTTCAAGGTGGTTGTGGGAGGGAGTTCCAGATCCTTGTAACGCTGGCAGAGAAGGCGAGCTTTATTAAGCGTTCTTGCCTGAATGTCGCTTGTTCCAGCAGGAGGACTTTACGAATTCTCGATCCTTTTTCAGATCCAGGGATTTTGAGTTTTTCAACCACGTAGGAGGGTGTGGAGTTGTGGAGGGCTTTGTGGGTGATGCATTCAGTGTTACATTCATCTGTTGCTTCAATTGGAAGCCATTGTAGGATGCGAAGTATAGAAGAAATGTGATTTAAACACTTTGTGACCTGTCACAAAGAGGATAACTGTATGAAGCATTTCTCTCAGTGATGCTAATTTTCTCGGGGAAGGCCAGACAGGAAAGAGTTTCAATAATCCAGTCTGAAAAGTACCAGCATATGGACTTCTAAGTTCGTCAGGCAGTCTTGTGCTTTGATGAGACATGCTTCTGAAGGTAAATGTGTTGTTTGATGAGGGGGGTGACTTGGCAGAGTTTGAGGGAGGTTGGCATGGGGCTTCTCGAAAAGGAGGAGTTGATGATTTTGGTCCATGCAGGCGAGATATGATGTGACTGAGATTCTTGATACGCTCAGGAGGGAGTGGATCGGAAATGTGCGATGTTGGTTTAATGCAAGCGAATAATTTGAGCACTTCTTCTTAAAGGACATCGTCGAATTCAGTCCAACTGGCATAGGGTGAGTTTGCTGAGACGACCATTAGTTGGAGGTAGGGCCTTGGGTAGACCCTCTTTGCTAGGGGGGACATCTTTGGTGTAGGACGGAGAGATGGGTGGGTCAAGAGAGATTTCAATGTTAGATATTTTTTCAGAGAAGAATGTTGCTAACTCTTTGCAGTGCATGGTTGAGTCATTTATTGAGTGTTGAGGGAAAGAGGAGGTTTGCTGTTTGATGATGTTGAGAAGGTCTTTAGGTCTGTTCCTAGAACGGTCAAGTTGTACTCAGAAGAAGGGGGATTTTTCTCTGAAGATATGTTTTTTGTATTTTATGCGTTTAGCTCCCGGTATCGCAAGATGTGTTAACAAGGGTTGTTGTCAGTTTCTTTCAGCCAATCGGAGTTGTTGCCTCTTTGTTAAGGTCGTTGTTAAACCAAGATCTGGAAGGAATACTTATGATTTCTTGAGTTTCAAAGGGGATTCTATGTCAAGTAGTTCTCCCATTTTTTAGGTCGAGGGATGTCTCTTCTCACTGCTAAGCAGTGAGGGGAGGAGTCCTGAAGAATTAATGTTTTGGAGTTAGGGGCTTTGAACCCGCCTCTCTTCTCCATTCTCCTCCATTGGCTGGCTTCCTAAACGGAGGCCAGCCATTGGAGGAGAATGGAGTCACTCCTATAAAGCCCCGTCTCTATCGGATTCGGGCGGGTTTTTTCGTTCTTTAGCCCTATGACGTCACCCATCACTCAGAACCCTTGCTGCTCGAGCAGCGTCAGACATGAGGTAACTATCCCTTGTTCTTAATTTGCGCTGTACGTTCACACAAGGCCTAGCTGCCGCTCTAGGAAAATAAAAAGTGTTCTTAAGTGCGAAGTCTATTAAACACGGTTCCCACTGCATCAACAGTCTCAGCGACCATGGTCCACTCTCTGGGGTATTCGCCGCAGCCGGTCCTCGAGTGCATGCACAAAGCTGGGGCTGTGCCTTCCCCGCGTCGTCTGTACGGCTCCGCCTCTCATTCTCACCCCTCCGGCTGGCTGGTGAGTGGACCTCGGGCTTTCACTGGGATGGGGAAGGCGGGCGGGCGGGCTCTCCGGGAGCCGTCTTTGCCATGGTCCACTCTCTGGGGTATTCGCCGAAGCCGGTCCTCGAGTGCATGCACAAAGCTGGGGCTGTGCCTTCCCTCGCGTCGTCTGTGCGACTCCGCTTCTCATTCTCACCCCTCCGGCTGGCTGGTGAGTGGACCTCGGGCCTTCACCGGGATGGGGAAGGCGGGCGGGCTCTCCGGGAGCCGTCTTTGTTTCTGCGGTTGACGCGCCTTCCCCACCTCCATCGGAACGGGCTGAGAGAGCTTCTTCAGGGAATGGGGATTAGGGAGGGCTGTAGTCTTCGTGTCTGATGCCTTTCGTCAGCTCCCTATATACATACCCGCGAGCTGTGATACCAGAGATCATGCCTACCGGGATACCTATTTAGGATAGAGTTTAAGATTCGCCTTCTTAACGAACACTACAGCACAATGAAGAAAAAGTTCACTTTTCTCCAAGAACCAGCTAACTCTCCGATGACTCGTTGAACGTATTCCTGCCTTTGAACCTGTGCAGCGCTCAGCTGCCTTTTGGCTAAGCTCAATACCATATGCCTACTGTAGTTCTGATCTGTGCCTAACTGCCCCAGCTTGTGATACTGACCGTGAGCTGCACTGATAGGATCTGTGCACCTAACGCGCGTTGTCTGTTTTACTGTCACCTTTCTGGCATCAGCACTTTAGTAATTTGTGCAGATATTTTAAGGACTTTAGAAAACATTTGATTCTTAAAAGGGAGTCATTTTTAAAATGTATCTATTTACACTGGCATTGCTGCCTTGCTTTTACTCGGGATACTAAGTGTCATGCAAGCCATGCAAATGTGTCATTTGGCTCAGCCTCCGAGAACGCCTTACATCATCCTCCGCATGCACACATCGGACTGAAACGTTTATGCTTACTCTCCGATCCCCTGAGTTTATGCTTGCCACTTGATCGCTGAACACTCGCTTCACTCCGATTCAATTATTCCCGCGAGCGGCGCGCACTGGTGTCGTCACTGCAAAAGCGCCAGCCTGGCAGCTATGGCGGCTTCCTTGAGTGTACTGTGCTGTGGGCTGGGAGTGGTGGCTACAGCGGTGAGTAGTGAGATTGTATGCACAGGGATAAGGGGGTGCATAAGTGTTGGTAGCGTACGTTGTGTGGATAATGGTCTCCTGTGATCCTTACGTGTGGGGAGGCAGCGCTGCCTGCAGAGGGAAAACAGGAGAGTTACATTCAACTAAGAATAGGATTTTGTGACTGGGATTATGTCATAGAGGCAGCAGGATACGAGGTGATTCTGAAATTTGTAGAGTATGGCATTTGTCATGTTTCCCGGTCCAGCATTCTTTTAGATGTCATCCGAAGCACAGTGGAGCATGCTTGCTCTGTAACGCCGTTGCTGCGCCTAGGTTTTGCCCATCAACTTTAGGGAAATGCTAATCTTGTCACATTCAGCAGCTGGGCCTGTGCAATATTGCCTTCCTTCTCCTAGGGGTTAATTAGCCTTCTTTCATAGCGTGGCCTTCCAACTGCTTAATTAGCCAGAATAAAAAGGTCCTTTGTCAAAGAAGCATCTGTTGCTTGTTTTTTCTTCTGCCTCGTGATTTTTAAATAGATTCGTCACCATTGTTTAGCGGAGTAAGGCCAGGATATTGTACAGGTGGCTATCCCTTGCCAGCTCTGTGAGTCGCGCACCCACTTTCCTGCAGACCAGTTCGTGGCTTGTGAACACTGTGCACCATCGGAAGCGTTAGTACAAAAACTCAAGAGCAAGAAATAGAACGTACACTGATCAGTGGCATGTTGTTTAAGGGTTAGTGTTAGGGAGGGATTCACCATAGAAAAAGGCAACAAAGGGAGGACTCTCAGTGGCCCAGCCCTTAAGTGCACTGTGGGTCCAATATGGCTTCCTTATGGATTCCCGGAAGGCCTCTCCTACCTACTATTGGGAGGAGGGGTATTTACTGTGGCACTGGGATGAAATACTAAGGTGCAATCCTCATACTGACGCGATAAGCTACTTGTCATCTGTACAAAACCCCAGGCGTGCACTGTCTCCTATAATAATTATTGTAATATGCTCAATCTAAGCATACTGTGTATGAAATCATGTGTTCATGTGCTTCTAATCACATTTAACACAATTACTCTGACTTTGGAAGGAAAAGCTTAACTGAGAGAGAAAAAATGTGAGAACATTGGAATTGTTGTGCCCATATACTTCATGTTTTTTGACTCTCAACAGATTATGGTAAGGGGTGTGCTTGCTGCATAAAAAAGCTTGGAATGAGTTTACTTCAACACAGATATCGAAATCATGGCATGTCTTGCCTATTTCTACATACACAGGAACAATTATTTTGCAATTGCTAATGTTCTATGGTGAAAGTGCACCCATGCTGAAGAGTGGTGCAACTCCAGTGGGGTGCTGGGCATGAAAGCCACATATGGTTGAGGGTTAAATCTTGTTGATACTTGAGTGTGCGCTTTACCTGTATAAAAGGCCCCCTATTAATGCTTCAGAATTAAGCAATGTCATCTCTCCCCACGAACCTTCAAACTTGAGTATGCTTGAGGCGTATGATAAACTTCAAGACTATTTGATTCTGAAATCCAGTTTTACTGAGAAGAGCAATTGCCTGGAAGTTTAAGTCCCTAAGAAGGTATGGTCTATTTTGAGATCCGTATAAGGCGATGTGCTTTATCCCACAGCCCAAGAAGACATGTTTGGGATTGCGACGATCCTTATTAATGAAAAAGGGCTACTTCGAAGTTAATCACCATACCTAAAGAATTGTGACAGACAGCTAAACTGTGTTCACCCTACAGTGATTTCCAAATTGGTGGGGCATGATTCTCTCTCGTGTTATGGAACCATTCTGGTGCTTGGTGAGTGTAGAGTGCAGATTCAGAGTGTAGAGTGCAGATTCAGAGTGTAAAGTGCAGATTGTGAGTGCAGAGTGCAGATTAAGAGTGTAGAGTGCAGATTAAGAGTGTAGAGTGCAGATTGTGAGTGCAGAGTGCAGATTCAGAGTGTAGAGTGCAGATTGTGAGTGCAGAGTGCAGATTCAGAGTGTAGAGTGCAGATTATGAGTGCAGAGTGCAGATTGTGAGTGCAGATTGTGAGTGCAGAGTGCAGATTGTGAGTGCAGAGTGCAGATTGTGAGTGTGTGTGTGGCTTTGTGTGTGTGGCTCTGTGTGGGTGTAAATGCAATAGGTCATGCATTTGCATGCGATTAAGCTATTGGCATTGTAAATGACAATGCCATTTATTTATGATTTTTTTTAAAAACAAAAAAAAATGTAATGAGCAATGCCAATAGCTCTACCTTTAATAATGCCGAGACCATTGCATTGTAAATGCTTGTCTGTTGTAGTGGGCGGTGAGATCATCACCTTGGAATTTTGGAACTGACTAACGCTTCTAACTCTGCCTGGGAGATTCAATGTATGTTCCTCGCTCAGTGCTTGTGCCGGGTATTTTGGGGATGGGCCTTTGGTTGGATGGCATTGAGATTAAAAAGAATTAGGTGGTGGTGAGTCCAGTCAGTGGTTAGGATAGAACGGAGGGATAAGGTGTTCTGCTTAGAGATGATTGCATCAAGGGTAGAGTCCTTGATATGAGTTTGTTTATTGCAGTGTTGGTTGAGATCGTTTGCTTCCAGGAGGGTGGATAGGGCTTGTACTGTTGAATCATCGGCATTGTTCAAGTGCAGGTTCAGGTCTCCTAATAGAATGTCTGTGTTGCCTTTAAGGCAGTTTTGCGTTAATAGGTTTATTTAGTCCTCAAAAATGTGTCATTTTTTACCAGGTGGGTGATAGATTACATAAATTTTGATAGATTGGGGTCTTTGGACAAGAGTTGAACTCCTACATATTCAAAGGTAGGGTATTTCGTGTTGAAGAATGGAGGTAAGCACAGATAGTTTTTGTGTTTAATGGTTAATCCACCACCAATACGATCTTAGCTGTCCTCCGGATGATTGAGAAGCCCTGTGGGTTGAGGAAATTGATAAAATAGAATGAGTGGTCGTTCAGCTGGGTTTCAGTTGGAAAGCAGCAGTCAATTTTGTGTCCTAGGATGGTTTCGGCTATTTGAGTGGCATGCTTGACTGCTGACTGACAGTTTAGTAGCATGCATAGGTAGTGATCTTGAACCAGGCTGACAGGGTTGGATGGTTGTTATTTGGGTAGGCTGCCTGGGAGGGTGAGTGGTGTTCAGGGTTCTAGTTGTGCCAAGGATGACTGGGATCTGGCGGCGACAAGGCTTGCTCGGGGCATTGTCATACGTGTTGCTCAGCATTTCAGCTTCCCGTAGCGTGATTTCAGTCGTGGTGCATCTATGTTTGAGTTGGTGATGGATATAGGGGATAGTTTGTCTAGGGGTAAAGGATAGGGGATCAGAGTGTATGTTTGTGGCAGGATCAGTGTTCGCTATAGATGCGTTAAGCTGGGGCAGGAAGTAGGTAATCTTTGCGTTCTTACGAGATTTCATCCAGAATAGTGTTGATTGTGAGTTCAAGCTGGGCTGTTGTAGGGATCAGTTGAGTGGCGTTTGGGTCAGTGGTAGGAAGTGAAGTGTGATGGAGCTCGTCAGAGTTTGTGGCGGAGGCTAATGCAGGAGCGACCCGTGCAGGTAAGAGTGCTGAGGCTGGGTGGGGGGATTCAATAGATGACAACGAGGGGGAAATGATTTATTTAATTTTCCCTTGTCGTTGTCTGTCGCATTCCCCCGGACCCCCACTGCTCTTACCTGCACTGGCCGCTCCTGGGCTAATGTAGTATCCAGCCTGCTGTGGTTAGAGGACTGAGACGACTCCAGAGGGATAGATAAGTCAAGCTGGGCAGTGGAGGTGCGCCATGGAGAGGGGGTAAGTAGTTTTGGTATCGAAACAGAAACTTCAATGCGTCTGGGGATCAGAGAGGCTGTAGGGGGGGTAGAGGTGGGGGCAGTGCGAGGGGGTTTGGTAGTAGAAGGTTCAGCTAGTAGAGTAGGGCGTGCATGGGAGAGGGTGGAGGAGTGGTGGTGGGAGCGAATGGCATGGCGGCACAGAGAGGCGGAAAGTGGAAAATAGATTATTTTTTTCAGTGGCTTGGATTAGGATGTTCCCATTTCTGTATATAGTTATGGACCGATCACCGCTAAAGTTCTGGGATAGGGATATAGTTTGTTTAGATCCATAAGGGACATTGGCAGCATTAGTTACATGAAGGTGTTGAATGACGTTTTCTCTCCTTTTGGTGGGTTTCGTAGTGTAGAAGATGAAGTCCATTTTAAGACTTCCGTGTGTTGGATTGTAGAAGATGTCTGTTATTAGTGTCGCTGGGTGTTCTTTAAGGATTTTGTGTTTGTACTTTTTAGCAGCATGTTTGGAGAGGTTTTGCAGAAATGAGTTGGGGCGTATCTTTCCACGCTCCCGAAGTTGAAGTGATACTCAGAAGTTGTTTCTGGGGATAACCAAAGTTAGACTTCAGGAGACTCATTCAGAGGTGTGCATAGTGGTCAAGAGGCAGCCTCCAACAGCTGAGATGACCGCCTGATTGTAACATTGGGGCCTTCAGTGGACGGTTGGTGGGCACTTCTTTGGAAGAGTGGGAAGCGAGTGTCAGAGGCGTGTGAAAAAGGTCACCAAGGCGATCTGGTAGGATTCCTTTGAGGAAAAGGGGGCATTGAATGCCGAAAAGCGCCAGAGGACCTGTTGATGTCACTGGGTTCTTAGTGGCCATGGTATCTCGGAGCTGGAGGTTGTGATGGAGTTTATTGGTCAGTCTGCAGAAACGTCCTTTATATTCAACAGCATATATACAAGTTATACACCTACATCATAGGTAGTATATCAATATCAGCATAGACTAGTAGACATCACAAAGGTTGGGTCACTGCTATAGGCACATGATAGGATAGGAAGCAGCATCAACTTGAGATAACAGTATATGCACGAGATAATATTGGAAGAAGATGGGCAAAACAATCCCCATGTACGCTTAGAATAACCGCGTCGATATAAAGACACAGTTTACTCGCAAGAGAACATCTTGCACTTTAGCATTGTGGACCTTGGCTGAGAGTTCATTTTAATGGTGAGATATGTTAGGAGGGTCACTAGGTGTTATTGATGTAAATTGTCTCTGACACTATAATTTTGTGGGACTTTGTTGAGAGTTGTTTTTATTGGCATGAAGTATCAGAAGGGACAGTAGGTGGCACTGGGACCTCATTTATTCTTTTGCGGTCTGGAGTCCAATATTTATACCTGGCGCCCACTAGTAGGTGTTTCTAGAGGCTTCCACCTCCATAACGTGTCAGGCATCCGCTTCCTCCTTGCCCTGGGTCCAGCTTGTCTGGAGTCACAAAAGACCAGCGATAACTGGTGGAGAAGTGTGGCTCACTGGTTAAAGGAGGCAGACCCTGATGCAGAGGTCAGACCCGGGACCAGGGTTTAATTCCCGACGCGGCAGGGTCTTGAGCCCAAATGTCCACAGAGTCGATAATTCTCGCCTCCGTGCCTACTTGAATCATGGGTTCAGTGCAGCTCTGGGCAATAGCTTGCTTAATCTCCACTAAGGCCCCCCGCGGCGGGATGCCTGGTCTTCACCTTGGGGATGCCCAGTAGGGGTAATCTCGCAGGGAAAGCCAGGACGGGTTCCCAAAGCAAGCGCTAAGAGACCTGTCGATGATTTGGCGCTATATAAATAGAAATTAAAATAACATAACATAACTCCTTTGTGAGAGTTCTCATGCAGAGACTATGTGATGTGCAACTGTGATAAGTGACAGCTGCTCCCCCTCGTTAAGTCAAAGAGGCTTATCCTGCCAACACCTTGCTTCCAAATGAGCAGAGGAATACTGAAGCCCTCAGCGAAGTCCAATGGCCATGCCTTGTGGCCAGTAAAGAAGTACTGCAAGATCAGAGATGTTTGTTGTGATTTATTGTTGTCACAATTATTCACCTTTCTTGCGCCTGAGACGTAAAATCCATTACAGACAGGCAGACGTCACGTGTTTTGTCATAGAGACTTTTTCAAGGCTGCAAGAGGATATACAAAGTATCTCACACAATTGTAACAATGACATAGGGATAAGAAATGCAGCTGTTAAGTCACCACCACCAGATAGAACAAGAAGAACACCGTTGTGATCCTGAAGGATACCCTGTGAAGAGCCAAGTGCATCGGGTGAAATCCTAAAACAGATTGTGCCTGATAATCTGGCCATGCTAAGTTATTGCAACTTGCTGTAAAATCATACTACTCCCCGGATAAAGTCATTGTTCGCCAAAACAACAGTAATGAAATCTGTTAGCATTCCAGAATAATCAAGTAGAATGGTGTCTCCGATTTCCAAAAAATGCTGTAATCCCCCCCAGATTTGGGGATACTAGGATATAATGCGCAGAAGTCCAAGGTAACCAGTATGTTGCTGTCAGTCTACTCACATTTTTTTCTTATTGCTTCATCAACCGTACCTCCCTTCTGCTGCATACACCAGAAGCAACACTACAAGCAACACCCTCTCCTTTCGCCGCTTCAGCCGTGCCGTTTAAGGCTTATTTTGTAACTTTAAAGCTGAGTGCAGCGCTCGCTCTTCCCTAGACTTCGCCCACTTTTCATCTGTGTTGGACTTGGCCCTTTTTGCATGTTCACCCCTGAACTTTTTGCCTTAAGCTCTGACATGCTGGTAGTGATTTTAGACTCTGGGCACTTAAGCTCTGTTGCCCAGTGTAGAGTGCGTGCGCTGTCTGAGTGCCTGTGGTGAGATTGGCCTGCCCTCCCACAGGAATGCATGGGGGGATATGTGTGTCCATGGTAATTCCTGGTATGAGAGGAGTGCAGGGGCGAGTTTAGTATGTATGGACTTATGAAAATAAATGCTGTGCAATGGTGTGCACAGATTTATAGTGAGTGGTAGAAAAATGCCACTATTAGAAGTTGGCATTGCTGTGTGTCTGCCTGCCTAATGTGAATTGCATGTCTGGCTTGTGATTGACAGGGGCTGGATGGTGTGGGTGGCTCCAGGAGACAGGGTGAGTCAGCCCAGTGATGAATAGAGAGATCTGCATGCAGATGGAAGAGAGGAGTTGCACCTGGGACCTGAATAGGGCTGTGCCTTCCCTCCACAATGCTGGCTCCGCCCCCTGTGGTGCGTTTGATCACTGAGCCCCCACCTAACAATAGGGAAGAGGAGCCTGGTAAACCGAGTGCTCCAAAATCAATTGCATCAGGTTTCCCAAGCCCAATGCTGTAACACAAAGGAAATTGTCCTATAAATGTACGGGCTGTGACCCCATGAAAGTGTTGTGCTGTTCTTACTTTGGGCGGACACTCTGTCAGGAGGAACCGCCCTGCATGCTGGCCTTCCCGGCTGCACTTTGCTGGGGTCTCCCCAGCACCAAGGTCTCTCTTATTTCTGCCTTTTTGAGGACTTTTGTGGCCTAGCGCCTCGTGAGCGCTGTATTTGGGTCACCTAAGGGGAGAGGAGCAGGCCCTTCCTCAGCGCGAGGCTGCGAGGGAATCCCAGCGTGTGGGATACCCCCTGAGCTCCTTATTGAAGCTGGAGCCCACCCCGCAATTGTGTGTGCTGCCGGCGGGTGCCCACCCCGCATTGCCGCTATTTCCACGTATTAGTACTTAAAAAAACAAAACAAAGTGTGAGCCCACCCTGCCTGTTCTGCCCCCCCGGCGTGAGGCTGCCACCGCCGAGAACACAGAGGTTCTACAGGAGGGGCCCCCACGCTGCCCGCGGCGACGCGGAAGCCAGGCAGAGCTGTAGGAGAGTACGGTCTGCAATCCTATGGTCACCCCAGATTTTTGCTTTTTGCTTCACTGGTTTACGACTTTCCCTGGCTGTGGGCCTGGTAATCAGACCCACAGCCTAGCTGTTCTCTCTCTAAATTGACAACCATGTACTTTAGGTGCATTTACCAATTGGTACTGGGCCACCTTATCAGTCCCTGTACAGTGTACCTTAGGTACCCAGGGCATAGGTGTACCCAGGGCCTACCAGGGGCTGAAGCATGTATTATGCCACCCCTGGCTGGCCATCTAAACAGACACAACTGGCTGGTAAGACAGCTGGGGCAAGGTGGTGTAATCACCCTTTGCTGTAGATATAGTATACCTATATCTAACCCTAAAATGGACACATATACTCCTATCAGTCACTCCTATGGCAGGCCTTATCAATCCTGAAGGCAGAGTGCTTGGAATTATGTGAGATGGTGCTCTGGCATGAGCTGAGCCCGTCTGCAGCTTGCGGAACCAAGTCCTAATAGCTGTTCCATGATAACGCTATACCATATACTCTTAAGTGCATTATAATCCTCGCGGTTGAATGCTAACTTTGGTATAGCATTATCAAAACATGTCGAGTAAGGTGTCATACGAATTGGAATACTACCCCCTCGCCAATTCTGGCGACGGGGGTAGCATTCCACCCTTTTAGAGGGACATGACATGTATGTAACTGCGAACCCCGGTTAAAGTTAACTCAAGCCTTGGCATCACAAAATGGATGCTGCCACCACAGACACAAGTCTGACCTCCTGCTGCTGGGAGTCCTTCCAGCGAGGGAGGCTCGGACAAAGGGTTTCCTTCCTTGGGAGGTGCTAGCACCACCCAGACAGGATTTTGTGTATTGGGTAGGACAGGCCTGAAAGGAATGAGACATGCCTGGGGCACACAAGGTGTCCTGTACATACACCGGTTCAAACCAGTTGCTGGGGCATCCCTGCACCAGCTCTGGCGCGAAACCGGACAAAGGATAGGGGGTGTAACCACCCCCCTTCCTGGTCCCACCGATGGGAGGGACCTAGTCACAGTACAGCCCCCTTTAGGAGAATAAAGGTAGGAGCTGTTCCCATTCCAAATTAGATTATCCTGAACAACTTTACAAGAAGAAACTCTGGACTTCGACGTTCTGCTCCACAGAAGACTGAAGAATCTCCCTTGTGGGCAAGGAGTGTCCACCCTGCAACTGCAGGCACCATCAAGCGTCCATCGGCTTCACTTTGTCGTCTTCCCTCGAGGATCCAGACTTCAGAGCCCGACGAGACCCGGATTCCCAGACCTCTCCGACCTCAACTCACATCTGCAGCACAGCTGAGACCCGTGGGTGCGACGAGACACGTGGGACCTGCCATCTTGAAGAAACTGCACTTCGCTTCCAGCACAACTTCAGAGGCATCCTCGAGTAAGTGCTTTGGGGATTGCGAAGCCCCAGCCCGAGCAGCTCCTGCACCGAAGACCAGCCCCCCAGCATCCACGAGATCTGCATGGGGACCTTTTGCTTGATTGCTGCTCGACGCGTTGTCTGGTCACTTGCGGGCTGGCTAGTGACCTCCTAGACGACGATCCTTGAAATCTTCACTGCTGGTCTGGTTGCTCCAGACTGGCCCATGCTCCCTTCCAAAAGAGGTGCACCCCGGACCCTCCTGGTCCACTCCAGACGCCGTTTCCACTCACCGCGTGGGTTGCCTTTTCCAAGGCCTGTTGACTCCAAATCCGGATCTGACAGCGAGAGCCTGCGTGGGACAGCTCGTGCCTCCATCCTGGTCGTCGAAGACACCTCCTGGTCCACGTGGCTGCAGAAACAAGCGTCCACTCTTCACCTGATCGCGACGACGACATCTGGTTCCTTCCTGGTTCCACTCCATTCACTGGCTTGTGACTTTGAACATTGTCCCCTCTGCTTTCAGGTCCTCTTCTTCCTCGATCCACCTGTGGATCGCACCGGACATCTTCCACCTGGTCGCCTGCAGCATCTTTTCTTCCAGGCTCCATAGACTTCAATGCGGAAACCCGACACGACTTCGCACCTATGCACCCGCAGCCCGTGGGTGAGGTAACAAGAGCATTTCGGTGCTCAAGGGTAGATTAACTCTCCTAGTGTCCAGATTCACAGTCGTTTTAGTCCTAACCAGTCAGGGTTTTTCTCGAACTGTACTGTCCATTGTCTTTGTTCCGCATCTCGCGTGTGAGTTCACACTCTGCACACGTGTCCCGTGGGCCTCCTATTACTTACCTGAGGTTAGGATAGTGTAGTCCCAGCGAACCTACAGCCTCTGGACAGCTCCATTCCTTCTATCGATTTCCTTATACCATTTACTTAGTATATGGTTTGTCGTGCCCCTAGGACACCATTGTGATTTTGTGCAACTTATCGTATTTTTCCTAAGAGATTGTCATGTGCTTAGCCCTCTGACCTCATATAAAGAGTTCAGAGGTGTTTGTTATTAATAAATATACTGTTTATTTTCATAACGACCTGTGTGGTGTCCTTTCATCTGGTATTCAAGGGGTTATATGTGGTAAATCAGCTGGCTTCACATGCCAAAAGAGTTTAGCCTAAGACTGCTTTGTCCATGCTACCATTAGGATAGCTGGTCTATAAGGTTGACTTACAACCAATCACCATAAGGGTTGTTTGGACTGATACAAGGTGATCACTAGAACTAGTGAGCATCATATATCAGGCCAACTTCTCACATTGGTGGCAGCGGTGGGATTTGAGCTTGCTGTTGTTTTTACCAAATATAATCTTGAAATATCATATATCAGGCCAACTTCTCACTAGAGCGGCCTGGTTGTGGGCGGGGCGCTCTGCAAGAAGCCGGAAGCAGACGGGGGCCTACCCCGCGCTCCTGTGGAAAAAGGAGAAAGGAAGCGGGCGGGAGCCTACCCCGCGTTCCTTGGACCAAAAGAAGAGAGAGACCGCCCGACTAGGTGAGGAGGGTCCCAGGGTTGGGAGAGAGACGAGTCACGTTGTCGGTGCCTGCTCCCACCCACCGGAACCCAGAGAAATCTGCCAGTGCAGCCCCAGTGAGTGAGGGGGGCTGAATGCACCGCCGTGTTGGTGCCGTTCGAGGCACATTGTTGGTACTTGTGGCATTTTCTCATCTGCGCCGCAGAAGCGGGTAGCTGCAACGTTTTGGGCCCATCTCCAGTCTAATCTCCAACTAGAGGCCCCTGCTCTTCCCCGTGTTGGCCAGATTTCGTTACAGTTGCCCCGCGTGACAGTGGGCAACTGCAACATTTGGGGCAGAGTTTATTTTCAGAGTCCCAGGGCGGGACTCCCATGTGCACTTTGCCCGTCCTCATTGCTTGTGGGGCATTATTTTGGGCGCCAGAGGCACAGTGAGTGCCAGGACAGCCGGTGCATTCCCTCAGCTGCCCTGCGAAGCGCAGGCAAGCTGCAACGTTTGGGCCCATTTATTTTTTTAGAATCCCAGTGGGGGACAGAGGGTGCCAGTGCCCATCTTTTTAGATTGCACAGCTGCCCAGCACGTAGTGAGCAGCTGCCATGTTTAGGCCAGCATTCCTTTGGGGGCTTCTCTGAATGAGGTAGGAGTGAGATGCACTCCTTTGCCCAGCACAATTGCGCACTGCGAATTCCGCTGCATTGGCAGCAGCCCTGACATTTGGGACATAGGGCATTAGAGCCCCTGAGAAGGCCAGTTGGCCAGGGGGACTAATAGGTCGGCCTACCACCAAAGCTGCGGCCTAAGGGGCTCAGAACAACTCCTTAGACAGCCATAACATACGGAGCTCCGATGGAGAGCCAGGACGAGATCCAAGCTCCAAAAGCCATTAAGGCTGACCCCGAAGCCAGCACATCACGAGGTGCTAGAAAAGCTCTGTCTGATCAAGTTCCACAGGAAGTGCCTGAGAGAGCACTACTGTCCTCCAATGTATACACGGCTGGTGCATTCTTAAAACTGCCAACTGCGTGTGATATTGCAAAAAAAGAGAATATTGGCGATCGATGGATGGATAGAGACTTTTGAAGAGTTCTTAGATGCAATAGATGAAAAAGAGTATAAAGTATCTTGAGAAACATGACCGGCGAAGGAGTGAAAGAAGCCATGAACAAGAATTTGCAAGAAGGTGAAAAGACATATGATCAAATGGAAAAGGCCTTTAGTGTCAAGCTTAAGCCAGTGACAAATGTGAATTATAAAAGATACATATTCAGCCAAGAATGCCAAGGACCAGGTACGACCATTGATGAGTTTGTTCAAAGACTGGATGTTTGGTAAAGCACTGTAAATTAAATTAATTTATGATGAGGAGGCAACCCTCCTCGGAGAAATCAATGGATGTCTGTCGTATGCATTTCAACGACGAATGCTGATGGAAACTGAGCTTGTATCAAGTCCTCAAGGCTGCTTGCGCTGACAAGAGTGCTTATTGCCAAGTGACTGACATGGAGGCTGTAGGCGCCCAAAGTGCGTCGGTCATGAGCACGAAAAGTAAGACAAGGTTCAAGGCCGAGGGGCACAATGTCCTGTCTCCACAGAAAAAGAAAACGTGTTACAGACATGGACTGTCATTTCCACACGAAGGTAAATATCCTGCAATTGGACAGATATGCATAGACTGTGGTAAAGCGAATCATTTTGTGATGACTTGCAACGTGAAGATAAAAGTAAGTGTGTTGCAGCGTGAAGACAAAATGTCCGACCAAACGCTACATCAGTGACATTCGATGTATTCCCACAGATTCAGACAATATATTATTTTTAAATTTTTATAACTCTCAAGACACAGATAAAAATTTTGACATGTTAGAGGAGTTATTATCATTATACAGTAGCAGGTCAATTTCCTTTGAAGTAATCCTAATGGGGGACCTAAATATTCATCCGTGCGAAAATAAGTGTGGGAGTAAGATGTATGAAGGTCCACAGTTTTCAGCACATTCTCACTTTGAGCACACCAAACAGGGGGAGTACCTGGAACTTTTTTTAGCTAACCGGAATCTCTATGAATCGGGGTGTGGTGAGGAGGAACGTGGGATCCCCACATTTAAAGGGAGGGATAGAGACACGGGCACAGTCATTGATTATATTTTTTAACTTCTTTTTTGTTAGGTTTAGTCCTTAGGTATTTTACAGAGGTCTCAACCTTTAGTGATCACAATCCCGTGATAATTGAACTATCAGCACTGTCTTTAAGATCTGATCCCAAAAGGAAGGCAAGAGAGGTTATACCAACGGACCAAGGAAGGAAACTAAAATGGGGAAAAGTGGTCCCTGAGACTTTTATATCAGAAATCTTACTGAATTCAGGGGCTGAGATAAACACTTGCCTAGATGAAACGGGACAAGGTCCAAATGTAATAAATGCATTTAACATTATTTGTGCACATGTAAATCAAAAGTTGACAGTCAAGAATAAACGCAAACCCAATTTGGAGAATAGATGGTTCGATAAAAAGTGCTCATCTGCTCACGCAGCACTCCTTAAATCCCTCAAGACCATCCCAAGGGTAAGGGGGTTGGTAGCCCAAAATAGAGTAGCCTATAAACAAGCCGTATGCGTTGGAAAAAGGGAATTACGAGATGAGGCATGGACTTATCTGCTGTCACCAGAAGTTTTGAAAAACAGCTCTAGATTTTGGGAAATAATAAATCAGCCACTGTTTGCAAACAATGTTAATACTGTGTTAGATTGTAACATCACTGATGAGGCCTGGATCGCCCACTTTGAGCAGATATACAGCTTTCCTCAAAGTGGAGATAATATCATGAACCACGCAGTGAATCATGTCGCACATTCGTTAAGGTTTGAGACTGCAGAAATTGAAAGGTTGATAGGGGAAATGACTAAAAATAAGGCCCCCGGCCCGGGTGGGGTCCCTGCGGACCTGTTCAGAGCCGCACCCAAGCTGTGGGCAAAAGTCCTAACAAATGTTTTTAACTCAATAGGGCATGATAGCATCCCCTCTACATGGGCCACATCAATAATCGTGCCAATCTTTAAGAAGGGTTCTAGACAGGACCCCACTTGTTATAGACCCATTTCGCTGATCGACTCACCTGTAAAAATCCTGGGTCGGGTTCTGTTGCATAGACTAAACGATAGCTTGGCTGATAGAGGTGTCCTGTTGAAAGCTCAGTATGGTTTTAAATCAAAACATAGTACTATAGATCAATGTTTGAATTTACACCTTTTAATTAACAAGTACACTGTGGCCAGGGAGGGGTCCATGTACATGGGGTTCAAGGACCTCTCCTCGGCATTTGACTTTGTAAATAGATCCAAACTTTGGAACATCCTGCTCGAAATGGGGGTAGACGCACCCTTAGTGCACTTCATAGCAGATCTGCACTCAAACCTTACGGCCAAAATCAGAGTGAATACAGACGGAAGGTGTACTAAGCAGTTCAGGTCGGATAGGGGCGTTAGGCAGGGGTGCATTTTGGCACCCTTGCTGTTTACACTCTATACAAACGCCCTAGAACAAACCCTGGGGGAGGTCCCCGCAGACAGTCCGCGTGTGGGGGAAATGGTTATACCAGTTCTCCTATACGCGGATGACGCCGTTCTCTTATCGCAAACCGGGGTAGGCTTACAAAGACTGCTGAATGTTTTTGGTTCCTTCATGCAAAACCTGGACCTGAAAGTAAATGCCAAGAAATCCCAGGTTCTCATTACAGGAAGAAGTATCTCAAATAACAAAGTAAAAACCTTCTTCTGTAATGGTGAATTGGTTTGTAGTGTCCCTACATTTCCCTATTTGGGGGTGGTCTTCGATCAGAAGGGCACTTGGCGGGCACAAAATCATAGCCGCTCGCTGGCATTTATGAGGACAGTTTCAGGGCTTATGGGGTTTAGTAAAAAACTGGGAGCTAAACCAACCAATGCAATCTTAAAAGTATATGAATCCAAGTGTCTGTCAGTTGCAACTTACGGGTGTGAAATATGGGGTTACACAAGCGAAGAGAAACTACAACTAGTAGAGAACAAGTTCTTAAGAAGTGTACTCTCAGTTCCTCAATCAACCCCTACTTTCTCAACTCACACAGAGTTGGGACTTGGGTATATATCTGATCGGATCAAAATCGCACCTTTGATTTATTGGTTAAGAATATGGTTGAATGGTGAGATCACCTTAAACCATTCAATAATTAGGGATTGCCAGAGATTGGACAAAGTACATAAAATTTCCTGGCTGGCATACATAAGAGCTGGGTTCCAGAGAATAGGGCGTATTGGTTTATTTACTTCCCCGGAAACAATAACCAATAAAGATATTGCTTTAACAAAAAAAGCCCTCTTGGGCCTTTTTTCCCTAGAGCGAGAGGAAACAGAGATGGGAAAACCCAGGGTAAGGGAAAACTATGCATTGGTCACCTGCATAGGACCGGAACCATACTTGGTCATAGTAAACAATCCCTACCTTCGGTTCCTCTTGACCAGATTTCGGTTAAATCTAATTCACTTTACTCTGGGTGTTTATCACAAATGGTGTAGCCCAGAACAGGCAGATCCTTGCTCATGTGACGATTTCTCCGCTCAAAACACCTTACATTTTTTTTATGTTTTGTGATTATTTTAACGAGTGTAGGAGGAAATATTTATTACCAATTCTCAGAGAAGCAGGATTTGTACAAGTCAGGCCGGCACTCGTGTATTTAAAACAACTTAGCACACCTAAAATAATGTTTCATGTTGCTAGTTTTTTAATTGCGGCCAACCGAATCAGGAAAAAGAATGCCACATCTCCACCGCTCTTAAACATTTGTGAATAGTAGACCCCATGTTTAGAAAAAATACCATTAAGGGCAGGCCGACACCATGATACTCGTACATAAATGTGGTTTTTAGGAATATTTTTAAATAAAAAATGTGATACAAATTTAAAATGTAAATTTTTATATCATATGGAATGAATTTTAGGAAAAACGTTGTTCTATTTTTAGAAATTTTGTAATCCATTTTATATCTATTGTAATTAATTGTATATTTTCTATGACTGTTTTCTTGTCTTTATATGATATTAATTTATCGAAAATAAAGGAATTGACTGACTGACTGGCATAGACTGTGGTAAAGCAAATAATTTCGTGATGACTTGCAACGTGAAGATAAAAGTAAGTGTGTTGCAGCGAGAAGACAAAATGTCCGACCAAACGTGTTACAGACATGGACTGTCATTTCCAAATGAAGGTAAATGTCTCGCAATTGGACAGATATGCATAGACTGTGGTAAAGCGAATCATTTTGTGATGACTTGCAACGTGAAGATAAAAGTAAGTGTGTTGCAGCGTGAAGACAAAATGTCCGACCAAACGCTACATCAGTGACATTCGATGTATTCCCACAAGGCTAAGCGGTCACACCAATTGAGGCAAATCGACACAAGATGAAGTTGATAATCGTCTAAATCATCGAGAAAGAATTCCTCTGTGTCTGTTTACAATGAAAGGGACAATGATAATTGTGCAATATTGATGTTTACTTCAAAAAGGCATGTACATATGGGGCTAGTCGAATGTGAGAAAAATCCAAAGTGAAGACAATTCAACATGAAGACAGCTGTGCGTCGATAAATATTATGCCGCTGGAGATGTATCGCAAATTATCTCCGGTACCACAACTTACGAACTCAAAGACTAAAGTATACTCATGGGCTGCCTCAACGCCCTTCAAAAGTCAAATAAAAATTTTGTAGCCACGATGAAACAAAAGAAAACTGTGGTGAATGTGCCTATTCATGTACTTCAAGGAACAGCTTCAAGTGTTTGCTAAATTTCCATAGTGCTGCTGATATGGGACTGATATCAGTGAACTACACTATGAATGCTCATCATCAAGTTGTAAGTCGATTTCTTTCATTATTTTATTGGTCGGGAAAAGTCAAACAATGAAAGTAAGATTACACATAAATGAGAATTTTCATCAAAGACAGAGACGAGTTGTGTTTCACTTGCAAGAAGCTGTTGAAAAGGAACTTCATTTTTTACTTATATATGGCATCATTGAACGCTCCATTGGTCCGACACCATGGCTTTCTCCCATTGTAACAGTGCCTAAAAGAGACAGTGAAGGACCTGTACGCATAAGTGTTGACATGCGTCAGGCCAATAAGGCAACTGAGTGAGAAAAAACTCACAATCCGCACATTGCTGATATAATACCTCAATTGAATGGCGCAGAGTTCTTCTCTCGACTCAACCTAAATAAAGGATCTTACCAATTGGACCTTGAAGAAAAATCCAGATACATTGCAACCTTTTCTAGGCATATTGGTTTGTTTTGCTAAAAGCGATTGAGTTTTGGTATTTCCTCTGCTGCAGAACTTTTCCAAGACCTCATTTGACATATCATATAGCCTGCAGTCAATGTATTTAACTATAGTGATATATTGTTATTGTGGGGCTGCACAGAAAGAGCATTGCACAACTCTCATGCAAGTATGTCGTTTGCTGAATGATGCAGCCCTTAACTCTGAATGCTGACAAATGTGAATTCCACAAGAAAAGCTTGACATTCTTCAGCCATGTCTTTTGTGATGGAGGTATGAAACCTGATCCATCTAGAGTACAAGCATTGTCTACTGCCAATCCCCCACAAAGCATTTCTGTCTTACGATTATTTCTTGGAACGGTCAATTACTGTTCTAGATCCATGCAAGACTTTGCTATGCTCATTGCACCAGAACTAACCAAAAAGTATGTATCTTTTCATTGGTCAGATGAGTGTGAGAAGAATGAATGAATGAATTTAAGTTTATATAGCGCGTAGCTCCCCTGAGGACTCCTAGCGCTTATGGACCGAGCGGCAGAGGAACAGCAATGTTAGAGCGATCCCTTGAAGAGATGGGTTTTCAGGAGCTTGCGGAAGGCCAACAGAGCGTCCAAAAAATCAAGCAAGCCTTTGAGAATGCCATTGAAATACCCGACTTTGATCCCAAACTCCATACAGAGGTTGCAGTTGATTCTAGCCCTGTAGGGTTAGGTGCAATCCTTGCACAGCACAAGGGACCGTCAATTTCCCGAGACATATTGTGGTACATGCCAATAAGAGCCTGCAACAAACTGAACATGCATACTGGCACCCTGAGAAAGAAAGTTTGGCACTGGTTTGGGCTTGTGAATAATTTCCACGTGTTTGTGTATGGAAAGCTCTTCACATTAGTGGCTGATCACCAATCATTGTTGATGGTATTTGGCAATCCCACAGCAAAAATGCCTCCTCGAATTGAGCGTTGGGGTTTGAGGTCACAAGAATACAACTACACGATTCTTCATCGTCCAGTGAAAGATCAGAAACTGGCTGATTATGCCCTGGTACCCCATCTAAGACAGTGGAGGATTACATCAAATTTATTGTGAAATGGAGTACACCAACTGCCTTGGCTTTAGAGCAAATATTCACTGCCACGAGATAAGGTAGTGGCATGTCAAGATTAAAAGTTGTGGAACCAGTATTCTAGACCTCTCACTAATGACAGCGAGTATATGAAGTTCAGAAATGTAAGAGATGAACTTTCAGTAACGCAGGAAGGCCTCATTCTGCGAGGTACATGGATTGTTATTCATCAAAATCTCTGACAACAAGTAGTCGAATTTGCCCAAGAAGGAGATCGAGGAATAGTTGCCACTAAGAGAGCTCTCCGTGATCGAGTCTGGTTTCCGTATTTTGACCAAATGGTCAAAAAATAATTGAAGACTTGTCACATATGAAACTGTCTTTCATCAACCTTTGATTGTGTCAGAATTGCCCCATCATGCTTGGGAGAGAATTGCTATTGAATTTTTTTATGGCCCTCTGGATAATGGACATTATCTTCTAGTTATTGTTGATCAATACTCCCATTTTCCATTGGTAGAAGACATTTCATCCACTACATATGAGCAGGGTTATTCAAAACCTAGATGGCATCTTTGCGACATGACTTGTACCTGCAATCTTAAAATCTGATAACGACCCACCTTTTAATAGTCGAGAATTCAAAAACTTTCTAAATCATCTCAATATAAAGCATCAAAAAAAGCACTCCCCTTTGACCCCAGGCCAATGGTCTGGTAGAACGCCTCATGAGTACTCTAAAGAAATCTGTTCAGCATTCTGCATTGGGGAAGCTCGACCTCGAAGGTGTTTTGAACACTATTCTTTGAGGTTACCGTTTGACCCCCTCACTCAACCACAGAGGAAACTCCTGCAACTATCATGTTTGGAAGAGCCATGACAACAAAGCTTTTCCAATGGGAGGGGCTGGGTGTGACAGGGAATTCATCTGCATTCATCTGCATGCTGATAGTCTTCTTGGGCTGGGAGAGAGGTGATTCACACTTTCATTTGAGTAAGTTGTGTTCTGCCCTCACTCAAAGGGCTGATTTACCCCCTACTGATCGTCTGGAGCCAGGAATGGGCTGCAAGGGACTGTTGCACACTTCTGAGGGTTCATTTGAAGTCACCCGTTCATCAAATACATTTTTGAGTATATGTACTGGAGCTCTAATCCCATGTTTTTAGACGCTGCTTGGGACTTGAAGCCAAACACTGTTGGCTCTACAAACTGCTCATTGCCATGAGAACTACTGTGCTGCCAGGAGCAACCACCATTTCGACTAACTGCCTTGTTGTGTTGACCTGCTGCTGCTGGACTACAGGAGGGACTGCCAATCTGCAACCTAACTGTATGTGCTGTCTGCTGCCTGCCACCTCCTTTTGTGCCCTGACTGAAGTGCTCTCCAAGGGTTTGTTTGACTGCCCCCTGTTCTCTTGAGATCTCAGGGCCATCAAAGAACGTGTTGCCTCTTTTCTCCAAGACTTCTGCTGGGTGAGCCCATTATACAAGGGCTAGCATGTCGCCAGTGCACCCTTCTGCACCAAGGTAAAACTTTGTGCATTACAGGAGAGTGCACCATGGGCCTGCAGTGCAGCCCTCTGACCATCATGGGCCTGCAGTGCAGCGCTCTGACCAGGGGAGTGCCTTTGTGCCTTCTAGGGAAGTGCTCCATGTTTTACAAACCAGCATGTGGTGAGCGTTTTTCTCCTGGAGGCATTACCAGAGAAACAAACACGTCCTTGAGCCAGCGTGCTCAATGCAGCTGAATTGTATTGTGAACCTCGCCCCCAGAGTCTGGCAAGATATCACCACTGTCAGATGCCACCAAGAACAAACTAGTGTGTCCCCTCTGGTCATGAGACTCTAGGAACAGCCCCCTGAAGACTTTCTCTGAGGTGATACAGTGCTGCGTCCAAGGCTGCAGAGCTACAGGAGCTGCACACAGCCTTCAAGGCAGGCCTTTCGATTACACGTTGTTCCGTAACATGCGGCGGCCAGCATTCTGAGGCTCATTCCAGCCAGCCTTGTCCTCTGGTTTTAACGTGTATACTGCACGAAGCTCTCAACATCGGGTCCCACTCCCGAGACATGACAACATTGTTAGCAAGTTACAGATGCCCTGATGACAGTGACCCTGCACCCACAAAGGTACTGTGAGGCGGGTTGGGTCGAGCAGAGTGGTAAAGCCGCCCTGCTCTCCTTCACGGGTGGCTTGGTTTCCCTTGGGCAAAGAGACCCGATTCAAGTGGCTCCGGTGGGCTCCAAATTCGCAAGAGCGCGAGGGGCATTTCTTGTTCAGCATTGTCTCTGCTCTGGAGATGACCTCAAGAATGGCGCAGGACCGTCCATACAGGAGAACTGCTGGAAGACTCAATCTCAATTACTGTTTGGCGTTTAGTAGGTGCTCCTGCGCTGTACGTTTGGTTTCTAAATGCAATCACTTCAACCACGTTCACTACAGTTACCATATGAAGTGTAATAGGAGCGCAGGTGCGCTGTTACCTATGTTTTCATAGTAATTTATGTGTTTTTCTCTATCAAACCTGCATTATTTGCACTAACGGTGTGATTTAAGTCATGTTGGTCTTGTTGGATGTACAATATAGAATGTATTTTTACTTAATCCTGCGTGGATTCCCTTTTGTGATTTACTCACTGTGTTGCTGCACTAGTGTGTTGCACAAATGCTTTGCACATTGCCTCTTTAAACTAGCCTGACTGCTCTGCGCCAAGCTACCAGAGGGTGAGCGCAGGTTATCTCAGGTGTGTATCTGGCTCACCCTGACTAGAGTGGTGGATTCTGCCTGGCTTAGTTGCCTACCCTAGCCAACCAGAAATCCCATGTCTAACAGTGGTTCTTGTGAATCACTTGATTTCCCAGCATGCTCCTGCTGCAGGACTAGGCCAATGCACTTTATGTAGGAGGACTAGCCACCATTTGTGTCTCAAAGGGAACTGTGACTCTTTTTCTTAGAACATACATTTTTTCCCCTGAATTGTAACTGTTCACTTCTCCATATTATAACAATGCAGCTTTTTCAATAAATATTTTCCATGTGTAATTTTCAATGTTTTTTCTATTTTGCAGAACAACAATCACATCTAGAAAGTATGAATGTGAAAGAAAGTCATAAAGGTTCCGGAGGAAAGATGAATTTTACTAAAAATATCTACTTAAAAAAACGGCGCAGAATGCACATGAGCGAGAGACGCTTTGCTTGTAATGTGTGTGACAAAGGATTTATCAATGAGACACTTCTTGTGAGGCACAAAAAAGGACACACCAGCCTCAGGCCATATCCATGCGAAACGTGTAAAAAGTGTTTCACTCAAAAGGCAACTTTTTTACAGCATCAAAGAACACACACTGGAGAGAAGCCGCATCACTGCACAGTGTGTTCCAAGCGCTTTGCTTATAAGAAAGGCCTTGTACAGCATCAACACATACACACAGGAGAAAAGCCTTTTCACTGCACCATGTGTGAGAAGAGCTTCAATCAAAAGGCAACTCTACTAAAGCACCAACTTATACACACCGGAGCGCGACCTCATCACTGCACTGTGTGTTCAAAGCGCTTTTCTCAAAAGGGAGACCTCGTACGGCATCAAAGTGTACACACAGGAGAGAGACTTCATCATTGCACTGTGTGTGAGAAGCGCTTTTCTCGTAAGTCGACCCTTGTACTGCATCAAAGAACACACACCGGAGAGCGACCTCATCACTGCACTGTGTGTTCAAAGCGCTTTTCTCAAAAGGGAGACCTCGTACGGCATCTAAGTGTACACACAGCAAAGAGACCTCATGTGTTCCAAAACCTTTTCTGAGAAGGCAACCCTTGTACTGCATCCAATCGTACACACAGGAAAGAAGCTTTATCACTGCACTGAGTGTTCCAAGCGCTTTGCTTATAAGGGAGGCCTTGTACATCATCAAAAAACACACACAGGAGAAAAGCCTTTTCGCTGCACTGTGTGCGAGAAGAGCTTCAATCAAAAGGCAAATCTACAAACGCACCAACTAATACACACTGGAGAGAGACCTTATCATTGCTCTGTGTGTTCAAAGCGCTTTTCCCAGAACGGAAGCCTTGTACGGCATCAAAGCGTACACACATGAGAGAAGCCTTTTTACTGCACTGTGTGCGAGAAGAGCTAAAATCAAAAGTCAAGTCTCGTAACACCAAACACACAGGAGAGAAACCTTATCACTGCAAAGTGTCTTCCAAGCGCTTTTCTCAGAAAGAAAGGCGATGTATGGCATCAAAGTGCACATACAGGAAAGAGGCCTTATCACTGCACTGTGTGTGAGAAGAGCTTTACTGGTAAGGCACATCTTCTATGGCTCCGAAGTTTACACTCCAGTGAGAGGCCTCATCGCTGCACTGGGTGTGAGAAGAGATTTACTCGAAAGGCACATATGCAACGGCACCAAATAATACACACTAAACTGAACCCTATCACTGCACAGTTTATGCCAGAAACTTCACTCAAAACGAAAGTTTCTACAACACCAGTTAATACAAACAAGATAGATCCATTTTCACTGTAACAATCTTATGTCCTGCTTACCCCAAAGTAAGTTTTACTGGAATGTTGTAATTTAGCTAGGGCTTATAGTCAAAAATACCTAATGGCCAGTGTTCCCTGTAGGGAGTGTGCATATAGTGTAATAACCACGAGTGCGCAAACTCCGTTGCGAAGCGCATATACTTCACACATCACTGAGGCACAATTTGCAGCTTTTGCTTTTCAAAAGCGAGCAGCGTGGAAAAAAAGATCTCTTGCGTGAAGGAGCACAGAGAGCAGATCTTGGGCCTAGCAACATACCACAGCGGAAGAGGGGAGAACGTTGCAGCGTGTCTCTTAAACGGCAGGAATCGGGTTGCCGAGGTTCACAAGTTGTGCAGCATCTTTCTTCTTCGCATGCCGTTTGCTGCACTAGTTTCTGAGAGAGGTTGCAGGACTTTACAGGCAGCTGTGGCTCTCCGGGGGTGATCCGTCCCTTTCAGATTCATTTATTTTAAAAGGCCATGCACTAATTAGCATTGTTCGGTATTTAAGGGCATGATGTGCGGCATACTGATGTTTAAGTCCCAGCTAAAAGTGTTCAAAAAGCAAGCACTCAGTGCATAATGGTATGCCTGTGCTAAACGTATTTAGAGAACTAATTTCTGACCCGGCCGCAAGCATGCTTAGTCATATGTGCCCGCAGTGAGGCAGCATCATTCAGATGAGTCATTTTCCCGGCTCCGTAATTGCAGCTCTGGTCACCTGTGAAGCATGATTGCGAGCAGCCATACAAGAATGTAAGGAGATATGATCGGTAACCAATCACACCCTTGTGTTATTTCTTTATAAATGTCCAGATCGTTTCTCACTGCTAGTTGAGTCTATTGCACCAACCAAATATAGGATTCATTTACTACCTCGCTCACGCCGTTACATGAGGGCACAGCCGCAACACTCTCTCGCCATCTTACAAATCACACACTAAACTACTACTTACACGTCACAACAACTTTGAGCTCACAGCTAGGGCTCTCAGCACAGCCCCCTATTTGCAGATGCCAATGTGCTAACAAATCGAAGCCCGATGCCCCTCTGCAGCACACAGAGGTACTCGCCTCGCGGAACAGACTTGCTTCCGTCTTCAGCCCAAGTGCTGCTCACTCTTTTTGGTGCTTGATTACCGTTGGAGCTGCAGAAAGAAACAGGGGCTCTTTTCCCTTCCCTTCATACCTTTTACCACATATGTTTAAGAGTTAGTAGTTGAACTGTGGTTATTGCAGATGTATGTAGACCTATTTTCCTAAATAAATCCTGCTGTATCTTGCATTTCAATGGGTTCGAGTCAGCATTCTGTGCATTTAAGATCCCCTCCTATAGGGCGCACATTTATTTTTGTGTCGTTCTGTAAGCTCTACAGCACTCAGGCTTCGGTAGTGAAGAGTGCTGCCGCAACCAAATGGAAAGCAGCTAACCCACTGAGCAGCCCTGTATCTATGAGTGCCGCCAGGTATAACTTGATTTACCTCCTGTAAGGAGTAAGTACTGTGTCCAGACTGATTTTTTAATTTCTGTTTTTCAGCCCAGCCCTTTTTTGCTTACCTCATTCGAAGAATGCAAAATACACCAAGACTTAGGGCAGGATGAACTAGCATCAGGAATACCGATTTCTTATTTGCGATACTCTGAGTCGCAATTTGGAAATCGGGATTCGTAATGTATGAAACTCTTTTGAGTTTCGTTAGCGATTGCTAGCGAGTGCCAAATAGACCTGCCTCATGCATATTAGTGAGGTAGGTCGCAATTTGAGACCCATTTGGAATCAAAACCATCACAGTCTATGATTTGGTTTTTAAAAAAGCAGTCTGTTTTTTTTTTAATGCAGCCTATTTTACTTAAAGGATAATGGGATGCATTTAAAATGATAAAAAAATAAGCAGTCTGTTTTTTTTTTATGCAGCCCATTTTCCTTAAAGGATAATGTGATTCATTTAAAAAGAAAAAAAATGAGCTTTTTCGTTTAATTTTTTAAGAGTAGACAGTGGGTTCCGTAGGACAGCTGCCTGCTCTTAAAAATATTTGTTATCCATTCTTCAAAGGACCCCTACCTATTTGCAAATGGGTTACCACCTACTTCAGGGAGTCAGTAAAATTTGACCTTGATTCAGTCGCAAAACATTCATACAGCCCCTGCAGATTCAGTAAGTGGAAGAAATGCCGTAAACACGCCCCTTTTAAATACTAAATCACACACACTAATTGCAAGTAGGTAGCATGTTACCGAATCACAATTTGTATTTGGTACATTTGTAAAAGCATTTTTGTGGTTGGACGTTTCCGACTGCAAAAATGCTTTGTACAAGGGGCCCCTAATGATTTACTCCCCCAGCAGGAGAACTAGCCAATAGGGCACTAAACTAATGGTGCAGCGCCAGCTTTGCACGTGTGCAGCAACAGCGGTGGCATGAGTACTGGCACATTTATTTTTTTAAACAAATGAATCACTGCAAGCATTCATTTATTTGTGCTCCTCATGATTGAAGATATCTCTTGCAGCCTTAGGCTTGGAGATATTTTGTTTGAAGTCCATGTTAGTGTTTTCCCAGTGGATGGCAGATGCTCCTGCTGTTCTTGGGCCATTCATCACACACTCCAGCTGGTGCTTGCTGACTCTATATGCTTCTGTGCACTTTACTAACGGTGCAGCAGGTGCAGTGGCACGGGGCCCAAGACTGTGAGGGGCCTGTTTACCCTGTAAATTACTGTATATTAGCAGCCCAACAACAGTCAAATTGGTGATTTCTTTTGATTGCACCTGAGCTTATGACATCCTGGTCTTTTTTTTAAAAGATTTTTTTATTAATTTCATTCAGCAATCAGTTGTGAATTGAGCATGGTACATAGCATAATGGTTTATACAGTCAATACACAAATAATAACGATATATTTGCAGAGAGCACTTGGCATAACGTAACATGATCAAATCCAATCATATCCATTTTGAAATAGGAGCCCAAACTTTTTGACCAAATGTATTCCTTTTTAAACCTTTAGATCTATAAATCGCCATTTCTAGTTGATATATCGATAACAATTTTAATTGCCAATGATTAAAAGCTGGAGGCTCAGGATCTAACCAGCGAGAAGTAATACAAAAACGAAAAACTGACATACAGATAAATAAAAAGCCTTCTTCAGGGCTGATCTTATTCTTATATGATCCGTTTGGAGACCAAAAATAATCATTTCGGCAGTTAATCTTATAGTAATCCCCAAACTATTATTCAAGAAAAATTCGACATCTAAGATAAATTGAGAAAGTTTTGGGTAGTTAAAAAACATGTATAGAATCAGCAGCTACTGCATCACATCGTTTACATTGATCCCCATTACTGACTTTCCATTTAGCCAATTTAGCCGGAGAGTAATATAAATCATAAATTGACATGAAATGCTGGCTTTGAAGTGAGCCATTAAATAACATCCTAATCGATAGTTCAATAGATCTACGTATATCAACTTTTTCAATTTCAAGTTTCCTCTGCCATTTACTCTCAAACTCAAGTCGTCATCCAATTGATTTACAGTCATCTGATAAACAAAACCTATTTTCTTTACTTTTCTACTGATTTCTAGAATATTATTTTTACTCATACATTTATGGTCAAGAAGACCCTTAGATTCCAGAAAGCTCCGTACCTGGAGGTATTTGAAAAAATAATTTCTAGACAGTTTATATTCTAGTTGTAGAATAGAGAATGAGACGATTTGAGTGCCTTGATAGAAGTCCCCCAATAAACGAATCCCAGCTAGATGCCATCTTTTCATAATTTGGTCATTAAAAATCTCAGGTAACATACGATTATTCAAAACTGGAGAGAAATAGTTTAGATCACCACACCGAATAATTTTCTTTTTTATCTGCCTCCAGATTACCGAGGCTGCTATTAAAGTTTTGAACTTAGTCTTTTTATAGTAGCTGGGCTCTACAATTCTTACTAAACATTGAGAGACTTCCTCACCTAATAGCATTTCATAAATTGAAGGGTGGATCGGTTCTTCCGTGATAACGTCTGGAGAGATTAATATCCCCATTTATCTTAATGAGATAAGCCAATAATATAGCCTGAAATTGGAGATCCCCCAGCCACCCTTCATTCTCGGAAGAGAGCACCATTTCAGGGCCCGTCTGGTTCGATGATAACCCCAAAGGAACCTGGATGCCATTCTATCAATTTTAATAAAATAAAAAGACGAAAACAAAAGAGGTGTTGTTCGAAATAAATACAAACATTTTGGAAAAATCAACATTTTTAATATATTAGCACGGCCATAGAGTGAGAAATGTAAATTATTTAGCCTTTCCAAAATGTTCATGGCATCCTGGTCTTTCCACAAATATGCATAAACCCAAGCTGGGCGTCACTGCTAGCACTGATGGAGAGGGGGGCTGTACATTTTGGAAGGAGAGTAGATCTCTCAGGACCATGCTCAGATAAAATGATCATTATTACGAGTGACTGCAGTGCCGACGCCTGAGCAGCAGGAACCCTTCGTCTACCTCTTCTTGGTTCATGCGGGACTTCATTCTACCTAAAATAAGTTTCCCGTATGTTTCATTTAACAACACAGTTTGCTTCCTAAATGCAACTGCAAAGTTAGATTTTAGTGGGATGAACATCACATAGGATTATACCTGCAAGCGTTTTGGAAATACAAAACAGACACACATACGCATCAACACTTTTAAAAATATCCACACCTTATGTCCATTATACTCCACTCCACGTGTTGAATAGCATTCCCCATCATAGGGAGGGGACGCCTTCACAAAAGAAGGGTCAAGGATGTGTTGCATCTTAAAAGGCTTCAAGCCTGTGCTCTGCGTGCTGCAGATGTCCGCAGTGGATGCGTTAACCATCTGCGCTACATTACATGCTTACTACGACACAGGAACAACGGTATATGTGTGTAAATTGTAACTGAGGATCAACAAACTTTTTGGTTTAGAGGATCGCCTAAACCTGTTTGTTTAGTAGCTACAAGCACTTTCTTTCTTTAGGACTTTTCATTTAATGTTCACTGTGCTGCGGCTAACCATTACCAGTCCACCGAAAACAAAATGCAATTGAGAATTGGTTGCCAGTTGCAGGCTCCACTCATCCTCCACCGTTCCACGCGTGAGTAGTTCGGAGCTTTCATTTATTTAAGGCAATTCCTGAAATATCAGAAATGGCTGTATAGTCCAGAAACATCTTTCACACTCTCTGGGGCTTCCTTTCTTTTCTTGCCCAACTCCCTTGCTGCAGTTTTTTTTTAAATTCTTTTTTATTAACATTTTAAAGATCACACATGCATATTTGACCACCTCTTAGTTCCACTTTACAACATAGTTCTTGTATGATACAGAAAGTAGCACAAAGCATTCAGTGGTAAGTGGCGCTCTTCAGTATACCTTTCTGCTGCTGACAGTCATTCGATAGACCTCTCCCCACACATCTGCCCCACAGGACCTGCCGTCTGTACATTCTTCAACTGCATACATTCGTTCGTCCTTTGCAGGGGTCTGGTGTTACCACAGCCCCATTCCAAAGCCCACCACGCTGCAGCCTGCTATCCTCTTTTAGTATCCTGTGTTCAGCATCACCCCTCTGCATGCCCTTCCTCATCGGCATTTTCGCTTTTATCCACTAAGTATGCCTTATAAAGGGACCAGTAGTCCCTAGGGCAGTTCTGCACAGACGGAAGCTCGTTAAAAGTGTCTAACTACTCATTACAGTGTGCCATGTCCGAGTGCCAATCCCCCAATTTTGGGGTAGGGCCCCTTGCCCAGCGCATTGCTATTCTGCGCTTAGCTAATAGTAGTCCAATAGCGAGTAGCTTTCTTTTTTTTTGTGTTGAAATGGTTTATTAGCATTTAATAAATATAATACAATAAAAGCAATAAAATACAGAAATGTGCAGTATGATAACATAAATTACATTTGAAGTAATGCATTAATGTAATGTAATGTGTATACTTGTAAAGCGCACTGTTGCCAGCCGGCGTCCTAGCGCTGTATATCGCTGGGGAACCCGTCCTGGCTTTCCCTGTGGGATGGTCCCTACTGGGAATCCCCAAGGTGGAGCCAGGCATCCCCGGCGTTGATGGGGCCGTTGTGGAGATTAGGCAAGCTAATGCCCAGAGTTGCCGAGTGGGACCCCTGGTTAGAGTAGGCACCGAGGCGAGAATTGTCGAGTCCGCTGACCCTGGTCCACGACCCTGCCACGTCGGGAATCGAACCCTGGTCCGGGGCCGACTTCTGCTTTCGGGTCTGCCGCCTCTAACCAGTGAGCCACACCACTCCACATTAAGGTAAATATATATGAATTCATGAGGATGAAGACTATCTTATTTTAATACATGTAATACAATATTAAGATGAAAGGAGGATAAAAGAATTGAGTTGTGAATAAAACAATAAGCTATTTGATTGAAAAACTCTAATGACTTATGGTGAGATAAAAAGTAATTTTTAAGCAAATGTGAGTAGAAAGAAAATGAAGAATAATAAAGCAAAGGTATCAATGCAGAAAATTGTAAAAGAATAGAGCGTATAGTATAGAAAATTATACAGGGAAATTAACCAAAGATAAAAAGGAAGAAATTGGAGGAAATAAGATGAGAGCATTGGTTCCATCTGTATAGCGAGGCTGTTATAGCCGTCAATACCTGGGAAACTCCCTCCTAGAATTGAAGTATCGCTGGACAGTACCAAGCAGCATGTATAACCCCTGCTTCCTGCTCATTGCATCGCAGGCAGTTTGTAGATTCCCATAGGCCAGTGTTTCCCAAACTGGGGTCCACGGACCCCCAGGGGTCTGTGACACATTCCCAGGGGGCCCACAGTCTGCAGTTTTAGAAGCTCTGCAAAGTTCCTTGTATAATTAGCAGTTTTTGGGCAACAATAAAAGTGTCAAGAGAACGCCAGTGATTAATGTACCTGCTGGAGAGAGATTAGAGTTTTGTCCAGTAGCAGCTTTGAGTTATCTAAGGTAACACAGAGGGTTAATATGCCTACTGCAAAGAACGTCTACCATGCAGTTTAAAACACTATTTTATTTGCATAGCTCAGTGAGTTACTGCTTTTCTCACTGATATTCTTTTGTTACTGCACAGTTCATAAGTTACTATCGTAATCTAACACAGTGACCTATAAACTGTTAAGGAGCTGCTTGGAAACTGCATGGTACAAGGTAGTAACTTATGTTTTTCCCAGTCTTTCATTATCCTCATGCTGCTAAAAAGGTTTATTTGTGTAGAAATATTTTTTTATTTTATTAAAGTCCATGCTAACCAATTTATGTTCTGCATCCTAGGGTTTTGGTTCTCCAGAACAAGCACTCTTTCAAAATGCCTACCAGTATGGATGGCGTGTGAATCCTACTCCTTGTAGTCTCCTTTGCCTTATGTAACATTTTCTAAACATTGATTTACACATAGGATTCATTGTCTCTATATGTGTGACATGTAAAGTGCTCTGACATCCCACACTGGTATAAGAGGTGCTATAAAACAAATGAAATACATGTGAGAGAGGGGCTAAGGAGAGATGAGAGGCGCTGTTGGAGGGTGATAGTGAGGGAATCATTGAAGAACCCCAATAAAGATTGTCGTATCCTGGTGCACAGTAAGGCCATCATTTACGATTCTTTAAAAGCTAAGACAATTCAATATATAATGATGAATGTGTTTTAGAATGCCCTATTGTTCCCTACATTTTTTGGGGGTGGAGCCTCCCAAAGTCCCCTTTGTTGTGGCCAGGCTCACTCACTGCACCTGCTGTGCGCCGTATGTGGACTGCTCTGAAAACATTTGCCAGGGCTGCTTTGGGTTTCCAGTCCGCCCCTGGCAGGAGCCTCTTACTGTGAAATAAAACCAACCATTTAAAAGTCAGTCGGGGAGACGCAGCACCAACCTTCCTATTAAAACATATCACTGTTTGCAATTCTTTCAATATAAAATACTAAAATCCTTAGTAATTCCAGTATTTGTTTAGTGTGCACATGTGTTTATTTTTCTCAAGTTACTGTTTTCATTAAATTTGAATCATACAAATTGCTTGGGGGTCCTGGCTTCCAGGGGTGACTCAATGGGGGTCCTCAGGAGTCACATGTTTGTGAACCACTGCCGTAGGCCGTATCGGAACAATCTTTCCAGCGTATAATACACACGGTTTATGTACTTAAAGTGTATCAACTGGTGTCTCCCATTTACAGCCATACCTGATCTTCTATGGCCCTACCCAAGTCTCTCTGCGAGTCCGATCTTGCTTCAATCGCACTGGGTCTGCGCGCTTCCTGCACATCAGCATAGAGCACTCTTACTAACTTGTCAGGGGCTTCTTCTGTATCACGGCAGAACGTGACATGTCTGGTGGCTCTTGCAAGTCTTGTCCTAATAGTTCTCTCAATTCCTACCGGCCTCTATGGCAATGATATCGAGTCAGGGCTGATGCCGGGTGCCTTGCTCAGGGATATTCCTACAATTCCCAACCTTTACTGTGTGAAAAAGATCTCCCATCTTTGTTACCCCTTGCGTTTGCAGGGCAGTTCTCATATTTTTTACCAGTACTAACGAGAGCCAGGTGCACCGCTCCAGTTTCACATGTGGGAATACAAGAGTGTGCCCCTTGTTTATCTCACAAGCTCCACCATGCATTGGCAGCACTGTGAGAAACCTGTCGAGCCTTCAGTCTCCGGACTCTCAATCGTGCCCCTCATAAACACCCAACCACAGTCTGAGCTCACCCAGACCTGAGGGGGACTGCTTTACCCTTTGTAATACATTAGAGTAATATGCTGTATGACAATAAAGCCACAGAAACACATCATCATTTCCCACAAATTTTGCGATGTTTGGCCGGGCATTCCCTGGCCTCATTCCGTGGTTGTTCTTGTGTGGCGCACCAGTCTACTCCTTTGTGCCATTTGACTATGTTTGGCGGGACGGAATTCTTCCATGCCATTGCAATGTCTTGTTTGGTCACCACAAGGGCGGTGCTTATGAATAATTTGTCTGCTCTAGAGCCGTCCAGTCCATCTGTCACTCGCAGTAGTATGTTCAAGGAGTTGTGAGGGCCCTCCCATCCCAGCACCTCCGTAAGTTCCGTTACCATTGACTCCCAATAGAAAGCTATGAGGGGGCAAGACCATACCATATGGAAAAAACTGCGGGTTCTGCCCCACAGCGTGCACAGGATGGGTGTGGCATTAGGCCTGCCCTATGTAGGCGGTCAGGGGTAAGATAGGAGGTATGAAGGTAGTATAGCTGGACCAAGCGGAGCCAGGCTGAGACAGTGATGGTCTTGGGAGCCATCAAGGTGTCTCTCCAGTCGTCGTCCTCCAGAGCACCTAGCCAGGACTCCCAACTAGTCTTCAGCGGGTCGAGGGAGGTGGGGCCATTGTTAGTTAAGGAACTATAAATGTGTGATACCCCCACCCCCTCCCAAAGTCCCCCACTGTGATTTGTGCTACTAAGGGGCTGTGTTCTAGAAGCGACGTGCCTGTTACTATGTGCACGCTGAGGGCGTGGCCGAGTTGTAAGTACCTAATAAACTGTGACGGGTGGAGTGAGTGTCTGACTTGAAGGTCCGAGAAGGAACTTATATGGGCACCGACCCAAACGTCGCTGAGTTGTGAAATACCAATAAGATCCCAGCCCCGGAAACCCTCTGGGTTCCCCACTTCTCAAAGCCATGTGCCTTGCCAGAGGGGTGTTTGCTGGGTCAGCCTATTCCCCCAGCTGGTATGGCGTAGGGCAGCGTTTCCCAAACTGTGGTCCGCGGACCCCTAGGGGTCCGTGACACATTTCCAGGGGGTCCCCAGGCAGCAGTTTTAAAAGCACTGCAAAGTTCCAAGTATAATTAGAAGTTTTCGAGCAACATTAAAAGTGTCAAGATAACACCAGTGATTAATGATCCTGCTGGAGAGAGATGAGTTTTGTCCAGTAGCAGCGTGACTTACTTAATGTAGCACAGAGGGTTAATATGCCTCTTGCAAAGAAAGCGTGCCTGCATTTTCTTTTTAAAAACTATGTTTGATCTGCATAGAACAATGAGGTAACTGCTTTTGTCACAGGTATTCTTTAGTTTCTGTGCACTTTATAAGGGACAATCGTGATCTAGCACAGAGACGTATAAACTGGCATCAAAAATGTGTTTGTAAACTGCATGGTACAAGATAGTAACTTTCGTTTTTTCCTAGTCTTTAATTATCCTGATGCTGCTAAAAAGGTTTATTTGAATGGAAATAAAGTTTCATTGTTAAAGTCAATGCTAAACACTGTGTTATGCCTACCAGTATGAATGACATGTGAATCCTACAACTTGTAGTCGCCTGGCCTTATGTAATTACATGTATGATTCATTGTCTCTATGGGGCAGATTTACAAGGAAAGTGACTCAGTGAGGGGTGCAAGCCATTTGGCTGCGCCGCACTTAGTCACTTTCAAAGCACAGGGATGCAACATATTTACCATAGTATGTTCCATCTCAGTGCTCTCCCTGCGCTGGTGCATAAACTGCTGCCATGCGCCGGCACAGGCACCCTTGTACCATGGTGCAAGGATGCCTGCGTTGTGGGGAGATTGTTTATGTTCAGGTAGGATTCCCTTTCTGCACATAAAAAAATCACTAGAGGGGATTTCATCTTCCTAAACAACAAGGAGAAATGAATACATGTATTCTTGTTGCACCTCCCTACGCCTGCCTTGGGGAGGTGTAGCATTCAGACGCATTTCCAGATTAACGATTTCTCGTAAATCTGGAAATGTGTCTGGTTTCATGGGTGTTGCTTGGGAACACTCACAGCAAAACCCATGGAACGCACCTTTCAAGCAAAGTGCTGTGTGCAAATGGGCCATATTGACAAGAAACAAGAACAGGAAAAGTCACGCAGGGTGGCTTTTCCTATCCTTATAAATATGGGGCACTAAAATGCGCCACCGGAGTGTCACTTTTTGTGACGCATCGGTTGCGCAAGGGGATTGTATATCTGTCCTATATGTGTGTGTGTTGTAAAGTGCTCTGACATCCTACAATGGTATGAGAGATGCTAAAAAAAGAAAGGAAATACATGTGAAAGAGGGACTATGGAGAGATGAGAGGCACTGTTGGGAGTGTGATGAAAAGGGAATCATTGAAGAACCCAAACAAAGATTATCCTATCCTGGTGCAAAGTAAGGTCATCATTTACTATTCTTTAAAAGCTAATACAATTCAATAAATAATGATAAATGTGTTGTAGAATGCACTATTGTTTCCTAAATTGTCTTGGGGGCAGAGCCTCCCAAAGTCCCCTCTGTAGTGGTTCAACTCACTCACTGCACTTGGTGTGCACCCTGAGGGGACTGGTCTGAAAACATTTGCCAGGGCTGCTTGGGTTTCCAGTCTGGCCCTGGCAGGAGCAGGAGCCTCATACTGTGAGATAAAACCAACCATTTAAAAGTTAGTCATGGAGATGCAGCACCAACCTTCCCAATAAAGTTTTTTGTTTTTTTGTAGATTCTTTCAATATAAAATACTAAAATCCTTAGTAATTCGACTATTTGTTTTGTGTGCACACCTGCGTTTATTTTTTTCGAATTACTGTTTCAATGTTTGAAATTTAAATCATACAAATTGCTTGGGGGTCCCCGGCTTCCAGTGCTGACTCAATGGGGGTCCTCAGGAGCCAAAACTTTGGGAACCACTGGCGTAGGGAGTTGCGGGTTGCTAGGTAAAATAGGTACAAGTTTGTCATACCCATGCCTCCATAGAAGAGTGGAATTAGGAAGCGAGAGAGGGCCATGCGTGGACGAGAACCATTTCAGAGGAACCGCACGGTCAAGCTGTCTAAACCCCTGAACCAGGCCCGGGGACTATGGAATGGGGTCTTATGAATGATGTAGAGGAATCGGGGACATTTTAAAAAGTGCCACCCTGTCTAGTGGGATGAGCGATAGGGCTTGCCACTTCTAGCGGTCTTTCTATTTACCGTCTGTGTCATGGTCAGTGTGGGGGGCCCAAGGAATCCTGGGGTCCTGCCGTTGTGAAGGGCCGATATGATATCCGAAGCTCTTCTCAGTTCCCCCTGCCAATTTTCTGGCAATGTGGAGGAGGATCTTGCTCTCTTCCAAAACTGGTTTTCGGCCAGATTGGAGGTATTAGCTCCGGAGAAGAAGACTAAATCTACTGACAGACGCAGTTCCGCTCCCTGGTTTACCCCGCATCTAAAAGCGCTACGTCAGGGGTGCAAGAAGGCGGAAAGGGCCTGGCGGCGAGGCTACGATTCAGCTGAGAGATTGCGATATAGAGAGGTGACAAGATCATACCAAGGCAAATCTGGGTCGGGAAAAAGGAGTTTCTGGAACGTAGAATAGATGAGGCCGACAATGCGAGTAGGGAGATTTTTTTAAATTGTTAAGGACTTTACTTCTCCCTCCTTATATACCCCCTCTCACACGCACTCAGAAACTTGGATTAAGCAATTGGCCGAGTTCTTTGTGGATAAAATTAAATCTATCCAGGACTCCCTCCGTCCTGACGGCTCTTTATCAGCTGTCAGCTGTTGCTTGTCCCTGCCTTTCTTGGATGGCGATGAAATGAAATGAAATGAAATGAAAAAGAGATTTCTAAAGCGCACTGCGGCCAAGCGGCTTCCTGGCGCTGGGGGGCACATCAGTATCTACAGAGGAACCCAAGGAATTTAGCCGGGGAATGCCTGAAGAAAAAGAAAAGTTTTAAGAGCTTTACGAAAGTGAGAAAAAATGGGGATAGAGCGAATGGAGAGAGGGAGATTGTTCCAAATCTGGGGGGCCAACACAGAAAAACGGGTGCCCCCGGTGCGGGATTTGCAGAAGCGGGGGACGTGAAGGAGAGAAAGTGAAGAAGAGCGGAGGGTACGGCTGGGAATGTGAGAAGAGATTAGAGAGTTGATGAAAAGCGGGGCAGAGCGAGCGTGCACCCGGAAGGCCAAGCAAGCTAGTTTGAAATGAGACCTGAAATGAACCGGAAGCCAATGGAGGGTTTTGAGAGCAGGGGTGATGTGGGAGGATTTGGGGAGACGAAGGATAAGGCGGGCCGCCTGGTTTTGGATGGTCTGGAGACGGCGAGTTTCGTAGGCAGGAATACCTACGTACAGGCCGTTTCCATAATCCAGGCGGGATGTGATGAGGGCCGTGATAATGGTTTTAAGAGCATCAACAGAAAAGAACCGGGAGATCTTGCGAATTAAACGGAGGGAGGAAAAACAAGAAGACACAACGGAACTAATTTGGGCGTGCATGGACAGATCATTGCTGATCTTGATGCCCAAAGTCCGGACAGAGGAAACTGGGGAGGGAGGAGGGCCAAAAGAAAGGGGCCAATGAGCTGGGGACCAGGGATTAGACGAACCACCGGTGAGGACAAGCTCTGTCTTATCGGGATTGAGCTTCAAGTGATTGAAGCTCATCCACTGGGAAATGAAAACAAGAGTGGAACAAAACTTAGGGAGAGAGTCAGCTGGATATGAGAGTTCAAAGACGAGCTGGAGGTCATCTGCGTAGTTATACACAGAGACCCCCAGCTCGAGAAGAGAGGAGATGAGGGGACGGATGTAAAGGTTGAAAAGAAGTGGGGAGAGGGAAAAACCTTGAAGGACCCCACAGGTGACCGGAAGGGGGGGAGCAGAAAAGTCAGAGAGGTGAACTGCCTGTGATCTGCCTTGAAGGAAGGACGCGATCCAGGAAAAGGCAATGCCTTGGATGCCCGCTGCGCTGACACGGTCGAGAAGGATGGCATGATCGAACGTGTCAAACGCAGCGGACAGATCCAAAAGGACCAAGGCCTGGGGGAGGTTGCTGTCAGCCTTCCCCTTAAGTTCATCCAGGACCGCGAGGACCACTCCCTCAGTAGAGTGACCGGGACGGAAGCCAGCCTGATGGGAGGCCAAGAGATGATTCACCTCGATGTAAGAGGAGAGGCAGGATGTCACGTGGCTTTCGAGAATCTTCCCTAGGTAGGGAAGAAGAGAAATCGGCCTGAAATTAGATGGAAGGGAGGGGTCGAGGCCGGCTTTTTTCAAAATAGGAAAAACTATAGCCGATTTAAAAGAAGAGGGGACACAACCTGAAGCCAAAGAAGTGTTGAGAAAAGAAAGGGGGGGGACGGGACAAGTAATGTAAAGAGTTCTGAGGATCCGTGCGGGAGCACAGTCCGCAGGGGAGCCGGACTTGACCTTGACAAGCAGGTCGAGGAAAAGCTCAGATGAAATAGGTTCAAAGTGATCCAGGACAGAAGGAGACAAAGGAGAATAACCAGAAAGTTCAGTTTGAGACACAATGGGAATGTTGGCCTTAATGGTGATGATTTTATTGATGAAATAGTCATTCAGAGAGTGACAGAGAGATTGAGAAGGGGCAGGGGAGAGACTGGCGCGATCAGAGGTGGCAAGACTGTGAACTAGTGAGAAAATCTCACGGGATTTGTTGGCCGAGAGAGCCACTCTCTCAGTAAAGTATTTGGATTTGGCCGCTAAGATGGCTTTTTTGTAGTTATTGAGAAGGGCTTTGTATTTGAGGCGAAGGGTAGGGCAGTAGTTGCGTCGCCAATGGCGCTCCGAGCGCCTAAGCTCTAGTTTAAGGGATTTAAGGTCACTGGAAAACCACTTTTGAGCGTAGTGGGGGCGAGCTGATTTGACCTTTTTTAGTGGGGCGGCCTGGTCACAAGCAGAAGAAAGCCATGTGTTAATGGCATCCGCCTGATTTTCCAAAGATAGGTCAGTCAGGGTAGGAGCAGAAGAGAGCAATAGAGAAGAAAGATCACTAAGATCGGTCTTATTCCAGCTTCGAACCAAGACGTTTTTAGGCAGGGGGGCTTTGTCAGCTTGACCCAAACGGATGGAAAAGGAGATCATAGAGTGATCCGACCAAACAACGGGAAGGATGGAAGTGGGCGAGAGATTACAACGGAGGGACCAGATTTGGTCCAAAATATGACCGTGAATGTGGGTAGGGGCCAAAACGTGAGGTAAAAAATTAAGGCACTGGAGTGTAGCAGAGAAATCTTTGGATGAGGAGTCCTCCCTCGGATCACCCGGCCAAAAGTTGAAGTCACCGAGCAGGAGCAGCGAAGAATTATTTACCGCCAAGGTGGCCAAAAGATCCTGCAGGGTAGACACAAATGATGGCATACTTTGAGGGGGGCGGTACATAAGGACCACCGTGAGAGGTACCGGGAGATTGAGAGAGCGAGCCACCAGAAAGTTAACACTGGATATGCGGGGGTGCGGAAGAAGCTGGAATTTCATAGAAGAGTGAATGATCATCGCCACACCCCCTCCAGTTTTTCCGTCAGGGCGGTCAGCACGAAGGGCATAGTGGGTGTTGGGGAGAATAGCAAGGAGGTCCGGGAGTGAATCGGAAGAAAACCAGGTTTCGGTAAGAAAAAGGAGATCCGGGGAATCAGTATCCAAAAGATTGAATAGGGCAGTTTGGTTTTTAACGGCGGAGCGAGTGTTAAGGAGAATAGCAGAGACAGCTGGGGAGCCGGAAATGGGGCCGGTGACAGAAGGCATAGGAGAGGTAAAGGGAGAGGAAATTGGAGAGACAGGGCGAGAACAAAGAGAGTAGGGGGCATAGATACCGTGCGAAATTAAGTGTTGGACTGCAGAGGGGGGAAGGGGGGCAGAAGCAGAAAAGGATAGTAATTGGGCAGAGGTGTACACCAGGGGAAGGGCAGGGTCTGTGGCCCCTGGTCCCGGCCCGTCGCGGACGGGCGCAGACGGGCTTAACTTAGGCGCAACTTCGGCGCGCCTTCGTCGCGCCCGCTGCGCTCGTCCGCTGCACCGCCGGGACTGGCCAACCATTATATAGGGACACATGGGGGAGAGTGGCTAGGGGGGAGGGGCCCAAACGCTGCAACGCTGACCCAGAGCCGCCCAAGATGGAGGACTCGCCCGTCTCAGGAGGAGACGATCAGCGGGAGGCGCTCTGGGTGGCGTGCAGGAGGGAGAAGGTAGAAGCTGCTAAAAGGTGCTGCCGTGCGCGGTAGTCCAGAGCGCAGCTGAGGGGCACAGCGAGCGATGACCAAGGTCAGTGAGGGGCTTTAAAAAGTTGACGTTGCTCCCGGCGAAGCCTCGGGAGTTCTGAGTGCTGAGTGATGAGGCGCGAGGTCCACAGTGCGCCTGAAGTACTAGTCTGGGGGCCCAAACGCTGCAACGCTGACCCAGAGCCACCCAAGATGGAGGACTCTCCCGTCTCAGGAGGAGACGATCAGCGATGGGCCTACTATGTCTGAATTTCCTCCTATGACCCTTACTAATTCTTTGGACCTTCTGTCCAGCTTGAAATCGGGCTCACCGCTGGACCCTTGTCCGGCGAAGTGTCTGGGGATAGTGGCGCCAGCTGTCAACATCTTGCTGAACCCACTTCTTAACTCCTCTCTGTCCACCGGTGTGGTCCCTCAGCCATGGAAACGTGCCTTGATCCTACCATTGATCAAAAAACCAAACCATGACCCTCTCATTCATGCCAACTACAGGCCGATCTCTGGCTAAAGTAACCGAGAAGAATGTACATCGGTCGGTCTCCAATTTAATCGAAGAGTACGACCTTTTTCATATGTCTCAATCTGGTTTCCGTGCGAATTTCAGCACGGAAACTGCCCTTCTCGAGGTCACCGATGCCATCAGGGAGGTTTTAGACTCTGGTGGTAAGGCCATGTTGGTCATGCTTGATTTGTCGGCGGCATTTGACACCGTCCCCCATGAAGGCCTCCTGTTAAGACTCTGGGAAATCGGCCTAAGGGGGACGGTGTTGAGTTGGTTTAAATCCTTTCTGACCGGCCGCCGGCAAATGATCTGGGCGCCCCCTTTTTCCGCTGATAAGCCGCCGCTAGAGGTAGGGTTACCTCAGGGTTCCATTCTTAGCCTCATGCTGTTTAACATCTTTTTGGCCCCTCTGGCGGCGGTTGCGGAATCTTTCGGTGCCCAGATCTCCTATTCTGACGATACCCAGCTTCTGTTCACATGTGACAGAGGCAGGGTCTTCGATGGCGTACGGATTAGGGACTGTCTCGAGGCGGTTTTCGAGTGGTTCCACCGTCACGGTCTTAAATGCAACTCCGACAAATAGGAGTTGCTTTTCTTTGGCTGCACTCCTGTTTCCAACTGGAAGGCCTGGTGGCCACAGGACTTGTTTCCCCCGGACACTGCCTCTGTGAAGGCTAAGAATTTAGGAATTCTGATTGATTGTGACCTATCCTTTCGGCCCAATGTCATCGGGCTCTCAGGGAAATGCTTTGGCATTCTTAGGATGCTTAGGAAATTTCTTCCTTTGCTGTCACTTCACCACAAAAGAACCATCGTGTAGGCATTAATAGGGTCGCGTTTAGACTATGCGAACGCCCTCTATTTGGGTCTACCCAAATATCTTTTGACCCGCCTGCAAGTGGTGCAGAATTCTGCGGCCCGAGCTATTTTTGGACTTTCAAGACGGGCCAACGCTGCTGAGCTTTTAAGAGCTTTGCATTGGTTGCCCATCTCTAAGAGGATCCTCTTTAAAAGCCTCACTCTTGTTTTTAAAGCCCTGCATGGTATTGGCCCCAAGTATATCGGAAAACGTTTTTCCTTTTACCAGCCTAGCAGGGCTCTACGTTCTGCTTCATTAGCCAAAGTGGCTGTGCCGGTCATTAAACGCTCCAGAACTGGAGGCCGGGCTTTTCGTTACCTGGCCTCGCGAGGCTGGAATGAGCTACCTTTGGCTTTAAGAAGGGCAAGTAATCTTCTTGTTTTCAGAAAGGAATTAAAGACCTGGCTCTTTTCTGTATAGGGTTTTTTCTTTTTTGGTTTCTTCTCTTCTTTCAGCTTTTAGTTGTTATGTTTGTTACTCTGCATAAGTTTCCTTCGCTAAAGCGCCGGGATGCTCCTCTGGAGTAGCCGTGCGCTATAGAAGAAATAAATAACATAACATAACATAACAATTCTTGGGTGATTACTAGTGGTGACTGGAGGCCTCGCCTATTGGTGTGTAGTTGGAGTGTAAAGTCGAGTTGGTGCAAGGTTGAAGTGCTGTGAACCTTCACCTGCTTAACTAGGTGCGTACCCAAGCCAACGGTCCAAACCCTGCCACCCCCCACCCTATACTTCGAGAACAGAAGCATCTGTCCTATAACTGTAGAAGAAACACGCTAAACTATAATGTTTAGTTTCAGGGTAGCATGGAGGACCCCCATCATTACAGTATAAGATCGTATATTGGCAGATTTATCTGATTGGTGTGGTGTGTTGTGTCCTTGTATAAAGAGGGCGCCCTGGCCTGGAGGGCAACGGTCATGGTTCCTCACGGGACATGTCAGCCGAGAAATTCCGGGCTCCAGGAGATGTCTGAGTCTGTGGATTTGGCGCCCAAAGTCTTAGGAGAGTTGTCTCTCACGGATGAGTGATCTCGAGAGCCAGTCTGCGGTGGAGGGCAGGCTCCGGTGGACAGCTCCCAGCATTTGGGGTCCGGGGCCTCAGTTGCCGGCGAGCCCGATCTGGCTCAGCTTGTTCTTCAACCGTTGCAGGAATGGGTATGCCTCCCTCTTGAAGTAGGGGTGGTAGTGGAGGTGGCTCTGGCTTTGGAGGGCAGGGTCAGGGCTCTGAGTCTGAGAGAGCGTTCTTTGGTCAGCCAGGTCCAAGCAGAATCCAGGGTGTCAAAAAAATATGTTTTATCCTGAAAGACAATGCGTAGCTGAGCCGGGATGAGCAGTCTATATTGTAGATTAAGAGTGCACAACGTTTGCTTGACTTCCATGTACGAACATCTTTGGGTCTGGATCTCACTTGTGTAGTCTGGGAATATCATAATAGTATGGTTTTGGTATGATAGGGTTTTCTGAATGCGGGCCTGTCATAAGATTGAGTCTCTGTCTCTGAAATTGAGGATCCTCGCACTTATGGGCCGGTGCAGGGCACCCAGGGGGAGGGGCTTGGTGTGAGGGAGCAGATGTGAACGAAGATGATATTGCATCTTGTGCATCCATGAGGTGATATGTTGCTCAACAAAGGACTCCACCGGGCCTTGTTCTTAGCCCTCTGGAATTCCCACCAGGCGCAGATTGTTGCATCTAGATCTGTTCTCAGCCCGTTTATGTAGTTCATTGGCTTGGGTTTGTAATTGGGTCATCTGTTCTTTCAGTCTCTGGGCGTCGTCTTCAACCGAGGAGATGCGGCATTCAGTTTCAGCAATGCGGACCATCGCATTGCAGTGTTCCTGTCAGAGCAGGGCCATAACCACCCGGACCTCGCCGATCTTATTGTCAATCGAGACCTGGGAGGCGCTAATGACTTGCAGGGTCGTATTAAGGTCGCATCCTGCCGGAGCAGGCCTCTCGGCGGTCCCGGACCGGGGCCCAGCATCAATGCCAGTGTATTGGTCGATTTTGGTCTGCGTTGCAGGAGTTTTCGGACTGCGTTCCTTCCCCATGGTTGGTAGAAAAGAAAAGCAGGCAATGGATATTGTTGGGGCTACTTAGAGTTGGGCGTTCTTTACCGTGATTCCAGTGGTTGGTTTTGTCAAGGCGTCTTGTGGGTTCACGTGAGTGTTTGCTGGTCTTTCGGGCGGTGGGGGGGGTATCCCGGTATCGCCCAGGTCGGGCTGCGTGGTGGGGCTGAGGTAGGTCCCGACGTCCGGCGAGCGAGGCCCCACCGTCGAGGCCTCAGAGCCACAATAAGGAAGGGGGTAGGCTAGTCCTTGGGATACGGCCACTTCAGCCCAAAGTTTCACTAGATTCTACGATACGTGAAGTGCAGGGCTGATTGGGTGGCAGGGGAAAGACAGGGTCCTGGAAGAGCTTGTGCCAGGGGTTGCTGCCTTTGTTGTTGTGTGTGTGTGTTTCTCTTCAGGGCTGAGCCTCCAGTGACCATGCCTGATGGGCGGTGGGGGGGAATTGGACCAATTCCACTCAACGTCCGGCCTTCCCCACTCGGCACCCCGGGCCGCCCCACTGCCAGCAGTCAGGGTGGTCCATATCAGTCTGGTGACAGCAGCAAACCCGGCACGAGATGCAGCTGCTGGAAACCAGGTGCTCCAAGGGCCAAGTCAGGGGTTCGCCCCCCAGTCTGCTCTGCTTGGTGACTGCTGCCTGTAGTATGCGGGTGTAAGGGTTAAGGTCCACAGCCTATAGGGTGCAGAAGGGATGTACTCGGTTCTCCTCGGGCATCCAGAGTTGGGTTGAAATTTTCCGGAGGGAATAGTGAGTGTTAGCCAGGTGAGGACGCCAGAATGCGGAATCTCTGGAAGGTGAGGGGGCTCTGGCCCTGTTGCCGCCGCGGGCTCAATGGGGAAGGGAGGGAAACAGAGGGCCACCGCTGCGTGAGCTCGCAGCCGAAGTCCTTACCTGGAGGCAGTCAAGTGTCATCCTGCGTCGCTGACAGTAGGATGACAAAGCACTGGCTCTCCATCCTAGGGCTCACCAGCCCCTCAGGGCCAGGGCGAGCGCCACCGCGCCGGAGGCCCCCCGTCAAGGAAGAGGGACTCCCATCAGGATCCGAGCTCCCCGGAGCAGGAGGCGGCAGCTGCCGAGGAGTCCCAAGGAGACTCGACGGTCAGGAGAGATAGAGGAGGGGTGTCTTCACCCGAGGCTCCACTGCATGACCATCGCAGCCAAACATTGGCCTTCAACAGGTGTGGGTGGCAAATGGCTGGGAATGGTTGGATCATCAGACTCCCCGTCTCTTCTGGGTCTAACCTTGCGTATCAGTCGGAGTGTGGAAAAGTGAATTTTGCCCTGTCATGTGTCCCTACGTGTTCCCCAGTATATGTTATATGTGCATGATCGATATGCATATTTACTCCCTCGACCGAATAAAGACGCAATTACAGTTGTGTCCAACGTTAATATGTCAGTTATCCAGTCCACCTGAAAGCAACAAGTATTAGGCCTATGTTGCCAACGTCCTTACATTGTGCACGTTAATTCATCGAGTTGTCCCCGTTTCTAGGCCTCATAGGGCCCGGACACCAGATTCAGCCTCAAGTCTCCTGGAACCACTCTGAGGAGCGATGCAGCCCCTCCCGCATCCCTGACCCTTCACTTACTTTCTGCCAAGCAGCGCGGTGCCCGGCCTGGCCTGCCTGCCTGTCTGCCAAGAATATGTTATGCCTCTAGTTATCAGTTCAGCTCCCCGGCTTCACATTCCTAGCTAACGAACTGCATAAACATCTTCATCTATAGTCTAGCCTTTCTGTCTCCATGCAAGAGAATTACTGAATTAATGTCCGTAGAAGATTCATAGCACACGCAATACACTAAGAAATATATGCATGCACCAGCCTTAGTGACAAGTAGCCTTTACCCTGATGACTTTTAGATTCTATCAACATGTTCTCCAAACACGAGATATCAGATATGCTATAGGTACATGTCGTCTTGACATCCTAGACTTTAGTCTCCTCTTCTAGTGCAAGAGTCGAGCCCCCAGCTCTCCCCAGTTACACGTCATGGCCCTTTTGCGCGCACCACTAGGTTAAAGGTTCCAGCTGCCCAGGTAGCCCCTCCATGTCTCCACCCACTTATGACACTTCTGTGACGTCTACATCACATGTCTACGTGTACGCCCTGTGCACGCCTTCTTTTCACGCCCATATGTTCTTATCTTTCGTTTGTCATTTGTTACGCCTACTGTATTCAATGCAATTGTACTGTTTTACTATATATAATATATGATGTTAATGTGACGCTGGCTGTCCCTCTCTCCCCTTCCCCGGCAGCTGCCATCCCATTCCAGTCCATGTCATCCTTTTCCTGAGGCTCGAGCCATCTGATTAAATCCCGTTTGACTCAGACACCTCGGATTCTGCCTCTTATTTATTGAGCTATCCTTTTATTTAATGCATAGAAAAATAGTACCGGTAATTATTTATTTATTTACCACATAAATGGCGCCCGAATAGGAACGAGCCCCTTCCCCACGCGCCGGCGATGTAACGCAGGCCCCCTGACCCTTCTACAGCCGTGACGGACCCCCATTGTGCACGTGCAGATATTTCTGCTTCAAGTCTCCCTCAGGCCCACGGAGGAGACGGAGACTGCGGTCCGGCATCCAGACGAGGCGGTGAGGAAGGTGGATCGTCCCGACCAGAGCCCAAGCCGAGAGAGCAAGGTCCGAGGTATCCAGAGGCCCACCTGTTCCCGAAGCCCGAAGCGCATGCGTAGTGTGTAGCAGTAACCAGACGTCGTAGCAGTCCAGTCCAGTCCGAGGCCTTCAGTTTGCTTCCCGGTGAGTACCGTTGCTGGGGGTATCTAGACGGGTGTTCATTAATTTGTGCCCGGTCCTACGGGTTTGGGTACACAGATCCGGTCCGACGTGTTCACTTAGGTGGATACGGTATGACGTGTCTCTTTAGGAGACCGGTATGTTCTGTACTGTGTTAGCAGTGCATCCAGTTTCTGTACTGTTTTAGCAGTGCATCCAGTATTTCTAGTAAGTCTGTTCTCGAGAAAGTTCAAGTATTATGTTTTCAATGTCTGTTTTGAACTGTTATTAATGTGTTTTTGATGTCGTGGTATGAGTGATTGTTTTGCTATTCATTACTGTGTTCATTGTGTATTGTGTTCAAGTACGGTTCAAATATGCCTCTGTTTTCTAAGTTACGTCAGATCAAAACCAGAAAAGGGTTACTCGAAGAATCAGTTCCTGTCCCTCCTAGGGACAGTCCTGGACATTTCATGTATCATAAGCATGGCTTAGATGCCATACTGTATCTAGATTTATGGGTGGATTACACCAAACATCTCGAAGAGAAATATAGATGGCCTGTTTCAGGAACTTGGGATGCCGAGTGCATCATGAGAGTAGAAGAAGCATTATGGAAAAAGAAAGCCAGACAATCCCAGAAAGATGCCATAGAATTATGGCGTAAAGAATCGCATAAGAGAACTGAGAAAGAATTCAGAAAAGCCGAACTAAGTAGGGAATCCTCAGGAAAAGCCCGGGAAAGGGAATTACTAGAAGAAGGTGAACGAGTTAGAGCAGAACAGTCAGACCGACAGAGAAATGCCCTTATTAAAGGTATGTATCCTCTTCTCGCCGAGGGTTTGCCGAAGGCGACCCCGGAAGCACCCTGTAATTTACCGCCACCATTGGTCCCGACTAAGCTACGTCATAAACCGACCGCAGCTGAAATATTCCTTTCTTCCTACTTAGATGACACTGTCCCAGAATATGCAAATCCGAATCCCACTCCGCCAGTTCAGGTTCAGCACCCTGTTAATAATATAATTACTGTTCCTCCAGCCGTGGGTCCCGGGAATCCTGTCCATGTGCCAGTACCCCTGGACCAACCCACATTACGTACTCCTACTCTACCAGTCACGTTACCAGCAGCCGCACATTCAGTATTAATTGACGATTCTAGTTCCGGAGGAGCAGGGGGAGGTACTCCTATCACCCCGCCTCAAACGAAGCGCCTGACACTGAGAGACGCAGCATTACAGCGTACGCCAAAAGTGGCCACGTACGACACACTCAAGAAGTACCTTACTGATTGTAGATATGATCCAGTGCCAGGTGAAGATTACATGATATTGCATTCCGTACGTTTACGACGAGTTGCAAACTTTTTGACTACCATGTCAGATATGAAAGAACATTTAGACAGAATATATCATTTTATCCGTACAGGGGAGAAACCAGAAAGTATTCACGAAGCTATGGCACATAGGAAAGTCGAGACTCAAGGCATGATTTTGCAATTTCTAATAAATTGTTTAATAAGAGAACAGGATCGTCCTGATAAAAATCCAGAAGAGATGAAGGTCCTGACGAGATGGAGTGACAATATAGCAGATGGAAAACACAAGACGCAGAATAGTATAGAAACAATGTACAGAAAGATTCGTAAAGAAATCATAGGCATACACGAGAGGGAGAAATCAAGTAGAGTAGCAGAGAAAGAGAATGAATCTTCAGACGAAGAGACAGATAACGAGAATCCAAGCAGAATAGCGTATGTAGGTAAGACAAGATTTTCTGATAGACACACACGTCTAGACTACAAGAAAGCTTTTCCTCCTCCCATGCCAGAACAGTGTTCTCTTGAACAAATATTCCAGGCTACCGATAAAGTTCTGAAACTACGAATAGGTTACAGTGAACTTAGTATCATGCATGAACAAGAACTAGCCCGATTAGCAGTTCGATGGACTAGTGATTCCGCCACATTTCCAGACGAAATGGTGGCTCAAATGTTTCTGAAGCTGCCCCCAGCCGAGCAGCGACTGGTGGGTATGTACATGATCCAGCACCTTATTACACAGTACGAGAGTCAGCATTTTAATCCAGGTCCTTTAGATAATGTATTAAACGAGTTACTCTAAAACAGATGGAAAGGTCTAGGTACCGATTTAATTAGTGTCATTTTAGAACAACGTCACAAATACAGAACGTTCCTGACTCCGTATTTTGTTCCTGTTTCACCCCCATTCTACATAGACAGACAGAATCCGTTGCGAGAAATGCATCCTGTTAAGGGAGCGGGGGGTGACCTCGAACGAGTATTTGTTTACACCCCTTTAACGAAAATAGAACTACTAGAAATGAAAAAGTTGGTCCCCTGTCACGATAAAGATCCAGCAGGGTTCCACCGAGAATTAAAGGACATGCTCCGTATGGGAGAATACACGTATCCGGATATCATCAAAATGTTAAAGGTCCTGTTGCCTGCGGGCATATATGAAAAACTTAAAGAAAAAGAATGGGAGGTGGGAGAGAAAAAGATTGATTGGACCGCGTTAGAGAACGAAGATAACACACGAGTCCCAGGTACTGGTCTTGGGGCTAAAGCCAAAGAATTGCCCGAGTTGTTAATACAAGTCTTGCCAAGATTACTAGCCACGAAAAAGGAAGACTGGGATGCCATCTCAGCCTGTAAACAGAAACAAGACGAAGACACTAGTGATTTTTATTCCAGATTTGAGAAATGTTTCATTATAAATAGCGGTCTGAAAACAAGTAGTGAGTCATATCCCCATCTTTTTGTTACCAAACTAGTTGAGAATTCTTTACCACAAGTTAAAAATCGAGTACTGAAAGTCGAGAGTACATGGCAAGCTAATACCCCGTCCCAAATGCTCCAGATGCTACAGTACCACCAGAACAGAATTAGGGAAGAGCAAGAACACGAAAGGAGACGTATGAAAGACACGAAAATGAAAGTATTAGTTGCACAGTCTGTTCCAGCAGATAGTCAGAAGAGGGGTACGAATCAAACTGGTCATTCTGCAGCTCCTGTTAAAGGGACATGCAATTACTGTAAACAGCCAGGTCATTATATAAACGAATGTGCAGTTCTGAAACACAACATAGCTACAGGTAAGACGAAAGAGAGACCGCGTCCTCCTAGACAAGAACATGTTCCGCAGAATTCGCAGCCGCCGCAGAACGCACAACAGACAGTTACAGTACCGCAGCCTATAGCTGCCACACAACACGTTACACAGCAGATGTACCAGTACGCACAGTCAGATTATCCAGAATATCAGCAGTATTCATGAAACAGCCTAGAGAGGGAGGTTGGCTTGCCTCTCATTGAGGTTCCTGTAGATCAAGAGGGTCCCTATGTACACAGTCAAGTATTAGGGAAAGACAGAAAGTTTCTGATTGATACAGGGGCAAGTAGGACTACCATCAGTCATGACGAGGTTCCAGGGGCTCCGCTCTCAGGCTCAAGAAACGTTTCCCTGGGATTTTCAGGAAAGCCTATTGTTAACGAAATATCGAAACCAGTTTCTCTAGAAGTTGGTCCATTGTCCCGAACTACAGACTTGTTACTTACGAAATCATGTCCTGAAAATTTACTAGGTATTAAGACACTGAAAGAATTAGGAGCAGTCATATGCTGCTCTCCGGAAGGAGTGAGATTGTTTTTACGTGATTTTAAAGGACATTATGTGTTACGTGATTTTGATCCGAGATTACTGAATGTACCACAGCATTTATGGGCGCAAGGTCCAACTGATGTAGGTTGTATGCACATTACACCATATCGAGTCACTCTGAAACAAGGTGTTATATTACCCCGAATCCGACAGTATAAATTGCCACCTGAGGCTGTAGCAGCCTTATCGAAAATTATTGACGAGCTCATTGCTCAAGGAGTAGTTGTAGAAACTGACTCCAATGTATGTAATTCTCCTATCATTCCGATTCTTAAACGTACTGACCCAAATGCACCTCCTGTTTATCGATTAGTGATTGACCTTCGAGAACTTAATAAATGTATCATACCCCAGTACCCAGTGGTTCCAGATATCTCTTCCCTATTGACTGCCATTGATTCCGAAGCAGAGTTCTTTACTGTTATTGATCTCAAGAACGCATTCTTTAGTGTCCCCATTCATCCAGACAGCCAGTTCCTTTTCGGTTTCTGTTTAAATGGAAGAAGCTATAAATTCACACGTGCTCCTCAAGGTTTCACAGAGAGTCCCAGTATTTATAGTCAAGCACTGAAACGACAACTAGACAGTATTCACATGCCAACTGACACTGCCCTGATCCAGTATGTCGATGATCTATTGATCACAGCCCGTACAGAACGTGACTGCGAACGTGCGTCACTGACAGTCCTGTATTTCCTGGCAGAAATGGGGCACAAGGTGTCCCCTTCCAAACTGCAATTTTGTGTCCAGCAAGTGGTATACCTTGGACACTTACTGTCCAAGAGGGGTAGGCAGTTGACACCTGACCGTATCCAGTTAATAGCACATCTTCCACAGCCCAAGACACAGAAGGAGGTACGAGCTTTTATCGGCCTCATTTCTTACTGCAGACAATGGATTCCTCAGTATGCATATCTAGCCAAACCACTGATACAGTTGACAACACAGGAGGCAGCCACATCGACTGTCCTCCCTTGGACCCAGGAACATACACTTGTTTTCAATGAATTAAAGAAAGCCTTATGCCAAGCTCCTGTGTTAGCGACACCAAACTACAGTAAGCCTTTTACACTTTTTGTTACTGAACGTGATGGTACAGCATTGTCTGTTCTCACACAAGATCAAGCAGGACAACACAAGCCTTGTGCTTATTTTTCTAGCACATTAGATCCAGTAGCCCAGGCTCTGCCTGCGTGCCTCAAGTCAGTTGCAGCCACAGCTCTAGCTATCAGACAAAGTGATTCCATAGTGTTAGGACATTCCCTGACAGTACAAGTTCCACACTCCGTGGAAGTTCTTTTAAACCGAACACAGACACAGCCCTTGACAATGGCACGTTTAACAGGATATGAACTGACACTGTTTCAGCCACACATAGAAATCAGACGCTGCAACATTTTAAATCCTGCTACACTGTTACCCTCGACTACCTTAAATCCTGCCACACATGATTGTGTGGAAGTTATTAACACCATGACAAAGCCAAGACAAGACTTGACGGACATTGCATTACCTGATCCAGACCTGACACTTTACGTGGATGGTTCATGTATGAGAACAAATATAGGAGAGTTAGTAGCCGCATATGCAGTCACCACTGAATCTGAAGTTATAGAAACACATCGTATTGACACGCTGTCTGCTCAAGCAGCAGAGCTCATCGCTCTGACCCAAGCCTGTATACTAGCCAAGAACCAGAAAGTAAACATATATACAGATTCACGTTATGCATTCGGAGTCGTACACGACTTTGGAGTACTCTGGCAAGAAAGAGGTTTCATGACCTCTCATGGAGCCAAGATTCAGCATGGCCCCCTCATTCAAGCTCTGTTAGATGCAATACATTTACCGACAGCCATTGCCATTATGAAGTGCAAAGCACATACGAAGGCCACTGACGTCATTTCTCAAGGTAACGATCTAGCGGATCGAACAGCCAAGCTTACAGCTCAGACCCCAGACATTCCAGTTAACATGACAAAGACAGACGTTCCAGTCCCGACAACTTGTATGACAGTTAAGGATCCTACACAAGACGTACTAGACATACAGACACATGCTACCCCAGACGAAATCAAGAAATGGTCTGAACAAGAAGGGGTCCAGACAGATCAAAGATGGTTGACGAAGGGAAAAGCCACATGGTTTCTCCCCGACTCTATGGTTCAAGTCATTATTAATACAGCACATAGTCCAGCACATTTAGGAGAAAAAGCCATGTTAGACAGTATCCAGAACCTATGGTTTAACAAGCATTTACGAGCAGCAGCAAAGCAGAAAGTGCGTACCTGCATGATCTGTTGTCAGTTCAATCCAGGAAAAGGTGTTCCGGTGGAACAAGGTGGATTCCATCCTCCTGACCACCCTTTTGAAGTCCTCCAGATGGATTATATTCAGATGGAGCGATGTCGAGGTTTCAAGTATGTTCTCGTAGTTGTATGTGCTTTGTCCAGATGGACAGAAGCATTTCCAGTCCCAGATTACACTGCCGCGACCACTGCCAGGCAGTTGGTTCGTGAGTTTTTTCCCCGTTATGGTTTACCCAGGGTCGTGTATTCAGATAACGGCCAGCCATTCTCATCCGAACTCATGAAACAAGTATCCCTTCTGTTAGGGTACCAGTGGAAGTTCCATTGCGTACGACACCCCGAGGCAGCTGGCCTCGTAGAAAGACATAATCAAACACTGAAAATCCGAATTGCGAAAGTCTGTGCCGAGAAAGGCGTAGATTGGTTGGTAGCTCTGCCAGTCGCCCTTTTTTATATGAGAATGGTCGCTCACTCCCGTTCAGGTCTGTCACCTTTCGAAGTCGTTTTCGGTCGTCCCCCAAACATGTGGGGTACACCTATGCCTCGTAAAATTACAGATGTTGACAGTAATATGCTGACAGATTACCTAGCTTCCTTGATGTCTGCACTACTCTCTTGTCGTTCACAGGTCGTGGCTGCCTTTCCAGACAACACCCAGGTGAAACCGCACGAGGTCGTTCCAGGCGATCTTGTTTTGATCAGAAATTTCGATCGTTCAAGCCCGCTGGAGCCCCGCTGGAAGGAGCCAAAACTAGTTCTGATGACCACGAAGACCGCCGTCAAGATCGAAGGAAGAAAAGGGTGGCTACATTCCAGCCACGTAAAACGTTTTCATGGACTCCGTCCAAAGACTTTTTTCAAGGACTGCCCCGATACTGACTCTAAACTCCCCCTGTTAGAGAAAACTCCGCAGCAGGAGTATAAATCAAAGCTAAGGTCTAGTAAGTCAGATAGTTTAATTGTTTAAGTCCCTCTCGGGTGAAGCGGTTAGACAGGTTCCTGACATGTATAAGATAGACCCACATAGTGAGAGAGATAGAATCTCCAAGAGAATACGTTATTGTAAAAATCTACGCAGCCGATGTGTTATTACTCTATTGTTTATGTTATTTCTGAGTCTTACGATCACATGCATAAGTTATGTTTTACATGTATTTTTCCTCCTCTTGATACACATGTACATCTTTCCTCTAATGATACAGTAGAGCACACTTTTAGTGATCTACCCCCTCATGAGTTATCCTACCGACTTGCAATGCGCAACAATTCTTTCATCCGTATGTTACACTATTCACACCAGACCAGCAATGCCACTAATTGTTGGGTGTGTGGTCGACTCCCCCCTTTCCAGACACCGAAGGGAGTTCTGCCACTCTTTCCCTATCCGTTTTCACACAATGGTTCGTGTGGAGCATGGTTTACGTTAACATCATCCTCAAACGATAAGTCCCTTTTGAATAGAACATGTGTTCCAGACAAGGAAGGTCTTTCCCATAGGACAGGGTTAGATCTAGAAAATGAAGTATATGATCTAGGTAATTTTTCCTCCAATTTCATGGTTTTGAATGTTCAGTCCGAGACTACTCCAGATTTGCCTGCTATTACAGTTCTACCAGTGAAAGGCGAGTTATGTGTCAGAAAAAATGGTTCAGTACATCTAGGACACAGTGATTGTACTACTGTGGTCGAGTATAGTGACAGTGGGAAATCTACTTTCAAAGCCTCACGTCATTCATATTTTGTATGTGGTCAGACCGCATATGTACGTCTGCCCCTAGATTGGGATGGAACATGTTACATTGCCTTCCTACTGCCACCAGTTTTCCTAGCCCCATCTGATTATCACAGAAATATACATCTAGTACACGTCAGACATAGAAGGGAGATCGAGTCCCCAATTGTCGACCAGACTGAAACTGCATTAGAACAGTACACAGATTTCAATAAAGGTTTCTTTTTCTTCATAGGACCTGTCCAGAATAGTAAGTTAATACGTAGGTTAACCAGAACCCTTGAAGCAATAGTGAATGAGACTACTTCCGCTCTAGGTAACTTAACTGAAGAGCAATCTGCTATGAGATTTGTCGTGCTTCAGAACCGCCTTGTCCTTGACGTCATACTGGCCGATAGGGGCGGAGCTTGTAGAGTCATCGGATCTAGTTGTTGCATTTTCATTCCTTATAACGCACCGTCTGTATATTCAGCTATAACAAGACTTCATAAAATAGCCCATCAGTTACACCAGAATCCAGGCACCTGGACATGGTCCGGTTGGCTCTGGAATATAATATCTGCCTGGGGATGGAAAGTACTGTCCTTTCTAGGAATAGTAGTAATGATCATATTCAGTTGTTGTCTCTGTTTACAATGTGGCCCAGCGATTTGCGGCTTGTGCGCTACCTCTTGTATTCCAAGTCCGAAGTCCCGTCCCCAGAAGATAAGAGACGAGCAAATGATGCTATATGAACAGATAGATGGTATCATGAATATTGATGTCTCCTGAAGGAAACGTAGGGGACAAGGAGGGAATGTGGAAAAGTGAATTTTGCCCTGTCATGTGTCCCTACGTGTTCCCCAGTATATGTTATATGTGCATGATCGATATGCATATCTACTCCCTCGACCGAATAAAGACGCAATTACAGTTGTGTCCAACGTTAATATGTCAGTTATCCAGTCCACCTGAAAGCAACAAGTATTAGGCCTATGTTGCCAACGTCCTTACATTGTGCACGTTAATTCATCGAGTTGTCCCCGTTTCTAGGCCTCATAGGGCCCGGACACCAGATTCAGCCTCAAGTCTCCTGGAACCACTCTGAGGAGCGATGCAGCCCCTCCCGCATCCCTGACCCTTCACTTACTTTCTGCCAAGCAGCGCGGTGCCCGGCCTGGCCTGCCTGCCTGTCTGCCAAGAATATGTTATGCCTCTAGTTATCAGTTCAGCTCCCCGGCTTCACATTCCTAGCTAACGAACTGCATAAACATCTTCATCTATAGTCTAGCCTTTCTGTCTCCATGCAAGAGAATTACTGAATTAATGTCCGTAGAAGATTCATAGCACACGCAATACACTAAGAAATATATGCATGCACCAGCCTTAGTGACAAGTAGCCTTTACCCTGATGACTTTTAGATTCTATCAACATGTTCTCCAAACACGAGATATCAGATGTGCTATAGGTACATGTCGTCTTGACATCCTAGACTTTAGTCTCCTCTTCTAGTGCAAGAGTCGAGCCCCCAGCTCTCCCCAGTTACACGTCATGGCCCTTTTGCGCGCACCACTAGGTTAAAGGTTCCAGCTGCCCAGGTAGCCCCTCCATGTCTCCACCCACTTATGACACTTCTGTGACGTCTACATCACATGTCTACGTGTACGCCCTGTGCACACCTTCTTTTCACGCCCATATGTTCTTATCTTTCGTTTGTCATTTGTTACGCCTACTGTATTCAATGCAATTGTACTGTTTTACTATATATAATATATGATGTTAATGTGACGCTGGCTGTCCCTCTCTCCCCTTCCCCGGCAGCTGCCATCCCATTCCAGTCCATGTCATCCTTTTCCTGAGGCTCGAGCCATCTGATTAAATCCCGTTTGACTCAGACACCTCGGATTCTGCCTCTTATTTATTGAGCTATCCTTTTATTTAATGCATAGAAAAATAGTACCGGTAATTATTTATTTATTTACCACAGGAGGGCGGAGACATGGCAATGTAAACCACCATAACATTGTTTTACTTGCCTTTTATCATCTGTTATTACACTGCTGAAGGTGCTATGCTGTTTATGTTTATGTTCTTTTATGGTCTTTTTGCAAAATCACTAAAATTGATTATAAAAAAATGTACATTTTCTCTGTATAGTTAAAAAGAGCCTCCATGAACACCTCTGTGAGTTCTTTGGTCTTAGGGAGTTTCTTGAGAGGAACGAAATGGGCCATTTTGGACAACATATCACCTACAAGCAGTATAGCAGTAAACCCTCGAATAGCTGGTAGGTCTGTGATGAAATCCATGCTGATGGAGGACCAATAACTATAAGGGACGGGCAAAGGCTGTAAAAGGTCTGCTGGTGCACAGTGCATGGGTTTCGGTCGGGCACATGTAGGACAGGCTTTGACAAAATTGGAAATATCCTGAATCATGCCTTTCCACCAGAACCATATCTGGCATGTTTGCAAGGTCATTTCTTCCCCCGGGTGTGCTGCCATTGGCAAAGTGTGGTACCACTTCATATTCAGGTTTCGTGTTTCTTTTAAGGGGAGAAATAGGCATTTTTTGTGATAAAACAAGCCTTTCACTATTTTGTTCTGAGGATTTGCCAACCACTCCCCACGATCCAGCTTAACAAACTCCTGCTCTAGTTGTTAAAAAAAAGAGTCAGAATTGACAACGTGACGTTCACCAAGGGCTATGATCTTGTTCTCTGGTATGATGGGTGCAGGGTTCTCTGCTATATACTTATGGTCTCCTCCCAAACGTGATAGAGCATCTGCTTTCCCTTGTTTCGTTCCTGGATGAAAGGTAATAATGAAGTCATATTCACAAAAAAAGGAGACCGATCTCATTTGTCTGGGAGTAAGGGCTCTAGCTGACCGAAAGAATTGGAGATTTTGATGGTCGGAATAGATAGTTATGGCATGAGTAGATCCCAATAAGTAAGAGCGCCATTCCTGGAATGCCATCTTTATGGCCAAGAGTTCCTCCCGTTCGCCAATAGTGTAATTTTGTTCAGCTTGCAACAGGGTCTGAGATAATACCGCCCCCACTGCATACTGTGAGGCATCTGCCTCAACCAAATAATGCTGAGTCTCATCTGTGTGTCTTATAACGGGAGCAGAGGTATAGCTGTTCTTTAGGGCTCTGAAGGCCATCTCTGCTGCGTTGTACCACTCAAACGCTACCCCTTTTTTGGGTAACCTTGTCATTGGAGCAAGTATTTCAGAGGAGTGATAGATAAATCTTCTGTAGAAATTTGCGAATCCTAAAGAGGATTGCACTTCTCTCACTGTCTTAGGGCTAGCCCAGTTGGTTATAGCAGACACTTTGGCAGGGTCCATATGAATTCCATCAGGGGAGATAACAAAACCCAGGAAGTCCACTTTCTGAGAGTGAAAGAGACACTTGTCCAGTTTAGCGAACAGATGATTGTCCTGCAGTCGTTACATGCTCCACGTGTTCTTGTTCAGTCTGGGAATAGATTAGAATGTTGTCTATATAGACGATGACAAATATGTCTAGATACTCCCTAAATATCTCATTTATGAAGAACTGAAAAGCCTGAAGGGCATTGCATAAGATGAAGGGCATTACGCACTATTCATATAATCCGAATTTAGTGCAAAAGACCGTCTTCCACTCATCTCCTTCTCTGACTCGAATCAAATTATATGCCCCTCGTAGATCAAGTTTAGTAAAGATCTTAGCCTTGCGCACCTGGTCCAAGAGATTGGAGTTGAGTGGAAGAGGGTATTTGTTTTTTACCGTCACTTTGTTCAAGGCACGATAGTCCAGGCACGCTCACAATCCTCCTTCCCTCTTGGGAATGAAGAAAATAGGAGAGGATACAGGGGAGGTTGAATGACGAATAAAGCCTTTTTTTAACATATCCTGAAGGTGCTCATAGAGATACTCGGTCTCTGGCTCCGTTAAGGCAAATACCCTGCTGTCCGGCAGATCAGAACCAGGAATCAAATTGATCCTACAGTCGTAGGCTCGATGTGGGGGAAGTGCTACTGCCTTCACCTCATCAAAGACTCCTGCAAATTCGAGACATTCAGAAGGCAGAACTAAGGAATCAGTATTAGAAACAGCGCAACACAATGGGACTGTCAGGGCTGGGATGGCTAAACCTCTCCTGAAGCGACATTACAGAGTCAAGAAGTATTTTTCTAAACCAAGATCTTTTTGCCGGTTAAAAAACCTTTTGATCCGTGGACAGAAGAACTCCAAGATGACTGTCGTTCGCAACCATTCCGGTTGCCGGTCTAGTTTTTCAAGCCTTCCAGCGCGCAGCTGGGCTCATGGATCACCGCGAATTCAAATGAGCACTTCAACTGACTTTTGGTGAGGAACGGTCACATTCTCTTTTGCGGCGTTTCTCCATTTGTTTCCAGTGGGTTCGTGAATATATTTTGCTGAAGTCCGAGAGACAGAAATTGTTACCGCGTCTGCGGTAAGTCATTTCTTAATATTATTTGGACAAGGAGTGACAGAAGTTAGTATCAGCTTAGCATATTTGCCAGACAACAGAACTGTACTACAGCGAGCAACGCAGAAAGGTTACAGAAGCCTTCCAGCCTTCCTGTGTATAAATTCCCTTGATTGTTAGTACCCAGACACTAGTATTTAGTTCATAATACTAAAAACGATATGACTAAAATATCGTGAAGGTGTCAGTAGACCTATTGATTATTTGTTTTGGAAAAGAAGCAGCACAAGAGCTTTGCATATTACATCACTCATGACATGGTTAGTGACATCACTGATGGCATCATCCAGTGAGTGTGTGTTTCTGTAAAGTTTAAATATGTTTTACGTATTGAAGAATGAGTGGATGTATAAGTGTCTGGATGAAAGATTTAGTAGGTACATGACTGAATGTATGAGTGAGTGATTAAATGTGTCTTACTGAATGCATGGGTTAGTGACTAAGCTGTCTGAATGTGTGCATCAGTATGTCTGTTGTTGTGTAAGCAACTGCATGTGTTGATCAGTAGCTATATGAGTGGCTATATGTGTTATTGATTGGTTACCTGAGTATTTGTATGGGAGACTGAGTGTGAATGTGGGTAGCTGGCATATATAAATGATTATACATAAGAGCCACTGATTGTGCGAGTGGCTGTATGGATCATTGTGTACTTGTATCAGTAATTGTATAACAAAGTAAGTATGTGTTAGTATATGTTTGAATAAGTAAGGTTTTGTGTGTATAACTGTATAGTTGAGGAAATGAAAGTGTGATTGATTCTTTGCATGACTGACTAGATGTGTGAGTAACTCCATGGATGAGTGGCAGAGTGTGAGTGTCATGTATAGGTGTTTGAGTGCAGATGATAGTGTTGTATTGATGAGTGACTGTATGTATGAGTGATTCTATGGGTAAATGATTGGATGTGTGTATAGACCTAGCAATCCGTGTATGCGTATGTAGTAACTGATTCCTTTCCTGTTTTGTTTTATTTTTCTCTTTTCAGAGCTTATGGCTTTCACTAATCAATCAATCAATCAATCAAAGCATTTATATAGCGCACTACTCACCCGGAGGGTCTCAAGGCGCTGGGGGGGGGGGGGGGGTCCGCTACTGCTCGAACAGCCAGGTCTTGAGCTGCTTCCTGAAGGCGAGGTGGTCCTGGGTCAGGCGGAGGTGGGTCAGAAGGGAGTTCCAAGTCTTGGCGGCCAGGTAGGAGAAGGACCTTCCTCCTGTGGTGGCTCTTCGGATGCGGGGGACGGTGGCGAGGGCGTGGCCGGTCGATCGAAGCTGGCGTTTGGGAGCGTAGAAGTTGAGGCGGCTGTTGAGGTATCCTGGGCCTTGGTTGTGTAGGGCTTTGTGTGCGTGGGTGAGGAGCCGGAAGGTGATTCTTTTGTTGACCGGGAGCCAGTGCAGGTCTCTCAGGTGTCCGGAGATGTGGCTGCGGCGGGGGATGTCCAGGATGAGTCGTGCTGAGGTGTTCTGGATCCGCTGTAGTTTCTTCTGGAGCTTGGCGGTGGTTCCGGCGTAGAGGGAGTTGCCGTAGTCCAGACGGCTGGTGACGAGGGCCTGGGTGACCGTCTTCCTGGTCTCGGTGGGGATCCATCGGAAGATCTTACGTAGCATGCGCAGGATGTTGAAGCACGACGAGACAGCGTTGATTTGTCTGGTCATGGAGAGGGAGGAGTCCAGGATGAAGCCCAGGTTGCGTGCGTGGTCTGTGGGTTTGGGTGCACTGCCTAGGGCGGGGGGCCACCAGGAGTCGTCCCAGGCGGAGGGTGATGATCCCAGGATGAGGACTTCCGTCTTGTCCGAGTTCAGTTTCAGGCGGCTGTTCGACATCCATTTGGCTGCGTCTGTCATCCCTTCGTGCAGGTTGGCTCTGGCGGTGGCGGGGTCGTTGGTGAGGGAGAGGATCAGCTGGGTGTCGTCGGCGTAGGTGATGATGTTGAGGTTGTGCTGGCGTGCGATGGCTGCGAGGGGGCTCATGTAGACGTTGAAGAGTGTTGGGCTGAGCGAGGAGCCTTGAGGAACGCCGCAGATGACTTCGGTGGCCTCTGATCTGAACGGGGGAGGCGGACTCTCTGTGTCCTTCCTGCGAGGAAGGAGATGATCCACTCCAGTGCCTTCTCCTGGATTCCGACGTTGCTGAGGCGCTGTACTAGGGTACGGTGGCAGACCGTGTCGAAGGCCGCGGAGAGGTCCAGGAGGATGAGGGCCGCTGTTTCTCCGTTGTCGAGCAGGGTTCGGATGTCATCGGTAGCTGCGATCAGGGCGGTCTCGGTGCTGTGGTTGGCCCGGAAGCCAGACTGCAAGAGGTCGAGGGAACCGTTCGTCTCGAGGAAGGCGGCCAGTTGCTTGTTGACGGTCTTCTCGATGACTTTTGCCGGAAACGGGAGCAGCGAGATGGGGCGGTAGTTCTTGAGGTCGGTGGGGTCGGCTGATGGTTTCTTGAGTAGAGCGCTGAGTTCGGCGTGCTTCCAGCTCTCCGGGAAGGTCGCGGTGTCGAAGGAGGTGTTGATGATGTCCCGCAGGTGGGGTGCGATGACAGCGTCGGCCTTGTTGAAGACGTGGTGAGGGCAGGGGTCTGTCGGAGATCCGGAGTGGATGGAGTTCATCGTGTGGACGGTGTCTTTGGTGCTGATCGGGGTCCAGGCGTGGAGGGTGGTTGTGGGGGGCGGTGGGTCGGTCGTGGCGTGCGTCGGTTGAGTGCTGAAGCTGTTGTGTATGTCCGCGATCTTGTTGTGTAAGTAGGAGGCGAGGGAGTTGCAGAGGTCTTGTGAAGGGGTGATGTCGTTGTTTCCGGCGTTGGGGTTGGAGAGCTCTTTCACGATGTTGAAGAGTTCCTTTCTGTTGTGTGCGTTGTTGTCCAGTCGTTCCTTGAATGCGGTTTTCTTGGTGATGTGGATCAGTTGGTGGTGTTTTCGGGTGGCGAGCTTGAGGGCAGTCATGTTGTCTGGTGTTGGGTTTCTGCGCCAGGTTTTCTCGAGTGCTCTGCAGTTCTTCTTGGAGCTCTTGAGTTCGTCGTTAAACCATGGGGCTTTCTTGCTGCCGGGTCTGCTGGGCAGGGTCTTCAGAGGGGCGAGGTCGTCTGCGCAGTCGCTGATCCATTTCGTGAGGTTGGTGGCCGCTTGGCTGGGGTTCGTTGTGCTGGTGGGAGGGTTCTTGCTCAGGGAGGTAGCGAGCTGGTCTGCAGTGATCTTGTTCCAGCTTCTGATGGGACCTGTTGCTGGTGATGGTGGAACGTGGTCCTTCTGAAGCTGAAGTGGACGCAGCTGTGGTCCGTCCAGTGGAGTCCCGTGGCGTGGCTGAAGGCGATGTCCTTGGTGGAAGAGAAGACCGGGTCGAGCGTGTGTCCAGCGTAGTGGGTGGGGGTGTTGACCAGCTGCTTGAGTCCGAGGTTGGCGAGGTTGTCCAGCAGGGTGATGGTGTTGCGGTCGTTGTTCTCCAGGTGGAAGTTGAGGTCCCCGAGGAGGATGTAGTCGGCGGAGGGGAGGGCGTGTGGGCTGATGAAGTCGGCGATGTCTTCGCTGAATTGTGTGCGTGATCCCGGGGGTCTGTAGATGAGGGTGCCTCTGAGGGTGGTCTTGGGGTTGACGTGGATCTGGAAGTGCAGGTGTTCGGTGGGTGCGAGGGTATCGTCGGTGTCGGTCGTGATGCGGATGGTGTTCCTGTGGATGATGGCGATGCCTCCTCCTGTCTGGTTGACGCGGTCCCTCCGGATGATCTTGTAGCCGTCCGGGATGGCGATGGCGATGTCGGGCGCTGAGGAGGCGTTCATCCAGGTTTCCGTGAGGAAGGCGACGTCTGGGGCTGTGGTGTCGAGCAGGTTCCAGAGCTCGACGGCGTGTCTGTGGACGGAGCGGGTGTTGAGCAGGATGCACTTCAGGTGGGTGGTGCTGGAGTTCGGCCTGGTGGGTGCTAGTGTAGCGTGGGTCCGGTTGCAGGTGAACTTGCAGGAGTGGCAGCTGAAGGGTCCGTGGGTGCGTCTCGGTGTGGCTCGGTAGCAGCCCGGGGTTCGGCCGGTGTTGAGAGCGTTGAGTTCGGTGGCGTCGTAGGTCCGTCGGGTCGGCTTCCGACGGTGGGGGCCAGGGGTCCTGGCACTGGGCGCGGGCCAGGCGCGGATGGGTGCAGACGGGCTTACCTTTGGCGCACCTTCGGCGCTCAATCGGTGCTCCCGCTGCGCGCGTCCGCTGCGCGGTCGCTGAGGGGGCGTCATAAGTAGGAGCCGGGAGGGAGGGTCAGCCGGGAGGCGGGAGGCGGGAGGACCAATGGGAGAGGGGGGGAGGCGGAGCTACGGGTCAGCGGCGGCGGGAAAGCGTCCAGGCAGCAGGAAAGACAGCAGGCAGGCAGGCGAGCGGCAGGACAGCGAGGAGGGAGCGACCACCTGCGAGGGCACAGGGGTCACAGTGAGTGACCCGGCAGGGACCCCTTAAGTAGGAGCCGGGAGGGAGGGTCAGCCGGGAGGCGGGAGGTGGGAGGACCAATGGGAGAGGGGGGAGGCGGAGCTACGGGTCAGCGGCGGCGGGAAAGCGTCCAGGCAGCAGGAAAGACAGCAGGCAGGCAGGCGAGCGGCAGGACAGCGAGGAGGGAGCGACCACCTGCGAGGGCACAGGGGTCAGATTTTATGGGGCATATTACCAGGCAATAGCGATAATTATCGCTATTGCTTGGTTAGAGACAAAAATTTACCGCAGAGCTGCGGCGATTTTTATCGCAGATAAACCTTGGTATTACCAAGGTTTATCGCAAATGCGATAAAAAACGGCCGCAATGCATGAATATCGCTGAAAAGTCAGCGATATTCATGCATTACCGAGCTAAAGCTCTTAGCCATGTTATCCACCTCCCATTGGATAACATGGCTAAGAACTGCTCTGGGGAAGGTGTTAGATTTTGGAGATATTCGCGCTTAGCGCGAATATCTCCAAAAGTTGGTAATAGGAGATAGCGATGTTACCGACTGTTTCCAGTCGCTAACATCTTGGCACGCCCACTTTGCATGTCATTAGTGATAAATATCACTGACATGCAAAGTGGGGCCCAAGATGGTCGCTATCTCCTACTAGCTGTCGCTAACTGGTGTTAGCGACAGCTAGGTAATAGGGAGATAATTTTATCTCCGCTTTCTTGGCTTTTAAAGCCAAAAAAGCGGAGATAAACCCCCTTGATAATCTGCCCCTATGTTCTTTATGATTTTTAGAATGCCTTACAACTCATGATGATTGGTGGCGTATTGAGTCTTTACTTTCACACGAATTACTGGATGTATTTATCCAATTCATTTTTCCCCAATAGGTTCTTTGGTGACTTATTGTATTTAGAAGACTTTTCGGAGAGGCTACATACCGTGCCACAAACTACAGATTTTTGTGAAGTGAGTTTGCCTAGTTTGAATGATAGGGACATCGTATGTGTGTCACATTAGTGGAGTAGTGTGGCTCACTGGTTAGAGGCGGCAGACCCGGGAGCAGAAATCGGCCCGGGACCAGGGTTCAATTCCCGACGCGGCAGGGTCGTGGACTTGGGTCAGCGGACTCGATAATTCTCGCTCCGGTGCTTACTTTAATCAGGGGTTCCACTCGGCAACTCTGGGCATTAGCTTGCCTAATCTCCACAACGGCCCCATCAACTCCGGGGATGCCTGGCTCCACCTTGGGGACTCCCAGCAGGGACCATCCCACAAGGAAAGTCAGGACGGGTTCCCCAGAGTTATACAGCGCCAGGAAACCTACGGACGGGTAGCAGTGCGCTTTACAAGCTCAAATACATACATACATACATTGCACACAAGCCAAAATCAGGGGTGCTGCAGGGTGTCAAAGTGACACCCTGTTAGGATTTGGTATTTACCGATTCTGTAATTACCGAATCGGTATTTGCCATTGATTCCTATGGCTTCAAGGCCCATAGGAATCAATGGCAAATACAGATTCGCTATTTATCGAATCGGTAATTACTGAATTTTACCAAATCGGTAATTAATTCGGTAAAAATACCTACATCCCCATTGCCAGTTCTTAAACACCGAATCGGTATGATTCGGTATTTAAGAAGTGGTAATCTGAGATTACCTACATCGGGCCCTCGGTATTTATGAGTAGGTAAATCGAGATTACGTACATCTGGCCCATTGAGTTGTAACATATTTATATACATATGTTACATTTCAGTGCTTTGGAAGTAGTACAGTATACTATAGGTAAACACCTTATAGGTTTATGCTGTACCACATCCTTATAGTTTTGCACTTTGACATTTTTTTTTTTTTTTTGCAGAGTTTTATATAGCACGAACTAGACCCGAACTGAATCAGGTATCAGAGCGCTTTACATAGCACCAGTTACGTTACATGAGGACACACATTCAATTTTAGGCACGGGGAGATTAAGTGATTTGCCCAGAATCACAGGAGGTTATTGGCGTCGTTACCGAGACTCGAACCCAGATCCCCAGGTCCGGGATCGAGCGCCCTAGCCGTTAGGCCAACCCCTCTCCCCTGACATTCACTATGACAAACTTTTACATACAAACATAGAAATGTAGTTCTTTCTTTAACCAGTAGAGGTAGTTCTAAAATGAACTGTTTTTTTTTTGTTTTGTTTTGTTTGAAAAACGACGTAAAAAAAGAAACGTTTTAAGGCAGATAATTGTTCAACCCGAACAAACTATGAAAAATAAAGAAAAAAATTATGGGGTGCACCTGTGCTTCCTGTTTTTTTGCAGGATAACTTGAATGGACTCTTGTCCAAAGGCTATTAGTTTCTGGCAACGAATGCATTGCATCATCAAATTCTTAAGTTCTGGTTGGATAATTACAATCGTTGATGCTTGCATTGGTGGTGCGGTTGATTGAGAAGAAGTGCTGGGAGCAGAGCCCTGCTCCTCTGATGATATTTTCATTACAGCTTTACACCAATTATTTGGGTGTATATTCTTGACATGGCGTTCCATGCTATAAGTTCCAAAGCTGTACTTCTTCTGTGGATCCCCTCTGGAAAGTACCGTGTCACAGATTTTGCATGTGACAAAAGGCGCATTTACCTTTTTCTGTCCATCTGGGAATTAAAGAAAATTCCAAACTATGGACTCTTTCGGTGATTTAGGGGTTTCAGGAACAAACTCTTCTGAAGATGAACTTGAAGAATCCTCATGTTCAGAATGCTCAGGTTCCTCATGTTCTGAATGTTCAGGTTCCTGCTGTTCAGACATTTCAATAGATTTTTCAGGAGCAAAGTGCTAATGAAAAAAGGTGTTTCTTCCTCGAAAGCCAAAGAAGAATGATGAAGATGGGAGGGGTCTTTCAAGAATTGGAGTAGGAAGTATTATAAAGCAATAAAATCTTTTGTTATGAGGTCACATGGTTGGACGTAAGCTTACGGAGTGTTTACGGAGCGTTTATGTAAGCTTACGGCGCGTTTACGTATTATTTACGGAGCGGTTACGTCATCTTACGATGCGCTTACGTAGTACGCACCCTCGCGAGATTTATAATTGCTTTAAGGTTACGGAGCGTTTACGTAAACTTACGTAAGCTTACAGTGCGGTTACGTATTATTTACGGAGTGGTTACGTCATCTTACGATGCGCTTAACTAGTACGCACCCTCGCGAGATTTATAATTGCTTTAATAAAGTTATATATGGTCTTTAAAAGTTTAAATTAACATGTTCTTTATTATCCCAGATAATGTGTACCTTTACATTGTGCAATGAATACGTAGATATAACGATTTAAAGTTTATAAAACTTTCGGGGGGTAAGAGCTCGTAGCTTTTACGGTGCGTGCACGTGCGACGTACCCTGGCGAGATTTGTTACTACTTCAAAAAGTAATATACTATTGTTAAAAGTAAAAAAAAAAAAATTCTACATTAAAGCAGATATTGTCTACCTTTAAAATCTACGTTAAAAACGTAGATATTATGTTTTAGAAATGTAAAAAATTTGTCGGGGTAAGAGCTCAGAGCGCTCACGATGCGCGGACCCTGTAATCATATTAAAAAAAACCTTGAAAATATAAATAATATATATATTATATTAAATATATATATTCACTGAAAAAACCATAGGTTTCAAGCCTTACATTGTTTGGTATTAGCAATTAAAAAACCTTGCAAATTCACTGAAAAAACCATAGGTTTCAGGTCTTATAGTTAGGTATTAGCATTTAAAAAACCTTGCAAATTCACTTAAAAAACCATAGGTTTCAGGTCATATATAGTTAGGAATTAGCATTTAAAAAAACTTGCAAATTCACTGAAAAAACAATAGGTTTCAGGTCATATATAGTTAGGTATTACCATTTAAAAAACCGTGCAAATTCACTGAAAAAACCATAGGTTTCAGGTCATATATATTGTTAGGAATTAGCATTTAAAAAACCATTGAAATTGCTCCTATATAGTTAGTTGTACTAACTATATTTTGCGCACCCGCAATCCACTGCTGATGATGTCACATATTACATCATTCATGACATGGTCAGTGACATCACTGATGACATCACTGATGACATCTCAAATGACTTCACTGATGACATCACTGATGACAACTCAATTGACATCACTGATCACATCACTGATGATATCATATACGATGCACTTCTTCACACTCTAATATAACCTTTGATACACCCAGTGTTAAACACAGACTACCATTCTTGAAACCATTGACACACCAATAGACATCATACGCATGATTGGGGTGCTCAAAATGTATATTTACGGTTGTGGTTTCTGTTTCTCAGACACACGTTTTTGGAGGACCTTAATAGCCGATTATTGTATACTCTACGTAAAGTATTGGATCATTCTATAGAGTCAATATCATGAGCAAACACAAATTCCTGCAATAAAAAAGAGTGTAAGACCCACTTATCTATTATCAAATTCAAGTGCTGAAAACAAAAAACATTGCGCCCAAGTCTAGTGTGGATGCAGCCCTTAGGGAATGTATGTGTGCCACATGGCACAGGTGTACATGCACAGATGTGCATGTACACAGGAATTCCTTATTTACCACCCAATTGTATTGAGTGGTAAATAACAAATTCTTGGACGCCTCCAGCACTATCAACAGTGCTACCTACATTAGAATTTACAGATTTGGTATTTTTACCGAGACTGTATTTACCGATTCGGTAATTTTACCGATTCGGTAAATACAGAATCGGTAAAAATACCAAATCTGTAAATAAATGCCTCCTACATAGGAAAAGGCATTTACCGGTCGGTAACGGCCAAATTCAGCCGTTACCGTCCGGTAAATGCCTACCTACATCGCGTCCCAAATCATACCACTTCAATATTTAAGAGTAGGTAAATGGGATGTATGTAATTTCTCTTTTGAAATTACCGAATCTGTGTAATTCAGTCATTTTACCGAATCGGTATTTACTGATTCGGTAATTGACATTCATTCCTATGGGCCGTGAGGCCGTATAGTATTCGGTGGTAACTAACGAATATTTAAGGGCCTATGGCACTGTTTTCAAAACAAAGAAGTGTAAACAAAAGTGAACACAAAAGGGAAGAGGTGTGATAAACAGAGAGAAAGAAGTGCACTGGAGGAAGTGGAGTGCCAATAAATCAAGGTTTACTAACAGGTAAGAAATGGATAACAGAGTGAAGGAAGGAGAATAAGATCAAACCTAACAAAATAAAGAAAGAGGGAAACTGACTGAGGTAAAGAGGAGGAGTGGTAGAAAGAGAGAGCAAAGAAGATTAACTGAAAGGGAGAGACATGTAGAGAGAGAGGGAGCAAGGGGCTGAGAAAGAATGAGGCAGTTATTCTGTCACAATAAGAGAGTGATAACAAACTTATTTTTGATTCTCATACTTACCTTATAAATAATGAAAACTTAGACACTGATGTGAAAAAAGTTTTTTATTTCTTATACTTACCTTCTAAGATATAAAAAACTTAAAGAAATGATTTTTTCAAAAATATATCTGTAAAACACAAGAAACAAATAATTATAATGCATACAATGTATATTTCACAATACAAGAGAGAAGGAAGGAGATTAAGAGTCAAGAAAGATAGATGGCACATGCAGAGGGACACATGCCACAGGTAGAGAGTAAGATGGTGCAGGCAGAGAGTGAGATAGAACAAGTAGAGGGTGAGATGGTTTAAGCAGAGGGTAAGATGACACACGCACATGCATATATTGTGCAGGCAGAGGGTAAGATGGCACACACACAGAAAAACATGGAACAAGCAAAGGAAGACATAGCACAGTCAAAAGAGAGATGGCGAATGAGCGTGAGACAAGGGGAGTGAGGACAGAGGGAGTGAAGGAAAGAGTGAGAGAAAGGACTGAGTAAGAGAGAAAAGAAAGACAAGTGATAGAGTGTGGGTGAGTTAAAGAGAGTGAGTGTAAGGGAAGGGCAGTGAGACAGTGAAGGGACAGAGGAAGTAAGGCTAACAAAGAGACAGTGAAGAAAGAGAAGTGAGGATGTCAGAGTTCAAAGGGAGTGACAGAAGGAGTAAGTGAAGTGGAGTAAGGTGAGTGAGGGAAGGTTAATGAGTAAGGGAGCAAAAGAAGGAAAGAGGTGAAGGGGAGTAAATCAGATAAACTGAGAAAAGGTAAGTGAGGGAAACAAGAAAGGAGAAGGGGAGTGAAGGATAGGAATAAAGGGTACTGAGGGAAGCAGCCTAACGAAACAAGGGTGAGGTGAGTGAGAGAAGGACAGTGAAGTTGAAGAAAGACAAATGATAGAGGGTGGATAAAGTCGAGTGAGCGTGAGACAATGGGAGTGAGTGATTGACTACACACAGGGAGTGAAGGAAGGAGTGATAGAAGGAGACTCAGTGAGGAATCAAAGAACAGAAAATGAGGTAGTGTAGGTGAGGGAAAAGGAGTGATAGAATGAGGTGATGGAGAGAGTCACGCTATGAGACAGGGAGCGATGGAAGGATAAACAAAAAGAGAAATAAAAAAGTTTTTGGGGTCAGTCGTACTTACCTTATAAATGAAATATATGTGGAAACGAAAAAACAAATCAGTTATAATACATTATTCACAATACAAGAGACAAAGAAGGAGAAAAAGGAAAGAGGAGTTAGAGAAGGGAAATGAGGGAAAGGGAAGGGGGAATTAGTGCAGGTGCGTTGACAACAGTGAGTCTAAGAGAGAGGGAGTGTTGGAAGAGTACAGAGAAAGTAAGAGGACACAGGGAGTTTTGTGAAGGTGTGTTTGAAGTGCAGTCAGGTGAGTGACAGAAGGGGAATTAGTGAGTGAGCAAAGGAAGGAAGGAAAGAGAGGTGAAGGGGAGTGAAACAGAGGGACTGACAACATGACTGGGTGAGAAGACTAAGAAGAAGGGGAGTGAAGTATAGGGAATTAGGATAAGTGAGGGAAGCAAAATAAAGGGACAGGGGTGACGTAGGGTAAAAGAATGACAGTAAGTTTGATGAAACAGAGGTGATAGAGGATGAATAAAGGCGAGTGAGCATGAGACAAGAAGAGTAAAAGAGTGAGGAAATAGAGGGAGTAAATGAAATAGTGAGAGAAGGGGACTGAGTGAAGGAGAAGTGAACATAAGAGAAAGGGAGTGAGAAACTGAAGGGATGAAAGCAGTGAGGTTAAGAGAGAGGCAGTAAGGGAAGGATATGATGGAGCAGTATAATGAAGAATATTTAGTTCAGGCTTGTGAAGCCAAACTTCCATAATGTTTAATAAAACTAATATGTTTTCTGCATGTTATTAAATCAACCTAGAATAAACTGTGCAACATAAACACATGGGATTAACATTATGCTTATTTGTGCAGAATGCAAAAGAAATAATACAATAATTATTGTCTATTATCTTTGTCATACACTAACTGCTGATCTCAAAAATAATAGCATGTGCTTTTAAATGTGCTTTTGTTTTGTCTTTTCTGTGACAAATGTATATGCTGTTTAAATGTGCTTCTGCTAGGTAACATAATTAATGGGTTAACATTTAGCAAAGGGGGTGGGTAACAGAACAAATGTCAATTCCTTAATTAATTGATGTTTTATGTTTGTTTAAATAATAGTTTTCCAAATGATGCTTAGAGTTGGCTGCAGAAAAATAATACAATTTAAAAGTGACGCAAGAAAAGGTGGCGCAGAAAATTGACACTTTCTGAAAAAGAAGTCTACTGATGTAAAGCCACAAGAGAAAACTTATTTTGAAAAAGATGAGAAGCCTATAAACTTTTATTGTGAAAAGTTTTGAAAAGAACTGCCAAAGGCGACCCTGTGGAGAAAGGTTTGCTATTGTGCCAAGGGAAGCTCAGAACGGACAGGCTCAAGGTTGGGAGGAAGAGCCGTGGCATTTTTTTGTATTACATGAACATCTTTGCTACAAAATGTAGCAGCCTAAGGAAGTGTCACCAGGACTCTGTGCATGAACAATGGGTTAGTGAAAAAGCCCGGACATGAGGTGGAGGATGTCACAATTTACTGTGGCATGAGGTGGTTCAGCCAATGGAGAGCCAGAATTCAGCTGCTGGAATGTGAAAATAGTTAGTTTAGCTTTAGTTTTAGGGTATAAGAATTGGCTCAAGGAGCAGACATTTGCCTTCGCTTTTTGATTCCAGAGGGTCGTGTTCTGCTGATGGATGAACACATGTAAGGAAAGGAGACTTTAATAAAGACTTTATTTTCAGACAATGAGGGTAGAGACAGGGAATTAGTTAGGGTTTGGAAATGCTTATTTTCACTTATTTCTGCTAATGAATAATATTTCTTGAAGTAAGCTCTCTTTATAAATGCTGAATAAACTTTTCTTTATGACGTTTTCATGAATATGTTTAAATAAACTTACTAAATGACAAGCTGGTCTTGTTTATTGTAGATAGTTTAAACAACATATATAGATCTAATCGCCTCATGATTCAGTCGCTCTGTTGTTAATATGGGCCTAGTATTGTATAGTAAGTTTGGTGGTAGTAGGTAGAGTTATTTATGCAAAATATTGGTAGGGGCGCTGGATCAGATAGAGAGAAACAGAAATAAAAAAGTAATGAAAATGTATTTTTTGTTAGTCGTACTTACCTTATAAATGTAATATCTGTGGAAGAGAGTAAACAAATCAGTTATAATATATATTTCACAATAAAAAATGCAAATTAACTTGTACAACATGTTATATGGTTTATTTTTGCTGTTCTCAAATATATTGATTTTCACTAAAAACAGTGAGTTCAATACTATTCATCATTTCACAGCGGGCAAAAAAAAACCACAATCAAAATGGTTGTGTTTAAAAAACCCATAAAACTTAGAAAAAACATATCTTAAATGTTTTCTTCCGAACAGCAATTTCTAAGATACAGTATCTCATTATTATACTCTCAAACTAAAGTGACATAGGAACATATATTAACCACATTTACCCGAAATACTTATTCTTCATTTACATACCTTTCCACATGGCCAAATGGTATACAGAAAGTCCTCTTTTTGGAAATTACTTAATAGTAGTTTTACATTTCCATTTACCCGACTTTCGGAATGAAAAGTCCAACATCTATTTCATCATCTAACAATAATTATATTTGCACCTCTGACTTACTCTTGATAAACATTTCCTATAATACTGATATCACTCACTATGTGATACACTTATACTACCTCTGTGACAACTACCAGTTTACTAATTATCTTGATCACTTTCACTCACAAACTAATTTTGAACAACACACTTACTTTTATTAACTGCTCCAATCTTCATTGTCCAATTACTTTCACTAAAATTTCGGTTCTAAAAACACTAGGTAAGAATTTGTTAAGTCAGTTTCAGTTTCAGTTTAACTTTATTTCGATAGTTAAAAACCATCATAAAATACATGATACAATACAATACAAATACAATCCACAATCAACAAATTACATTGTATCTCTCAGCTTTACCATGTTAAAATATTAAAATTCTTATTAGTATTAGTTAAAAATGGAAAAGCATTTAATTCATTTCATCCTACATCAGCCCCTAGTGTTTCGTAATTTGACGACAATTTAAAAAAAACTCACGATGGCAAACAGAGTACGCATATCAGTTTCTCTTTGTAAAAATAATAAAGCAGTTTTAGCATGATAGATATTTGACTCCTTTAAAATATCCACAAGAAATCTTCGGCGCGGAATTCTATAAAAAGAACATAATAATACAAAATGAAGGGTGTCCTGCGGAGACCTATTGTCGCAGCCGCAGGCACCCTTCTGCTCAATTGTTAAGGTAAAACCAGACGGGTAAGCTAAAATATTAGGTAACAAATTGAGCCTAAAACGACACATTAAAAACCTCTCTTGATGGCTATACATTAAAAATAGATATGGTTCCATGCCCATTTCGTTGCTCACAAGATAGTGCGCAACTACAGATGTTTTAGTGGAGTCAGATTGTTTCCTGCTGCAATCATATTTTTCAAGTAGCGGCTTGTGGATGCGATGTTTGCAAGATGTGTCGATCATTGACGGGTCAGTGAATAATCCTTGATGGTCTATACATTCCAGGGTTTCTTTAACATATTTAAGCCATGGGATTTGTAGGCACCTATCTCTCAGAAGGCAATATTTAATTATTTGTCTACTGAGTTCGGCATTTGGATTTAGCCAGATTCGAAGCCAGGTCTCACTTTAATGAGGTCAGAAATGTACGGGGTACCCAATTCCTTGTGTGTGATTGTTGCCGGAGTGCTCTGTGGGAGCTTCAGCAATTTCCTTAGGAATTTGTCTTCCTCTGCTTGTTTCTGGTGTACAACCCTAAAGCCCCACACCTCTGCCCCGTACGTAGCTTTAGTAGTACTAACTGCTCTGTACAGCGTCATTATTTGTTCTGGAGACCAACGGCCCAACCTACGTGCAAAGTTTAAGATGGCACCATTTGCTGATACAAGTTTCCTACACCTTTCCTCCATCAATGGGGCAAACCTAATATTTTCGTCAAACAGGAGACCCAGGTACGAAAATGTATTTACAATGTCCAAGGCCTATTTTGAACACGAATCTCTTGGACAGTTTCTTCCCTGCCACCATGACAAATGACTTAGTCAGGTTTACCGAGAGATCTAGATTCTCCATGAACCTGACAAAGCCACTAATTAGCTGCTGCAGGCTCACTGCTGTTCGTGCGAGCAGGACCGCGTCATCCGCATACAAAAGTACCGGTATGTGACGCGATCCTACTCTTGGGCAATCAGTCCCTAGTATCGTCAGTGAGCTCTCCAGGTCATTTATATAAAGGGTGAATAGGAAAGGGGCCAGGATACACCCCTGCCTCACCCCGCCAGTGCACGGGAAGGGATCGGTACTCACCCCTCCCGCGCTATAGCGGACTTTGGCAGTGGTGTTCCAGTGAAGTTCCTTTAGGATATTTATGAGATCTGGATTCAATTCCCAATTTGAACATAAGTGCCCAGAGTTTAATTCTATTTACATTGTCGAATGCAGTTGCCAGGTCCATGAACCCCATGTACATTGTTCCTTTCTCAGATATAGTGTATTTGGCAACTAGTAGATATAGATTCAGGCATTGGTCACTAGTTGACTTGCCTGTTCTAAACCCGTACTGAGTATCTACTAGGGTATGATGTTCTTCAGTCCACTCAGCAAGGCGATTTAAAATTACTCTGCCTAATAGTTTAGCTGAGACGTCAATTAGCGAGATCGGTCTGTAGCATTGTGGATTATCCCTACAGCCTTTCTTATATATAGGGACAATCAGTGCAGTTGACCAAGAACGCGGGAGTCCAGTTTTAATGGCAGCGTTTAGTACTCTGGTCATAATCGGTGCCCACAAATCAGTGTTGCTTAAAAAAAGATCTGGGGGGGGTGCCATCCGGGCCTGGTGCTTTATTACGCGTCAGGCCATGGATTGCCTTTGAGACTTCCAATAAAGAGAATTCTAATTTGGTTGCTCAAGGGCCCTCCCACACTCCATCCCTGACTTCTTCATCCTGTTGATTATAAAGGCTTTTGAAGTGGTTAATCCATTGTTCGGGAAGTATGTTGGTGCTAATTACGGGGGAACTGGAGTCTTGATAACAGAGTCTATTTATAATTCTCCAGAATTGGGTATAGTCCCTGTTTTCTCCTGCTTCTCTTAGGTCTGCCCAAACTTCCTTTTGGAGTGTGCTCTTTCTTTGCTTAACCTGCATTTTGTAATTACGTCTGCAGAGGGCAATTTCATTCTTATCTCTCGGGGACTTCGTAAGGCTCTGTTTTAATTCTCTCAGTGCACGTGAGCAGTTAGAGTCAAACCATCTTGGGGTTGTCAGTTCCTTTAAAGGCTGCTTAGTTTTTAGTAATCCCTCGACTACCCTAGTTAAGGACTCAAATGCCAGGACCACATCTCTACCCTCTATTGCAAGATTGAGGCAAATCTCTATGTGTTCTTTCCCTCTTTCCACTAGGGTGCTATAGAATTCTTGTGGGTTAATCTTTGCCCATTTTATGCGCCTCCCCTGATCAGTTGGACAAATTACAATGTCTTCCCTGAGATATTCTACAGGTAGATCGTTATATGCTATTTCGAGAGTTAGGGGATTGTGATCGCTAAAGGGGCTCCACTCCGTTCCAACCTCTTTAATCTGCTCTTTAGGGCAGATATTACTATAAAGTCTATGATAGAAGAGCAGTCTCTTCCTTTGAATGTTGGTACGAGAGTGTCCCCTTTTTTCAGTGGCAAGAAGTCCATTGTGTGGGCGAGGGCAAAGCTGCCAAGTAACTTCATAAGCAGTGTGCCTTCTCTGTTATGTTCAAAGTGTGGACCACTTTCTTCAGGGCAGGATGACCAATCAGGAGAGATAGGGAGTAGTTTTGGGCATAGGTGACCATTGAAGTCGCCCATCAGCATGACAATTGGTTCGGGCCCCCCTGCCTTTGGTCTAGTTCATAATTTAATCTACTCTCTAGCTCTTGTAATACAGGGAAGTTTCCTTCAATTGGGCCTGAGTTATAAAAATTTAGAATTAGGAATCTCTGTCCTTGTCCCAGGAATGCCACTGCTTGTGTTGTATCTGATACCCATGTGGGTTGTGACCAAATGCCTTTTAAATCTAAGTCCACATATATAACTAGCCCTCCTTTCGCCCTCCCAGATCTCGCTTCCTGAGCTGGCCTAAAGAAACATTTATAGCCCTCCAGTTGACAGGAGTCGGGGTCTCGTGCCCATGTCTCCTGTAAGGCTATAATGTGGAAGCCCCTTATATAGTCCCTTCACTCCTTGTTTTCAAATTTGCCCCTCAGGCCTGCTATATTCCAAGACAAAAATGCTAGCCCTGCCCTATTTGCTATCTTTCCCTCTCTGCTGTGGTCATTTAGTCTACCCTCGACTTTTTACAGGTCTTTAGGGCGCTGTCAGTCTCCTCCCTCTGCTTTGGGGGGTCCTCTGTCCTCATTGCTGACCCTTTCGTGCTGTGAGCAATTCCTTCCTCTATTGAAGGACTTACTTGCTCCCCTATTACAGTGCTTACTTGCTCGTTAACTATAGGGGGTAGTCAATCACTATCATCGAGCGACTGCAGAGACAAAGAAGGAGAAAAAGGAAAGAGGAGTTAGAGAAGGGAAATGAGGGAAAGGGAAGGGGGAATTAGTGCAGGTGTGTTGACAACAGTGAGTCTAAGAGAGAGGGAGTGTTGGAAGAGTACAGAGAAAGTAAGAGGACACAGGGAGTTTTGTGAAGGTGTGTTTGAAGTGCAGTCAGGTGAGTGACAGAAGGGGAATTAGTGAGTGAGCAAAGGAAGGAAGGAAAGAGAGGTGAAGGGGAGTGAAACAGAGGGACTGACTTAACATGACTGGGTGAGAAGACTAAGAAGAAGGGGAGTGAAGTATAGGGAATTAGGATAAGTGAGGGAAGCAAAATAAAGGGACAGGGGTGACGTAGGGTAAAAGAATGACAGTAAGTTTGATGAAACAGAGGTGATAGAGGATGAATAAAGGCGAGTGAGCATGAGACAAGAAGAGTAAAAGAGTGAGGAAATAGAGGGAGTAAATGAAATAGTGAGAGAAGGGGACTGAGTGAAGGAGAAGTGAACATAAGAGAAAGGGAGTGAGAAACTGAAGGGATGAAAGCAGTGAGGTTAAGAGAGAGGCAGTAAGGGAAGGATATGATGGAGCAGTATAATGAAGAATATTTAGTTCAGGCTTGTAAAGCCAAACTTCCATAATGTTTAATAAAACTAATATGTTTTCTGCATGTTATTAAATCAACCTAGAATAAACTGTGCAACATAAACACATGGGATTAACATTATGCTTATTTGTGCAGAATGCAAAAGAAATAATACAATAATTATTGTCTATTATCTTTGTCATACACTAACTGCTGCTCTCAAAAATAATAGCATGTGCTTTTAAATGTGCTTTTGTTTTGTCTTTTCTGTGACAAATGTATATGCTGTTTAAATGTGCTTCTGCTAGGTAACATAATTAATGGGTTAACATTTAGCAAAGGGGGTGGGTAACAGAACAAATGTCAATTCCTTAATTAATTGATGTTTTATGTTTGTTTAAATAATAGTTTTCCAAATGATGCTTAGAGTTGGCTGCAGAAAAATAATACAATTTAAAAGTGACGCAAGAAAAGGTGGCGCAGAAAATTGACACTTTCTGAAAAAGAAGTCTACTGATGTAAAGCCACAAGAGAAAACTTATTTTGAAAAAGATGAGAAGCCTATAAACTTTTATTGTGAAAAGTTTTGAAAAGAACTGCCAAAGGCGACCCTGTGGAGAAAGGTTTGCTATTGTGCCAAGGGAAGCTCAGAACGGACAGGCTCAAGGTTGGGAGGAAGAGCCGTGGCATTTTTTTGTATTACATGAACATCTTTGCTACAAAATGTAGCAGCCTAAGGAAGTGTCACCAGGACTCTGTGCATGAACAATGGGTTAGTGAAAAAGCCCGGACATGAGGTGGAGGATGTCACAATTTACTGTGGCATGAGGTGGTTCAGCCAATGGAGAGCCAGAATTCAGCTGCTGGAATGTGAAAATAGTTAGTTTAGCTTTAGTTTTAGGGTATAAGAATTGGCTCAAGGAGCAGACATTTGCCTTCGCTTTTTGATTCCAGAGGGTCGTGTTCTGCTGATGGATGAACACATGTAAGGAAAGGAGACTTTAATAAAGACTTTATTTTCAGACAATGAGGGTAGAGACAGGGAATTAGTTAGGGTTTGGAAATGCTTATTTTCACTTATTTCTGCTAATGAATAATATTTCTTGAAGTAAGCTCTCTTTATAAATGCTGAATAAACTTTTCTTTATGACGTTTTCATGAATATGTTTAAATAAACTTACTAAATGACAAGCTGGTCTTGTTTATTGTAGATAGTTTAAACAACATATATAGATCTAATCGCCTCATGATTCAGTCGCTCTGTTGTTAATATGGGCCTAGTATTGTATAGTAAGTTTGGTGGTAGTAGGTAGAGTTATTTATGCAAAATATTGGTAGGGGCGCTGGATCAGATAGAGAGAAACAGAAATAAAAAAGTAATGAAAATGTATTTTTTGTTAGTCGTACTTACCTTATAAATGTAATATCTGTGGAAGAGAGTAAACAAATCAGTTATAATATATATTTCACAATAAAAAATGCAAATTAACTTGTACAACATGTTATATGGTTTATTTTTGCTGTTCTCAAATATATTGATTTTCACTAAAAACAGTGAGTTCAATACTATTCATCATTTCACAGCGGGCAAAAAAAACCCACAATCAAAATGGTTGTGTTTAAAAAACCCATAAAACTTAGAAAAAACATATCTTAAATGTTTTCTTCCGAACAGCAATTTCTAAGATACAGTATCTCATTATTATACTCTCAAACTAAAGTGACATAGGAACATATATTAACCACATTTACCCGAAATACTTATTCTTCATTTACATACCTTTCCACATGGCCAAATGGTATACAGAAAGTCCTCTTTTTGGAAATTACTTAATAGTAGTTTTACATTTCCATTTACCCGACTTTCGGAATGAAAAGTCCAACATCTATTTCATCATCTAACAATAATTATATTTGCACCTCTGACTTACTCTTGATAAACATTTCCTATAATACTGATATCACTCACTATGTGATACACTTATACTACCTCTGTGACAACTACCAGTTTACTAATTATCTTGATCACTTTCACTCACAAACTAATTTTGAACAACACACTTACTTTTATTAACTGCTCCAATCTTCATTGTCCAATTACTTTCACTAAAATTTCGGTTCTAAAAACACTAGGTAAGAATTTGTTAAGTCAGTTTCAGTTTCAGTTTAACTTTATTTCGATAGTTAAAAACCATCATAAAATACATGATACAATACAATACAAATACAATCCACAATCAGCAAATTACATTGTATCTCTCAGCTTTACCATGTTAAAATATTAAAATTCTTATTAGTATTAGTTAAAAATGGAAAAGCATTTAATTCATTTCATCCTACATCAGCCCCTAGTGTTTCGTAATTTGACGACAATTTAAAAAAAACTCACGATGGCAAACAGAGTACGCATATCAGTTTCTCTTTGTAAAAATAATAAAGCAGTTTTAGCATGATAGATATTTGACTCCTTTAAAATATCCACAAGAAATCTTCGGCGCGGAATTCTATAAAAAGAACATAATAATACAAAATGAAGGGTGTCCTGCGGAGACCTATTGTCGCAGCCGCAGGCACCCTTCTGCTCAATTGTTAAGGTAAAACCAGACGGGTAAGCTAAAATATTAGGTAACAAATTGAGCCTAAAACGACACATTAAAAACCTCTCTTGATGGCTATACATTAAAAATAGATATGGTTCCATGCCCATTTCGTTGCTCACAAGATAGTGCGCAACTACAGATGTTTTAGTGGAGTCAGATTGTTTCCTGCTGCAATCATATTTTTCAAGTAGCGGCTTGTGGATGCGATGTTTGCAAGATGTGTCGATCATTGACGGGTCAGTGAATAATCCTTGATGGTCTATACACTCCAGGGTTTCTTTAACATATTTAAGCCATGGGATTTGTAGGCACCTATCTCTCAGAAGGCAATATTTAATTATTTGTCTACTGAGTTCGGCATTTGGATTTAGCCAGATTCGAAGCCAGGTCTCACTTTAATGAGGTCAGAAATGTACGGGGTACCCAATTCCTTGTGTGTGATTGTTGCCGGAGTGCTCTGTGGGAGCTTCAGCAATTTCCTTAGGAATTTGTCTTCCTCTGCTTGTTTCTGGTGTACAACCCTAAAGCCCCACACCTCTGCCCCGTACGTAGCTTTAGTAGTACTAACTGCTCTGTACAGCGTCATTATTTGTTCTGGAGACCAACGGCCCAACCTACGTGCAAAGTTTAAGATGGCACCATTTGCTGATACAAGTTTCCTACACCTTTCCTCCATCAATGGGGCAAACCTAATATTTTCGTCAAACAGGAGACCCAGGTACGAAAATGTATTTACAATGTCCAAGGCCTATTTTGAACACGAATCTCTTGGACAGTTTCTTCCCTGCCACCATGACAAATGACTTAGTCAGGTTTACCGAGAGATCTAGATTCTCCATGAACCTGACAAAGCCACTAATTAGCTGCTGCAGGCTCACTGCTGTTCGTGCGAGCAGGACCGCGTCATCCGCATACAAAAGTACCGGTATGTGACGCGATCCTACTCTTGGGCAATCAGTCCCTAGTATCGTCAGTGAGCTCTCCAGGTCATTTATATAAAGGGTGAATAGGAAAGGGGCCAGGATACACCCCTGCCTCACCCCGCCAGTGCACGGGAAGGGATCGGTACTCACCCCTCCCGCGCTATAGCGGACTTTGGCAGTGGTGTTCCAGTGAAGTTCCTTTAGGATATTTATGAGATCTGGATTCAATTCCCAATTTGAACATAAGTGCCCAGAGTTTAATTCTATTTACATTGTCGAATGCAGTTGCCAGGTCCATGAACCCCATGTACATTGTTCCTTTCTCAGATATAGTGTATTTGGCAACTAGTAGATATAGATTCAGGCATTGGTCACTAGTTGACTTGCCTGTTCTAAACCCGTACTGAGTATCTACTAGGGTATGATGTTCTTCAGTCCACTCAGCAAGGCGATTTAAAATTACTCTGCCTAATAGTTTAGCTGAGACGTCAATTAGCGAGATCGGTCTGTAGCATTGTGGATTATCCCTACAGCCTTTCTTATATATAGGGACAATCAGTGCAGTTGACCAAGAACGCGGGAGTCCAGTTTTAATGGCAGCGTTTAGTACTCTGGTCATAATCGGTGCCCACAAATCAGTGTTGCTTAAAAAAAGATCTGGGGGGGGTGCCATCCGGGCCTGGTGCTTTATTACGCGTCAGGCCATGGATTGCCTTTGAGACTTCCAATAAAGAGAATTCTAATTTGGTTGCTCAAGGGCCCTCCCACACTCCATCCCTGACTTCTTCATCCTGTTGATTATAAAGGCTTTTGAAGTGGTTAATCCATTGTTCGGGAAGTATGTTGGTGCTAATTACGGGGGAACTGGAGTCTTGATAACAGAGTCTATTTATAATTCTCCAGAATTGGGTATAGTCCCTGTTTTCTCCTGCTTCTCTTAGGTCTGCCCAAACTTCCTTTTGGAGTGTGCTCTTTCTTTGCTTAACCTGCATTTTGTAATTACGTCTGCAGAGGGCAATTTCATTCTTATCTCTCGGGGACTTCGTAAGGCTCTGTTTTAATTCTCTCAGTGCACGTGAGCAGTTAGAGTCAAACCATCTTGGGGTTGTCAGTTCCTTTAAAGGCTGCTTAGTTTTTAGTAATCCCTCGACTACCCTAGTTAAGGACTCAAATGCCAGGACCACATCTCTACCCTCTATTGCAAGATTGAGGCAAATCTCTATGTGTTCTTTCCCTCTTTCCACTAGGGTGCTATAGAATTCTTGTGGGTTAATCTTTGCCCATTTTATGCGCCTCCCCTGATCAGTTGGACAAATTACAATGTCTTCCCTGAGATATTCTACAGGTAGATCGTTATATGCTATTTCGAGAGTTAGGGGATTGTGATCGCTAAAGGGGCTCCACTCCGTTCCAACCTCTTTAATCTGCTCTTTAGGGCAGATATTACTATAAAGTCTATGATAGAAGAGCAGTCTCTTCCTTTGAATGTTGGTACGAGAGTGTCCCCTTTTTTCAGTGGCAAGAAGTCCATTGTGTGGGCGAGGGCAAAGCTGCCAAGTAACTTCATAAGCAGTGTGCCTTCTCTGTTATGTTCAAAGTGTGGACCACTTTCTTCAGGGCAGGATGACCAATCAGGAGAGATAGGGAGTAGTTTTGGGCATAGGTGACCATTGAAGTCGCCCATCAGCATGACAATTGGTTCGGGCCCCCCTGCCTTTGGTCTAGTTCATAATTTAATCTACTCTCTAGCTCTTGTAATACAGGGAAGTTTCCTTCAATTGGGCCTGAGTTATAAAAATTTAGAATTAGGAATCTCTGTCCTTGTCCCAGGAATGCCACTGCTTGTGTTGTATCTGATACCCATGTGGGTTGTGACCAAATGCCTTTTAAATCTAAGTCCACATATATAACTAGCCCTCCTTTCGCCCTCCCAGATCTCGCTTCCTGAGCTGGCCTAAAGAAACATTTATAGCCCTCCAGTTGACAGGAGTCGGGGTCTCGTGCCCATGTCTCCTGTAAGGCTATAATGTGGAAGCCCCTTATATAGTCCCTTCACTCCTTGTTTTCAAATTTGCCCCTCAGGCCTGCTATATTCCAAGACAAAAATGCTAGCCCTGCCCTATTTGCTATCTTTCCCTCTCTGCTGTGGTCATTTAGTCTACCCTCGACTTTTTACAGGTCTTTAGGGCGCTGTCAGTCTCCTCCCTCTGCTTTGGGGGGTCCTCTGTCCTCATTGCTGACCCTTTCGTGCTGTGAGCAATTCCTTCCTCTATTGAAGGACTTACTTGCTCCCCTATTACAGTGCTTACTTGCTCGTTAACTATAGGGGGTAGTCAATCACTATCATCGAGCGACTGCAGGGGGGCAAATCTGTTTCTCCACTGAGGATAGTCCTGGGGAGATAAGAGCTGGTCGGGGTGGTTCATGGCTCTGTCCTTTCGGGTATATTGTAACCTTCCAGAATTCCACATTGGGTGATCAAAATTGTTACTGCTCCGTCTCCTCGGGTAAAAGTATCCCAGGGGGAGCGCACAGATTGTGCTGGTGTGATTTCTATTAGAGCTTCTCAATATGTATTCCACCAGTCTGACATCTCTGAAATTTGCCACAATACAATCGCCTCTTATATCTTTTTTCCTACCTCCTAACCAGTTAGCTCTTCTTACATGCAAAATCTCCCCTCTTTCCCCGTTATTCAATGGCCTATGGATGTCCAGCCACTTCGCAATTTTTGAATGAAGTTGGGAGTGCGATTCTTTATCTGATACTCTGAGTTCTGGTACCCCTGCAAATACTATTACATAGGGGCTGGCTTCTGGTGGTAAGTTTATATGTGGGGGCGGGGGGCTTTCTGGGCTATGAAATGGGTCAAAATCCGTATAGGATGAGCTAGCAGGGCCATTGCTTGAGTGGTGGTCTTCCTGGTCCCTTTGTGTGAGTGGTTGCTGGGGGCCTTTATCGATATTTTTAGTGCTCATGTTTTGATTTAATCCTTTTCCAGGATCTTGGGGTACTTTCGGGGCATTGTGTACCTGGGCAATCGTGTGTTGGATGTTACTAACACAATTGTTATTAGTTACTATATTATCAGTAGCCGCACTTGTGGATTGATTAGGTTGATTAGGACCTAGAGGGGATTTCTTACATATCACGTCTATTGTCTTGCCTTGTTTTGTCAGTTCGTTAGCTATTTTATCCACCCTGCTTACAATTGGTTTCAACTGGGCAATAATAAATGTTTCCATGTGTTTCTTAAATTCTCCTAGAACCTCCTCAATCCACCCTGGTGGCTTTTCGCTTGTATGCACTCTATTGTCTACCAGGGTAACCTCTTGTCTATTTTTAAGACGACCCACTCCTGTAAGTGATTTGTTTTTCCTCTGTTGTCCCTTACTCTTCTCCCGTTGTTTGGGTTTACTGTGGGTGGTTGGGCCACTATGCCCTAAATTTTCTATCCCGGAGAGTAGTATGTGTTGGGCACAGGGAACACCCTCTAATGGGTTACTTGCTGAGAGTATATTTCCAGTCATGTTGGGACTATCAGCTAATGTTTGATCCCTAGATTGCGTTGGGGTAGCTACTATAGGAATGGGTGAGGCAGATAGACTCCTTTCCATTCGCTCTATCTCCCCAGATACCTTCCTCAGCATCAAATCGATTGCGGTGCTTTTTTTTACTTTAATGGGAGGTGCAATATATATTTCAGCCATGGTTTGTTTAGGGGTTTGAGCTAGATATGCTCTGCTCGTAGCCGAGCGTGTTTTGGGGGGATTTGACATAGTAAATGTAAATTTGACTAGCTCTTTCCCCACCCCCGCCCCTGTGTGCAATCCTAGTTTCCTTCTTAAGGGTGACTACACAGACCTATAATGCACTATATTTGCCCCTCACCCCCTCCTTCCTCTTCTGCACTTAAATGCCAGTATGTTCGGTTGCCCCGTCAAACAGACGACCGGTCCAATTTCACAGTACCTGTCACAATCAGCAGAGTCAGGGGTGGGTGGCCCGTCCCGTCCCTGGTCAACCCAGGACGGCCACAGACGACCCACCGTCTGCCCGGGCTCCGCCCGGCGTCGCCCGCGCACGTCCCGCGATGCGGGTGGAGCGTCGCATCTTTATGCGCCTCGGGGCGCGGTCCAGTGACGCTGCAGGCGGTGTCCCCGAGTCCCAGCGGAGGAACCTGGGAGTTGTAGGCAGGATTTGCTGAATGCTCCCCCCTCTCGGCGGCCGCGATGGCAGGTGCGGCGGCGGGGGAGAGCAAGGCAAGAGGCAGGAAAGCGTGGAGTCCAGGCGGCCTTTGAGGTGAGACTTCAGTACCCCCAGTCGTTGTCGCGCCCCGCTCCCCAGCAGGAGCGTCGCGTCTTTATGCGCCTCCGGGCGCGGTCCAGTGACGCTGCAGGCGGCGTCCCCGAGTCCCAGCAGAGGACCCTGGGAGTTGTAGGCAGGATTTGCTGAATGCTCCCCCCCCTCTCGGCAGCCGCGATGGCAGGTGCGGCGGCGGGGGAGAGCAAGGCAAGAGGCAGGAAAGCGTGGAGTCCAGGCGACCTTTGAGGTGAGACTTCAGTACCCCCAGTCATTGTCACGCCCCGCTCCCCAGCAGGAGCGTCGCGTCTTTATGCCCCTCCGGGCGCGGTCCAGTGACGCTGCAGGCGGCGTCCCCGAGTCCCAGCAGAGGACCCTGGGAGTTGTAGGCAGGATTTGCTGAATGCTCCCCTCTCTCGGTGGCCGCAATGGCAGGTGCGGCGGAGGGGGAGAGCAAGGCAAGAGACAGGAAAGCGTGGAGTCCAGGCGGCCTTTGAGGTGAGACTTCAGTACCCCCAGTCGTTGTCGCGCCCCGCTCCCCAGCAGGAGCGTTGCGTCTTTATGCGCCTCCGGGCACGGTCCAGTGACGCTGCAGGCGGCGTCCCCGAGTCCCAGCAGAGGACCCTGGGAGTTGTAGGCAGGATTTGCTGAATGCTCCCCCCTCTCGGCGGCGGCGATGGCAGGTGCGGCGGCGGGGGAGAACTAGGCAAGAGGCAGGAAAGCGTGGAGTCCAGGCGGCCTTTGAGGTGAGACTTCAGTACCCCCAGTCGTTGTCGCGCCCCGCTCCCCAGCAGGAGTGTCGCGTCTTTATGCGCCTCCGGGCGCGGTCCACTGACGCTGCAGGCGGCGTCCCCGACTCCCAGCAGATGACCCTGGGAGTTGTAGGCAGGATTTGCTGAATGCTCCCCCCTCTCGGCGGCCGCGATAGCAGGTGCGGCGGCGGGGGAGAGCTAGGCAAGAGGCAGGAAAGCGTGGAGTCCAGGCGGCCTTTGAGGTGAGACTTCAGTACCCCCAGTCGTTGTCGCGCCCCGCTCCCCAGCAGGAGCGTCGCGTCTTTATGCGCCTCCGGGCGCGGTCCAGTGACGCTGCAGGCGGCGTCCCCGAGTCCCAGCAGAGGACCCTGGGAGTTGTAGGCAGGATTTGCTGAATGATCCCCCCTCTCGGCGGCCGCGATGGCAGGTGTGGCGGAGGGGGAGAGCAAGGCAAGAGACAGGAAAGCGTGGAGTCCAGGCGGCCTTTGAGGTGAGACTTCAGTACCCCCAGTCGTTGTCGCGCCCCACTCCCCAGCAGGAGCGTTGCGTCTTTATGCGCCTCCGGGCACGGTCCAGTGACGCTGCAGGTGGCGTCCCCCAGTCCCAGCAGAGGACCCTGGGAGTTGTAGGCAGGATTTGCTGAATGCTCCCCCCTCTCGGCGGCCGCGATGGCAGGTGCGGCGGCCGGGGAGAGCTAGGCAAGAGGCAGGAAAGCGTGGAGTCCAGGCGGCCTTTGAGGTGAGACTTCAGTACCCCCAGTCGTTGTCGCGCCCCGCTCCCCAGCAGGAGCGTCGCGTCTTTATGCGCCTCCGGGCGCGGTCCACTGACGCTGCAGGCGGCGTCCCCGACTCCCAGCAGATGAACCTGGGAGTTGTAGGCAGGATTTGCTGAATGCTCCCCCCTCTCGGCGGCCGCGATGGCAGGTGCGGCGGCGGGGGAGAGCAAGGCAAGAGGCAGGAATGCGTGGAGTCCAGGCGGCCTTTGAGGTGAGACTTCAGAACCCCCAGTCGTTGTCGCGTTCCACGCAAAAGGCAAACATTGTTTGAAAATCAATTGAGTATCATTACAAACTTATGTAAAACCATATATTATCAACATTTACCCGAGAAACTCATTTTTCATTGATGTACTTTCCCACATGGCCAAATAGTACGTAAAAATTCCTTGATTTGGAAAATACAGCCTTGCTACAATTTTTCTCATTTCTTCTTTTTCGGCCTAGCACACGCTTTTCAAATAGAGGATATTGAGGTAAATTTGGAGCATACTCTCTTCTTAACCTATTATATTCCTTTACACAATTTAGATCTGCACTAATCTTTGTCTCATCAAAATCAATCAAGTACAATCCAGATAAAGTTCTGACTCGAGATAAAGCAACATATGCTATACCCTCCTTGAAGACAGAACTTCCAATATTCATCAAAGCACTATCTACACTTAAACCTTGAGATTTATGAATAGTTACTGCATATGACAAAGAAACAGGAAACTGTTTTCGGCGGACATATAAATCTTTCACAAGCAAAAATCGAACCGAATAACGACTAAACTGTTGTACTTCTTCAATTCCATCAAATTTAATTTTCAAAAATTCAATTCCATCTCTATTTCGGTAATTCACAAAATGAACAACATGACCCATTGCTCCATTTACTAAACCTCTTTCCACATTTAAATTCTGTCGTAAAATTATACGACAATTTAAACATACATATAGAGTCTTTTCAAAACCAGCAGTTTTAGAAATTGTGTTCTGTAAAGAATCCAACTTTGATTTCAACTTTTCTGACAAAACAATAGTAACTCCTTCATGCTCTATTTTATCAATAGCTTCCAGTTTCACAATCTCTTGATGTTCTAACTCTAACATTTTGTTGTTGAAGACTGAACATTCTCGAAGAGTTGGCATCAAGCATATTACAGTTTTGTTTTCAGCAATTTACTGATAAATAATCTCTGGGAGAATATTTTCCTTCGGAAACAAATTTGAAATTAATCGTGACTGTAAAGCTTTTTTGCCATGTTCAGTAATTTTTCCAATTCTTACATCTTGTAGAATATTTTTATAATCTTCATCCTTTGCCTGTCGCATGTTTTGAAGCAGTTCTGCATATTTAAAATATAACCAGATATTCACATTTCCAATGCTTCCTAGGCACTTTCTTGTATCTTCATGCGTAAGCATCTTAAACACTGGTTGTCCTTTCACTGGAGTTAGCTGCAGTAGATCTCCAAAGACAATGATGTGTTTGCCTCCAAATAACACATCATACTCTGTTTTAAGAATTTGTTGCATTCTTAAATGCACAAAGGCAAGCATCACATTTGAAACCATGCTTACCTCATCAATGATAAGAAGTTTCATTTTCTTTAGGACTTTACCAACTTCACAACAAGCTTCTCCAGATAGCTTGTGGTATTGTAATTTATTATCATGCTCTACTGGCAGCATCAATAAACGATGTAAAGTAATCCCTTTAATGTTATGTGCTGCCAACCCAGTTGTAGCAGTAACAACACAAGACAGTGATGACGCTGTTGTTTTCTGCAGATAAGTTGATTTAATCAGAAAACTTTTCCCAGTTCCGGCTTCTCCACTCACATACAGTCGGACAGGTTCAAATGACGTACATGAGCACTCTTTTTTATCATGACGTAAACCATGCTCAATCTGTTCTGTGACTTCATCATATATTTTTTTCTGCTCCACGTTTAGTTGATTTTCCAAATTTTCTAAATTAACTACATCCTCCTGAGCTTGTTCCATGGCTCTTTCCACCTCTTCCATGGCAGTGGCAGCTTCATTTTGGATAATTAGTCCTCCTAGTGGATCCTGACTCAACGAAGCAGAACTCTGACTGTCTTGAGAACTGTCTCTACCAATCTCTGCTGCAATGGTAGCTTCTTGCTGTATTTCATAGTTCAACATTTGCAGATACTTTGAAAAAACAGGACATGTTATCGTCTCCTTGGTTGCATTGAAAGAATCTTCAAAACTGAGAAAATCTCCAAGTAGTTCCTCTTCTGAACGCCATGGCTTAAAGAGTTGCAAAAGAGCTAAATAGTAAAATTCCCTTTTCTCAGGAGATTCGCAACTCAATTTACGATGATTAATCAAATGTCCTTTTCTTTGTTTCACCAGACATCCTTCACATCCAATTACAGCATATACTCCTTTATTGATATCTTCTGTCAAATTCCTCTTAAAAGTATAGTTTTGCAGTACTTCATAGAGACAAACGTTCTCAAGATGACTACTTCTATTTGGATAATATGTATCCAACATATTTGTCTTCAAAATATCTGTACTGTTTGGTTGAAACTCCGCCAAATACTCAATTTCTTGTGCAGACTTCAAAACTCGGTTTCATGTTGCAGCAAGACCTAGACTCACCCAAATGATGGATCTCGATTTGGCATACAGACTTGCTGATGATAACCGATCTGAACATTCATATGCTCCAATTTCTCGATGCGACAACATCTTTAGACTGTAACTGTATAATTTCTTACTTAGGCTCTTTTCATGCGAAATATCCTCCCACATTTCCTTCAGTTCCGTCTTTTCTGATTTTGTGATGTAAGACGTTACGTATCGAGCCACAGCAATAGAGTTGTCAGCAACATATTGAATATCCATGTTAGCATTCCACATGGACAAAATGAATGGGATGTAGTCATTTATGTATTTGGACTCTTCATTTCTTTTCAAGTTGTACGTATTTTTCGGTGATTTTCTTGTCAGAGTATGTCGCAGTGAAGACATAAAATTGTTCACTCTTCCTGTAGATATTACTGGTCGTGGAAATCCAAAACGACATTTTGTGTAGAACTTCTCCTTGGATTTGAACTTTCGACGACAGTACTTTCCACAACGATGGGTTTGAAAGCGTAAGACTTGATGTCATAAATTGTCTTCTTCTGTACTTTTCGGAACAACACATGTGGAATATTGTTCAATGAAACTCATCACTGTGTCATCCGAATCTGTTCCAAATTTGGGAGCATCTTTGATCCATAGCAGCATATGTATGTGAGGAGCACCTCTTGCTTGATACTCCTTTCTCCAAAAGAAATCCAAAACCTCTCCAAGTGGAGGATTTTTTTTGTTTGTGATGAAAGACACCGTAGCTTCAAATCGATGATTAAAATACCTACAAACATTAACTGGATCCAAAGAGCACAGTTCTCCAGGTGTCTTGAATTCTATATTTTCTATGTTTCCATTTGCCTCTCGAAGAAATTCAAGTAAGTCTATCCAGGCATACTCAGCACAGCTAAGAGTGACAAACCATGTAGGAGTTCCTAAGTTTCTTAGCATACATTTCAATTCCCCATGACGACGGTACCAATACACATTCGTACCACGCTGACATGGCATGAGATTGATTAGGTGAGATTCCAAAATACTGTCTTCCACTTGGACTTTATCCATACATTCCCTTGCCGAAACATTTAGAAGATGTACTCCAGATTTCAGTATATGGTTCACAGCATAAGATAGTCCAGAGAAGTCACTCTCAAACAGAAGATGAAACAAATATGGAATGCATTGACGAAATCTTGGATCTTCTGCATATAATCTTAAACTCCGGTATTCCGACGCAGGAATTTGAACAGGTCGGTCCTCATATCTTCCACCTTGACCTGTTGGAAACAATTGAGGAAAACAACGAGCTTCCAAGCTTTCTTCCCATACACTTATGGGACTTCCTTTGGCTTCTTTCATTTGGAACAACTCAATAGCATTCCCCATTACTTCTTTGGAATGCAGAGGATGAACACTATAATGATCATAAATCTGTTCACTTCTAGACACATCCACTTTTTCAATCTGTCCAGCTGATGAATCACTGTCCTCTTCTACAGTTGTTTCCTCTTCTTCTACATATACATTTTTGTAGTACTGATTGTTTTTTACTAAATACAACGTTGCCTTTTTGACTTTCCTAACATACACTAATTCTTGCCAGATTTTCTTACTCTTTGTAGGAACGCCATTAACTAGAATAACTAGAGGTTCCTCTTCCACTTTTTCTACGCCAATGGTGTCAATATTTTTCTTTAAATCTAAAGGCAAATAAACAACTCTTCCCTTTAATCCTCTCTGTAAATCTGAAGGAGGCAATTTCCCTGTCTTAGGCTCCATGCGAACAATAGCCTGAAAAGGATGCACACATTGAATCAGAATACACTCATAGGTATTTAAATCCATCAATTCAAACGGAATCTTTAACAACTCAAGATTATTATGTACAGCTCTAGCAGGCATTCTGTTTTGATTTAAGGTATTATAACAATATTTACAAATGCGCAGATCTGAACCCAAATCAAAACAATTCTCAAACAACAAATAAGTTGCAAAATCCTTCCATTCATTATTATTTTCCATTTCACTTTTAACATATAAATCAACTAACCGAGTCTGATTCTTATAATGAGTTTGTCGACAACACACACAAGAAAAATTTGGCCTTTCACTTGAAATGACCTTAAACTTTGTAATTTCATGATCAAAATTTTGAGTACTTACAATCTGTACATTCTCTTCCACATTACTTTCTATTACTGTATCATTTTCGGCGGTGGTATGACCTGCGCATCGTGACAAAAAAAAAAGATTGCAGCCCAGAAAAAGGATGCTGGTGTGACTGGAGGTGGCAGGAGCAAAGCACCAAAGCTGACAGCGATTGAGGAGCTAGTGGAAACCACCATGGAGCCAGAATGCATCCATGGGATAGGAGACCTGGACAGTACAGCAAAAGCTACAAAGAAACAAGGTAAGAGGCATGTACCCTTATCCACAACCATCAACCTGACCCCGTACCCCACTGTGTAGAATCATCACACTGCATAACAGCTCATACTTGGTGGCAGCAATGCATCATGGTAGACGTAGTCATGAATACATAGATGCAAAGCATCCACCAGATGACTCTGCAAGGCATGCCACACACATCACCAAACACACAATGTGCACTGGGCAAAGGTGTGTAGACTATTTATTTAAGAACTACACACAGATGAACAACAACATTGACCCTATGTCAATTCCATTCCACAGGAGAGTCCTCACGCAGTTCAGCACCACCAAGGGAGGAGAGGGCACCAGCAACTAAGAGAGGGGAGAAAGAGAAGAGAAAATCTGGTCACAGCGCGGTAGAAGGAGGCAACGACACCACCCAGGAAGCCTCATCACCAGACCGACCCACAACACCTGTCCCACTTTCCTCTCTGTTGTTTGGATCTCCTGACCTGTCAAACACACCCATTGCAATGTCCAGGGTGTCCATGCCGGGAGGGGCAAGTAGGCGTCAGAGGATCCTGCAAACCTCTGAATCGGAGGATGAGGATGATGTCCCCCAAAAAATTGCACCTGTGGCTGACAGGGCTAGACCATCGATTGCAGCAGGCGCTGCGCGCACCAGTGTTCTTGGCAGGAGGGCACGTGAGGGTGGGGAGGGGCAGGAAGGGGAGAACGTCTTCTGTGGCCTGGAGGGCACAATGGTCAAAGTACAGCGCCTGCAGGCCAAAGCAATGTTAGCCATGCATAGGCATGTTCGCTGCATGAACAATAAAATGACCAACATGGACAAAGGTATAGGCAACATAGCAACTAGTTTGGAGGCAATAGCAAAGGGGATAACAGACATCTCCACATACATGGGTGTACTGTCGGATAAGTTAGACAGGGATCATCTACAGCGTGGCAGGGATCGGCAGTATATGCGCCAGCAAACCAAGGCAATGAACAGATTTGCTTCAAGTACGTCACTACTGTGCCGACGCTCTATATCCATGCAGGATGCAATTGTGCACTGCTGCACAGACTTGACACGGGGCATTGGAAGAGTGACCTCTGCGATGGAGCAGATGCTCAACACAAACACAGGCAATGCTGGTGACACGGGTGTGGAGGAGACAGAGGGGTCAACCAGCAGGAGTGGCTCCAGCACACCTGTACCGGAGGTGCGCAGGAGCGGCAGGCGCAGCCATGCTGAGTTAGGCCCCAGCAGAGATTCTGAAAGCCAGGCACATCAATCGCGCAATGTAGTGCGTGGACGTAAGCACTGACCTATGCTGCAGATTGACACAACTGCACACAGTGACGGCAACTGAGCAGGAGCAGCCAGGAACATAGACTTTGATGTATGATGCCTTTTCTGATGTGACAATGATGATGTAGTGAATATTAAACTACACTTGTCAAACACTATACCTGTCTATGTGTCATACATTACCTAGAAATAGCGACGTGTAATTTCTGTCCGTCTCAATCTACCATCTATTGCTGCTGGTCCTGTTGCGTGGGGGTCTGCCTGTTCTTGGTCATCATCAATGTCCTCGTGATGTGTCACCTGTACTGTCGAGCACCTCCACTCTTGTGGAAGCAGCGGAACCTGCTCTTGAGGAGTCCAAATGTTCGCTCCACTACGTTGCGAGTTGACCTGTGTGCCACATTGTATCGCCTTTCGGCTCTGTTAGTTGGGTTGAGGTACGGTGTGAGCACAAAGGAACGCAGGGCATATGCACTATCACCTGGGAGTGAATGAGAGGTACATGAGTTACAATCACATTACACATTCATCTGCCATTCATTACAGGGTGTGTTACACTTATTTACCTAGCAGATATCCATCTCCAAAATCTCCAGCAAGTAGCCGTGTGTATATTCCGCTGTTCTGGAAAATTTAGGAGTCGTGCGTGCCCCCAGGAAATTTGGCCACTATGTCGGTGATGATGTTGCCTGCATTGCATATCACCTGCACATTGATGGAGTGTGTTGACTTACGGTTTCTGTAGATGTGTTCGGTGGCTGCAGGTGGGCATAGGGGAATGTGGGTGCCATCTATGCAGCCTATCACATGCGGGAAGTGTGCCAGTCCATAAAAGTCAGTTTTTGTTTTGGCAAGTTCCGCAGGTGTGTCAGGGAACCGGATGTAATGTCCCATTCTCTGCATCATGGCATCCAGAAACTTCCTGAAAAAACGGGACAGACAGCTCTGGGATACACCACCTACTGCAGCTATCACACTCTGGTAGCTCCCAGAGGCAAGCAGGTGTAAGCTACATAGCACTTGGACATGGGGTGGGATGGCGTGGGCCCTGGGTGTTGGGTGATCCAGGTATGGGTGGAGGTCCCTTATTAAGTCCATGATGGTTCTGGGGTGCAGCCTGTACCTCTGCGGTATCTCAGGCTCAGTCAATTGGAACAGAGTGATCCTCTGCCTGTACACCTGCTCCTCCCTTATCCATACCCTCAGACCTGCAGCCTGTAGCCTTCGCCTCCTCGCAATCACATAGAGTGCCGACATTTTTGCAACAATGTTGCATTTTGGGCCCTTTTTTATAGCCTGCACATGGTTACCACCTGCTTTCAGTCCATGGTAAATACCGACTCTTAAATACCGATTTTCATTGAATTCGGTATTTTTTTCCTTTCCTACATCTCGATGGGCATTTTTTCCGATTTCTTATTTACCGATTCGGTGAATAAGGACTCGGTAAATAAGGTATCAGTAAATACCGATTCGGTAAATATGTATTCGGAAAATCCAGATTCGGTATTTTACCGATTTATATTTTCCGATTCGGTAAATTTTTGTCACCTACATCTCATTTTCTCAATACCGGTCGGTAACGGACGATTTTACCGATTTTGGGCCGTTACCGACCGGTATTCGCCTACCTACATCTGGCCTTTAATCCTGATCCAGCAGACATGGAAATTGATGCCCACTTCAATTGCAGGGTTTAAAGAACATCATATATTTGCCGAAAGATTCTCACCTTTTGGGCATCCCCGAGGCGGATTATCTACATACGTAGCCCAAAAATACAACTGGGTAACAGAAGAACTGGACATGGGGTTTAATTGGGCTCAAGTGATCAGAATTACCGACAGGTCCCCACCAGGGACTCAAAAGTGGCAACTTTTAGTGATTAACATTTATATCAACCCTGAGAGGAAGACCCAGAAAGAAAAATATGCAAACCTAATATCCTTGATAAAAGTGATGCAAACATCTTATGCGCCATGCCCACTGTTCATCTCAGGGGACTTCAACTGCGACCTTATAGGTAAAAATCAGGTGGAAGAGAAGACAACAGCAACCTGCGGAGGGCAAAAGATAACAACTATATTAGGAGACCTGGGTTTGTCAATTTTGAACGGTAAAACAAAGGGTGACAGGCCGGCAGCTGTTACATATTTGAGTGGCAAGGTTCATTCAACAATAGACTACACAATAATAAGCAAGGAGTTACTCCCCAGTATCGAAATATTTCAAATTGAACAACGCAGAGAAAGCGATCACTTCCCCCAAATAACGAGAATGAATATCACGCTCACCATGGCACAAAGAATGATCTCTCTCTCACAACACGCTGAAAAGTTCAACCTAAAAAAGTTAAAATGGCATGGGTGGAGCGGTTGAAAAATATCCAGGACACAGCAAAAGATTATGTGTCCAATTTAGGTCGTCAGGAAGATTGTGTAACTAACTGGGAGCAGCTGACCCTGAACCTTCTTCATAAATTTCCAACAGTGCCTGGGAATCTAAGAAGTATAAACACAAGAAAGGAGCCATGGTTCAACTTGGACTTAAGAGCGCAAAAGAGATGGGTCGCAAGGGAGGTCAGAGTACTGGCTCAGGCAAAAAGAATGGGGTTTACTCCAAACAAACGTAAATTAAAGGAAGCAAGGAGCGTTGACAGGAAGTCACTGAGGGTTGCTAAGACCACATATAAGGAAACTATCTGGAACAAACTATTGAGCGCGGGAAAATTGCTAAACAGCAGGGACTTCTGGGGCATCATTAACAATCTATTATTTATTTTTTTTTTTAAATATATTTTTATTGCAGAATTCGAAATAAAACCAGTCAATAGACCAACCTGTACACATAAGGCTCCCCACAGTGATTATGATGAAAATACAATACACAGCCATTTAGCCCACATCCCGGTGGCCGGGCGGCGCTTCAATGAACCAGTATTCCGGAGGCGCCTCAGCGCGTGCCTTGTCCAGGCCTTAGGTCAGTTATATCGTATAGTATCCGCTTTTACCCCATCACATCCATCCCCCCCCCACACCGCCAAGCCCCAAGTTGCACCCACTGTCGCTCCTAGCAAATCTACTCTACGACCTTATTGGGCCTTCCGGGGCCGGTAAACTTCCCCGCGGTGTCAAACCACCCACTCCACGAACTCCCTATCCCCCCCTCCTCCCCCCCCAACTGCTGCTAATGCGGGTTCCAATAATCATTCCCTGCTCTGAAGTATGTCCTCTACCAGGATAGTCAGTCTAACACGTGATCTCCATGGAATCCCTTCCTATATCTGATCATCCTCCGCACCGTCTGTGATATAGTCCCGTAATGCCTGTACTACCAACTCCCAGGACCGCGCCAGTTCCAAACTTTTTTCGTTTCCAGTTCTAGTCGCCTGACGCAGCCTAAGCACACTCTCACAGCCCGACCACTTCAACAGCTCATTCCTCCATCTCCGCACCGACGGGCCCTCCCTAGACTTCCAATGCCAAGTGATTTCACGCTGTGCCAGTATTATTCCCAAGTCAATGAATTTGCTCGTCACTTTAGTCTTCCTGGTATGCGGGAACCAGAGGAGCAGACATGCAGCCATATCAAAATCTACCTCCCTGTCCGTGATAGCGTTCAGGAGTTCTCCCACTTCCGGCCAGTATTCCCCTAAACATCTCGGGCACATGGCGTCAAGCACCCGGAAGTGTCGTCGCAACCTCTCCGGGGTCAAATACGCCCTATGGACAATGAAAAAATGCACTTGCTGAAACCGCGCATTCCTCGTCCCTTTCCAGGTCCTATGCAACACTTGGCCCCAGACGGTGTCCGGGATCTGCTTGCCTATGCTGACCTCCCATCTCGACTTCAACGCCACCAAAGGTGCTAATCCCTCAGTCAGCATTCTGGCGTGGAGGCAAGTCACTGCCTTGACGGTGCCCGCGGCCATCACCACATACTGGCACGCCACGGTCACCTCCGGCTCCGCCAGCCCTCCCCCCCAATGCCGCTGCATCGCCGCCACCACCGCTGCATGCAGCAAGAACGTTCCACCCGGTAGGCCGAATTGTTCCTGTAAAGTCCCATACGGGACTAGCGTCCCGTCCATATAAAGGTCTCCCACCATCTGCAAACTCAGGTCTTCCCACGCCAATAATTGGGACCAATCGCCCCCGTGCGGTAATGCAGTGAGCATACCCAGCGGTATCTCCGGTGCATACGGCCGGTGCTTCTTCGCTCTTTTCAGGTTCCTATTCCAACACAATCGAAGCGTCCGTTCCTCTATCGTAAGATCTCTCCCCTCCAGTTTCTGTTGCATTACGATAGATGACAAGACATGTCTCTGGATGCCAATCCCTCGGACGCTATCTGGACCCCTGAATTCTCTGGCCACGTTCTGCGTCAGAACCTGGAGTTGCGCTGCTAGATAATATAACTCAAAATCGGGGACGGCCATCCCCCCCTCGCTCTTGGGCCGTGCCAAGGTAGTCAATGCCGATTCAGAAAAGGGGGTGGTGATGAACAGAGTGTCTGAATTAAGCAGACCACTCTTACCCAGTCCAAAGATCAGGGCTTGATCCATCACCGTTATTTATCTCACTGCCCCATCCCAGCTCAGAACCTGGCTATATGCAAATTAGTCTGTCCCTGGCCCAGTGCATCATGGGAACAGGGCAGACCAAACTACCAAGCCAATTCTTCACCAGAAAGGAGACAAGCTACCGGGGACCGGTTTCTGGCATTTCAGCCTCTTCGGCCCGGCTTGCTTGAATCCTGATGGAGCAGTGAGAGAGGGACTCATGTCTGAGTATACCCTGCCACACCTATAGTGGCCAAAAACGATTCAGAAAAGGGGGTGGTGATGAACAGAGTGTCTGAATTAAGCAGACCACTCTTACCCAGTCCAAAGATCAGGGCTTGATCCATCACCGTTATTTATCTCACTGCCCCATCCCAGCTCAGAACCTGGCTATATGCAAATTAGTCTGTCCCTGGCCCAGTGCATCATGGGAACAGGGCAGACCAAACTACCAAGCCAATTCTTCACCAGAAAGGAGACAAACTACCGGGGACCGGTTTCTGGCATTTCAGCCTCTTCGGCCCGGCTTGCTTGAATCCTGATGGAGCAGTGAGAGAGGGACTCATGTCTGAGTATACCCTGCCACACCTATAGTGGCCAAAAACGATTCAGAAAAGGGGGTGGTGATGAACAGAGTGTCTGAATTAAGCAGACCACTCTTACCCAGTCCAAAGATCAGGGCTTGATCCATCACCGTTATTTATCTCACTGCCCCATCCCAGCTCAGGTAGTCAATGCCACCCTTCACCGCCCATGGACCCAGAGGAAGCCGGTCACCAACGTCTTCAACTCCCTAAAGATTCTCTGCGGGATCCACACCGGCAACGTTCGGAAATAATAGAGTAGCCGCGGGAGTGCCACCATCTTCAACAATGCTACCCTACCCAGCACAGATAGTGGAAGAGTGGCCCAGAAATCCATACAGCTCCTCAGCGCACGAACACAGCGCTCCACATTCCCCTCTAGAAGGTCCGCTGCGTCGTGGTAGATGCGCACCCCTAAATAAACAAAACAGGAGGGTTCCCACACCACCGTTCTCGTGAGCTGTGGGCAGAGCGTTGTCTTCCGCAAAGGAAATACGCAGGTCTTGGTCCAATTCACCCTGAGTCCTGATAGTCTCCCGAACCTGCCCAGCATGTCCACCGCGCCTTCCAGTGCCCTCCCAGGATCAGCCAGGTACAGTAATAGATCATCGGCATATAGCGATATGTAGTGCGATTCAGGTCCCTGCGCTATCCCGTCATATATGGTGCCCGATCTTGCCTGCGCCGCCAGCGGCTCCATTGCCAAGGCAAAGAGCAGAGGAGACAGCGAGCAGCCCTTCCGCGTGCCCCTACAAACCGGGTAAGCCGGAGAGACCATGGGCCCCAGCCGCACCCGCGCCCTAGCTGAGGAATAAAGCACTCTCGTCCAACATCGAAACCCTTCCCCAACTCCAAACTTCAGCAGCACTCCATCCAGGTAATCCCATTCTAAGCTATCGAACGCCTTTTCGATATCAACCGCTAATACCACCGGGTCCTGCTCCGCCGTGGCGGCATCGTCAATGACCCTGACCAATCGACGGATATTCATCGAGGTGCTCCTGTTCGGGATGAATCCCGCTTGATCCCTATGTACTAAGGTGGCCATCTGCGGTAGGAGCCTGGTAGCCAGGATACGACTCAAAATCTTATAATCCACCGTCAACATAGACAATGGCCGGTAAGAGGATACGTCTAACGCGTCCCGACCCGGTTTCAGCAGCGGCACCACCAGTGCCTCCCTCATAGATTCAGGTAACCGCCCCATCTGTTTCACCTCCGCGTACACTATCAGCAGCTTGGGCGCCAAGACATCCACGAATTTAGCGTAGAACTCAATCGGCAACCCATCTACCCCTGGCGTTTTGTTCCGTGCCATATGTTTAATCGCCCCTCTTATCTCTGCTAGGGTGATGGGGCCCCCCAGGTCCTGCGCGTCCTCTTCATCCATTAATGGTAAGGGGATCCGTTCTAGGTAGTCACCTATTTCCGAAGCCTCTGCCTCGAGATGGCTCGCGTACAGTCCCCTATAGTAGGACTGGTAGCGCCCCAAGACCGCCGATTGCGAATAGATCACTTCCCCATCCTCGCGTCTTATGCTCATGATCGGGCACCCTCTGGGTTCCGGGTCAGCCAGCTTGGCAAGGAGTGTGCCCACCTTATCCCGCTCCTCATGCACTCTGACAGCATACAACTTATAGTCATAACACCGCAGTCTCTCCGTCTCAGTCGCCACCACCTCTTTAGCTTGCAGCAGTCGTTCCTGCAACTCCGGTCTCTCGGGTCTGCGCTGTTCCAGCTCTCTCAATGCCTCCTCCGCTTTCGTAAGGTCATTCAACACCGTCCCTCTCTCAGTCAGAAACCTTCCCATACACACCCCTCTCACCACCACTTTCATTGCATCCCATTCAATCGACCTAGTCTCTGCTGAGCCTGCATTATCTGTAAAATAGTCATCTATGCCCTGGCGGACCGTGTCGCAGAACGCCGGATCTTCCAGCGTATCTGGACGAAGTCGCCATGATGGAACAGCCGATCTCACCAGCTGCCACTGCATGGAAAGCAACAGGGGATTATGGTCTGAAATGGTCCGGGACAGATACTCCGAGTGAGTCACCACATTCGCCAATGAGCAGCTGCACAGCAGCGAATCCAGTCTAACGTGTAGGTCGTGCAGCGCGGAGAAGTAAGAATAATCCCTGGTCTCGGGGTGCTGCGCCCTCCACACATCCACCAAGCCCCACCGTTCCTGCCATTCCCGTCTGTGTGTCGCTAAGCGGCGCACTGGGGAGTCTACTAGAGGTGGGTGCGATCTATCTAACAACACATCAGAGATGGAGTTAAAATCCCCCGCCAGTAAGATAGGGCCTGCCAAATATTACGCCAGTGAGCGCGATAAATCCTCAAAGGAATGAGCTTGATCAGAGTTGGGGGCATAAATGTTGCACAGCACCACCTCCCTACCATACAGCCGTCCCTCAACTACCACATATCGACCCTCTGGATCTATTCTTTGACTCGTGACTTGAAATGGCGTGCCCGCCCGTATCCATATCAGCACCCCTCTGTCGTATGCCGAGTATGTCGTGCCAAACACCTGACCCCGCCACCTCTTCTGTAAAGCTCCGCACTCCTTCTGCGTCAGGTGGGTCTCCTGCAGCATTGCAATCTGAACTCCCCGTCTCACCAAGTAAGCATGCACTTTGTGACGTTTCACCATCGTTCGAATACCACGGACATTCCATGTGACATATTTCAAATTAGGTAACGTCCCCATAAAGCATCGTTCCTTTCAGTTGTGCTAGCCCATAAATGACTCCCGCATTGCAGCAATTGTACAGCCCCTTCAAAACAATCCCCCAAACTCCCAATAACCCCCTCCCCAGGACAGGACCTAATAACCCAGCTTCAGCCCCGTTCCAAACCTTAAACACCCCACACATCACCCTAACCTGTGGTCGTCACCACAGAAGACCTTAAGGGTCTGAAAAGGGCTATGGAGCCCCGAGCCAGGACAGCAGAGCCATCACCCCGCGCCCATAGTCCCATACTGCTTATGCAGCCCCGTACCTGGCAGTCCAATAGAAGTTTGGAGTGTCCATACCGTCAGGCATCCCGGAATTGTTCCATAGCCTCGCCCCTCACTCGTTAAACATGCCATCCAATGTCTGTGGGGTGACCACCGGCCCCCGCGCTCCCCCCACATCCGAGTCCTCTTCCCCGGTCTTCTCCCCCTCCTCTTCTGATGCCGAGCCTCTAGAAGTGTTCTCCTGCTGTGAACCCATGATGGTCGCCGTGGCCGCCAACGCACTCTTCCTGTCAGCCAGCATTTGTGCTTCTCGCTCAGCCCGTTGGCGCTTATTCCGGGAGCGGATGCGCTGGGATTTCCTGATCTTGACTGGTTGTTGCCGGTCCCTGTTGGTTCCGTGTGTCCGATCCGTCCCTGCACGATACAGTTCCAGCCAGGACCATGCCTCGTCGGGCGTTTGAAAAAAGTGAGTCCTATCATCAACGATCACCCGCAGCTTGGCAGGAAAAAGCAAGGAGTATTGAATCCCCTCCTCTCTCAGCTCCTTCTTCACTGACAAGAAAGAAGCTCTGCTCCGCTGCACTTCCTGCGTGTAGTCCGGGAAAATCGTGACCTTGCTGTTGTCCACCTGGAAGGGACCTCGGGACCTCGCCTGTTGGATCAGCAAATCCCGGTCTTTATAGTGCAACAACTTGACCACCATCGGTCGAGGCGGTCGGCCCTCTAGGGGCGGCCTGGCCGGCACCCTGTGCGCTCTCTCCAGAGAGAAGAAGGGGGACAGACCCTCCGGCGCCACCACCGTTCTGAACCAGTCTTCCATATAGGATACCGCATCACCTTTCTCAATTTTCTCCGGAAGGCCCACCACCCTCACGTTGTTCCTCCGGTTACGTCCTTCCGCGTCCTCTGCTCTACGCTCCAGGACCGCCAGTCGGCCAATAACGTCTTCTAGTTTATGTTCCACCATGACCACCGCCGGTTTCAGCTCCTGAAGCAGTTGTTCGTTCGATTTCACTCTATCAGAGAGCTTGGCGTGGTCCGCTCTCAGCAAGCCCAGCCCCGTCGCCACCTGCGCAATGTCCTGGTGCAGCTCTTCTTTCGTAGCAGTAATCGCGTCCAAGATGGCATCAAGGCGTAGGTTCAGCCTCTGTTCCTGTGGCGAGGTCTCCACGGGGCCCGGGGTACCGCCATCTTTGGCCGTGGTATTCCCGTCCCCCCGCACGGGTGGTGCGGCGAGGTCAGCTCCCAGCGCGGCCATCTGGAATGCTGGAAACACGCCACTCGAGCGGCCTCCACTGATGATAGCCTCCCGTAGCAATCCCCTTGGCCGTCTGTCCCCGGCCCCACCTGATGCCGCCTGATGGTAGGAAGCGATATATGCAGCTCACAATGCCCCAGATCCAACTTGTCCATGCAGTACTAGCAGGCCCCTGTCTGCGCGTGGCCGCCTACCGCCGTTCCATATGCGCGCTCTGCGTAGCACCCCCAGCACACTCGCAGCGCCTCCAGAGTCTGCAATGTTCAGGGGGGGTGAGCCCAGTGCACCCCTCCTATAAGGCCAGCAGATGAAGGTCAATCAGGCCGTATGTCCGGGCCACCAGAGCCCACTGCTCCTCGCAGTACTACACCACGCAGGTCCCAGCACGCGCCGGCCTTCAGTCGCTGCTTCTCCTGTCCTGTGCTCCACGGACCCCCACCGGGCTGATCCCGCCTCCGGCGTCCAAACCACCGTCCGCTGCTCGGTCCAGCCGCTCCCCGGGGCACCCAAGAGCCGTGGGCGGCAGCACCCTCAGCACGCCGCCAACCCGCTGTGCGCTTCCACTGCGTAGCGGTCCTCAGTGAGGCACTCGGGGCTCTGACCGTGCAGATCCCGGCAGCCCAGCTTCAGCAGCGGCAGTCCCGACAATGGGCCGGCCTCACAAGCCAGCAGCGCCGTCACTGGCGCAGTTCAAGGCCCGGTCCTCCAGCCAGGGATCGGGGAGCATGGGGGGGAGGGGCAACGTCTTTACCGGACCTCCACCGCTGATCTCCCCCGCCGCTCCGGATCTGCTCTCCCGGCCCTCTTCCCGGGCCGCTTCTCTGCCGGGACCTCCCAGAAGCCTCCAGCGCGCTCGCCGCTCTGCGATGGTCCGGCAATAGCTCTCTCGTTTCGGCGGCGCTGCCATCTTGCCTCCGCACGCCAGTCAGATCGGCCAGGCCGCCAGGTCCGGCCACTCGCGCCGCCCAGGGTCCCGACGGGGGTCCAACTCTCCACTCTGGGTCAGCGACCCCTCCGGAGCTCAATGTACGCCGCCAGGGGTCTCGGGGCCCAGGATATCAGGATGGAAAACGGGACTCGGCGCGGAGCAACTCGCTCACGCAGCCGGGATATCCCGGTCGGCGCCGAAACCACGCCCCGCATCATTAACAATCTAAATAAAGGAGCAAGCATCCAACAAGAAGCAGGGGTCGGAGAGGAAACTTGGGCTCTACACGTGCAATCCTTGTATTGTAATACAGACCCCAGCCTCACCAAAGGTCCCCGGGTGATGGAGCCAGACGAGGAGGAAAAAAACTGAAAGAAAACAGAAAGAAGAGCCTGGGCCATAAAGAAAATGAGGATGGGGAAGGAGTGAATGGGGCCTCTGAAATAGTCCCCCTAACCACCAAAAAACAATTGAGGGGCATAATATTAAAATTAAAGACAGAAGGAGCAGCAGGTCAGAACGGGCTGCCCAACGCGCTTTTCAAGAACGACCCTGACTTCTGGTCAGAGATCTTAATGCCCGTATTCAATTACATATATACACAAGATGACGCCTCCTGGAAAGGGAACATTATTCATCCGATATTTAAACAAGGAGACCATTGCAACCCCGCAAATTACAGGTTGATATCCTTAATAGATGTTGAGGCTAAGCTCTACGCCTCCTGTATCCTATCACAGCTAGAAGACTGGATAGAAGACATGAACATAATTCCCAAGTTTCAAAAAGGTTTCAGGCAAGGGATGGGAACCGTAACAAACCTAGCCAGTCTGTCGCTCTTAATGGAAAAAGCAGTAATCAAGGGATCCCGGTTGTATGCCTGTTTTATTGATATAAAGTCAGCGTTCGATTGGCTGAGCAGAGAGCACCTGTGGGCAAAGTTAAACACCTGGGGCCTGCCAGACAAACTATTAAGGGCCATAACCGCCCTGTACAACAACACATGGGCAAGAGTGAAATTAGGTAATGGAGGCAGCACAACCTCCAGTATTACAACGCATCAAGGCCTCAAACAAGGCTGCGTGTTAGCTCCTAGCCTTTTTAATCATTTTCTCTCAGATATCAGCAAAGTTTTGGAAGCTGCTGAATGTCACCCATGATATTGGCCAATAATCCAATTTATTTTCTACAATACGCGGACGACATAGTAGTCCTTAGTAAAACACCAATTGGACTACAAAGAGCTATAAATAAATTAGCATCCTATTTGAAACGGGAAATGCTGGAATTAAACAAAGCAAAAACAAAAGTTGTTCGCCTAGTGGAATCAAAAAAGATCAAGTATAAATGGACGGCGAACGGGGTAACAGTGGAACAACAACGATCATACAAATGCCTTGGAATCATAATAGCGCAAGGATTAAAATACAAGGAGCATAAAGCAGTAATAAAAGCTAAAGCGCAATCATTAATTTTTGCATATCGATTATTAAAATCAAAATTGGACTGTCCAAATTACAATCACCTTTTAAAGGTTATGGCTGCACAAATATTGCCCACTTTGTCTTACGGCCTTGTAACTTGGTGTGGCAAGGAGGCTGATCTATTAAACGACCTGCAGACAAAGATCTATAAAGCCGTCATCAACCTGCCAAAATCCGCCTCCCCTTCGTCACAGCTCCCGGCCCCGCCCCTTGCAGGAAGCAACGGCGGGAGCAGTGTCCCCCTCAGACGCGTCACATCTGGTGCTCCCCTCACCGCCTCGAGGCCCGCGCGTGCGCGTCATGAAACCGAAACTGAAACCAAGAATGGGAGGCCGAGTGAAGCCCTCCACAGGCGGGGGAGGGGGGCAGAGCTGTAACCGGCACCGACCTGAGAGCAGAGACCGCCCCCCCCGCACCTCCTCGGGCCCCTGACACCCATGGCCCCCAGACCTGTTGAGCCGCAGCTGAACCCCTGCCCTTCCTCTGGGCCCCAGGCAGGGTTGGATATCGGTATTAATATATGGTATTAATATCGACCGGGCAGGCTGATCAAGGAACCCTCATTTGCATTTTGCCTTTCCATGAAACACCACTGATGAAACAAACCAGCGAGGCCGCTCCTGCTCCGGCGCCCCCCTCATGCATGGACCGGCCCCCCCACATGAATGGACTACCATTCCCATGAATGGACCGCCCCCCCCGCCCCCACATGAATGGACCACCCCTTCATAAATGGACCACCCCCACATGAATGGACCACCCTTCCCATGAATGGACCACCCCCCCGCTCCCCACATGAATAGACCGGTCCTCCACCCCCACATGAATGGACCGCTGCCCCCCATGAATTGACCGCCCCCACCCATGAATGGACCGGCCCAGGAGCGACAGGGAGGGACACCTCAGACTGCCTGTTGACAAGAGGGAAGTCATGGACGCCCATCGGTCTCCAGAGAGGCCATCAAGGCCCCACTGTGCCGCTAGCGGCGTCCCAACAACACAGACATCTCCCAAAAAAACGGATACCAGCCCCATAGCCATTCCCCGAGGCCCGCCTTACCAATCCAACTCTGCCTCCAGGGCCCCCCGATCCGAGAAGGTGCCACTTGATGCCGTTTATTCACAGTTATAGGGAGTGATCCAGCGCTACACTTTATCAGGGATCGATCCCTACTAACAATTCTTACAAAATGGCCCATGCACATTCACCCAGCTCATAAATCCCTATTGCACTGGAGGTTAAGTTTTGAAGACGTGAAAATAGTTTCATTAACAGATTCATGTTTATCATTTCTAAATACATAACAAAATGTTTATATCAGCACTCTCCTCTTGGTCGATGGAGCAATTAGTTGAGTAGTTGATGGTAATAATATCACTATCTAACTGGCTAAATAATCACAGACTCTCGGTCAAGTTTATAAAGTTTATCTCAAATGTTTGTGAATAATTAATGCTCATTTCATACAGGTTATGAATGCAAACAATTAATTCTCACGAGGGAGAGAAAACAATCAGCAAATGCACAGTGTCATACTCATCATCAATTTACGATATGCATATGAAGGAGTGGATAGATGAAGAGACAAAAGTTTCAGCAAAATAATGTGAAACGATATACATATGTCGGAGTGGATCGATGAAGAGACATATGTTACAGAGACAAAAATACATTTGTAAATGATTATGCCAAGTATGAAAAAGGAAATAATACAACCCCAACGGATCAGGGAAATACCACCCCCTGGGCCAAGGAGATGGTGGGGTCCCCCGAAATAGTGTCAAGGAACAAAGTTTCCAAGAATCAGGAATGGGACAGGGACAGGAACAGCCAGGCCTCTCTGCAAACCGACAGACAGCGGCGCAACAAGCCTCTCTCCTCTGCACCCGATCTGAGATCTACTACGCAGCCATCTAAAACCACACTCCCAAAGGCACCCGGGTTATACCCTAAAACCTACATGTCCAACCCACATTAGTTGAAACAATTCACAGGATTCAACATTCTATTGGTCAATTTGGGAGGTGGTGTATCACACCACTGTGACTGCATCCACAATTTGTACATTCTCATTACATAATATTTGACCAGTTTATTCAATGTAGTGTTTGTTACATTTCAACATTTTTACATATCATTCTCAGCCACGTCCCCGGATGAAGTCTTGGGTCCCACGGGCAGTCTCATCCTTTGCAGGCGAACAATAATCTCTAAGCTGTGCAACCTTGTACTTTTATTTTTTCTTTGCAGTGTTCAGCACTTCTGTCTTTTAGGTCAGTCTTGCTCGCCTACCAGCCCCTCATCTATCCGGACAACAAAAGAAATTGCAGGCCCGCTCAGCTCACTATAGCGAATGAAACAAACACATTCACTAATTACTTGAAAATACACTTTTCACTGTTTACCACCCACCTTTGCACTAACCCTTATTAATATTTTCCTAGCATAAGCTTAGAGCAAAAGCAGCATTATTTACTATTAATTTTAAAGCAAGATGCAAAACGCGCCTAGTTCTTTCATGAATTAGTTCACATTAGTGCACAAATGTGCAAAGCGTTTTCCTTGTGTTCATGTGTTTTGCATGTGAATATTTCACTGCACACTGTTAGTAAGAGTTATGGGGGTATCAATTTGAGCAGGTTTTCTCTTTGCAAAACCCTGCTCCATCAAGAGGAAGGCACAGGTGCAGCAGAGACCAGAAGAGGCTCACAAGCAGATTGAAAAACGTCCATGTTAACATGAAGGAAAGTTTAAATTCTATTAAGGACACGGAGGCGAAAATTACGCAGTCCTTTCTTCACTTTTATTAATTAGCAGGTCCAAAGGTAAAAAATAAAAAAAACTTGCACAAAACTACACTGCCCATGAACCTTGGGGAGCAACCATGGGAACCGATAGACCAATTCTATTACAGGACCGGAGGCTTCGGATTATGCTTTCTCTTTTTTTACTGAATTTTAACAGCAGCCAATTAAAAAACGTTTCAAATACAAAACACTACATTTCCCACAATGCTCAGTAGTACCACCAACGACCATAGAGACTGTCCCTGTATAAGACACTCTTCAATAAGTGCTCCTTCTTTGTTTCCTACTTTATTGCTTATTGGTGTTATCATAGTATATAGGCGCGTTGCCAACAATATTGCATTACTGTATGCTGTATATCTTTAGTGAAAGGACTGAGCGTTTCTTGCAAGAGGACCCGCGTGCGCTCCTGTGTACCTGCGGAGATCCTCTGCTTGTCTGTCAAGTAGTCGGCTTGCAGCATGAGCGGGGGCAGCTCCGGTGTACCTTCCGGCTCGCCGCAACTCTTCTGCCCAAATTTACCTCAGGAGGTGCACCTCCATTTGATATAGCAATGGTGTCCCTCCCTTGTCAGGCCTGCATCTACGAGAGAGCCAGTCGTCGCGTAACCCATTTGGGCTACTTTTAGGCCAGTATGGGCTACGCGATGCCTAAAATGTGAAGTTCAAATAGCTTCTCAAAACCGCAGAGTTGTCCAGGCAGTGCTTTTTTTTCTGTCAGGACTTACACCCCTCCTTGGCTGAAATAAATTGGAAGGCCCAGGCCAGGTGCAGGCCAAGTATTCCAGATATAGCAAGTTTGGGTCTCGCTTACGAACTTCCAGGCTGGATTAATAGTCGACTACATCTGGGCTGAGGAGCCTGTGAAGTTGTGCACGGTAGGTGGCTCCCCGTTTAATTCTTTGGAATTTATTTGATTAATTGCCTTCTTCGCATTTTAAGTGCGCTTCCTCAATGAAAAACTCCATTATGGATGACTGGGTCGCCTTTGAAGATTAATATTATTCATACTATGAGGAGCAGCAGGGTCCCCTTTTGGATGACAGATTGGTGGATGCCCTGGACGCATCAGTGTAGCAATCCGTGAACGGAGCTATTGAGACTGCAGTCCCTCAAGCAGCGAACCAGGCGTTAGCAGCGGCCCTTAAACCCATCACTGCTCAGATGGAAACATTCTCAAAACGGCACGGTTTCCAGGCCCCTATACTGCAGGCCCGTCGCATAAATAATTGGACGGTATGGGTAAGGCCAAAGCTCCTTCATGGCCTCATGCATAGGTGAGGCCACAAGGGAGGAAAGATCGAGTGGTGGGTAAGGGAGGAGGAGTCGCAATTGTGGTGGACAGCGGTTACTCCTGTTCAGTTGTCACTACTGAGGATATCCCTGGGGTGGAGTCACTCGGTTTTTGTTTGTCATTTTCAACTCATCACTCAACACCACCTGGCCTTGCTGGCTCCTTTTACGAGGAACTTCATACTGCTATTTCCCCAATTATTATGAAATGTAAGCATTGCTTGCTTCTGGGTGATTTCAATGTCCACATGGGCATTGCAAACACAGCTGACACCATTAAACTTCAGGACGTTACTAGTCCATTTGGTCTGTCTCCTTATATCTTCACAGCTACTCACAATAAAGGCCATATCCTCGACCAATTTTTTTCATCAATTCCCATCACTCCTTATTCTCCTTTACCTCTTACTTGGTCCGATCACTACCTATTGAGCTTTGACATTTCGCGCGTGTCTAAAACTGCCTGTGCTGGCTCTGGCCTGCAGTCTACGGCCACTCGCTCTTATCATCGTGTCTCTGCTGACATGCTGGAGCAATCTTTTGCCATGCACCCTTGCCAGCTTACAGGTGAGCTGGCCAGTGACTTAGTTCTTTTCCAGTTATGGCTCACGCAGCGTCTTGATGAGATAGCACCTCTCTCTATTCGGTCCAAAAGAAATTCGCGTGCTTCTGCACTTTGGTTCACGCCTGCGCTTCATGAGAGTAGAAGGCTTTGTAAGAAAGACGAAAGAGCTTGGTGTGAAAACTATGATGCCTCATCAAAAGAGGTATATAAGGAACTCATCAATACTTACCATAAGGATATAGTTACAGAGAAAAAATCTAATTTCTCTAATAGAATTGAATCAGCAGCTAATATTAGCAAATACATTTTTACAGTAGTGAAGGAATTTACCTCCCCCCGCTTCCCTAATTTCTAAATTTTCACCCACTGTACTTTGGATCGAACAATTGGCCAGTTTCTTCGCTAATAAAATTAAAAGTATTCAGGCCTCCTTCGTGCCAATTGGCTCAATAAGCGACGCTGGTTCAAATCTCCCCGCGCCTCTTTCTCTCCCTGAGAGCCATATGCTTTCTTCTTTTCCTCCTCTTTCCCCACAAACGTCCCTGGACCTGCTATCTAAATTAAAGTCCGGCTCTCCATCGGATCCTTGCCCTGCGAAGTTTTTGGCCAAGATGGCATATATTATCAATCCTATCATTAACCCTGTCCTCAACTCCTCTCTTAAAACCGGCATTGTTCCCAGTATATGGAAAATGGCTCATATCCTTCCGCTACTGAAAAAACCTAATCTAGACCCCCTCGTCCACTCTAACTATAGACCAATTTCGTTACTCCCTGCCTTCGCTAAAATTGTGGAAAAACATGTCCACTCTACTCTCTCGAATTTCCTCGAAACCCGAGATATTCTCCATCACACTCAATCCGGGTTTCGCTCGAACCTAAGCACGGCGACTGCGTTGCGGGAGGTCACTGAGTCTATAAAGGAGGTTTTGGACAATTGAGGGAAGGCGATGTTGGTCCTTCTCGATCTTTCGGCGGCTTTCGATACCATCCCTCACAGCCGTCTTCTTGCAAGACTCCAGGAGATTGGTCTGAGAGGGACGGTATTCAGTTGGTTTGAGTCTTTTCTATCAGGCCGCCAACAATCGATTTGGGCCCCTCCATTCTCTGCTTCAGTTCCTCCGCTGGAGGTGGGAGTCCCACAGGGATCGATTTTGAGCCCCATTCTTTTTAATATTTACATGTCTCCATTGGCTGATTTGGTTGAATCGCATGGATCCCGGATTGTTTCCTGCGCTGATGATATGCAGCTTTTATTCACCTGCGATAAGAACACAGACTTCACCGGCGATAACATCATGAGCTGCCTCGAGGTCGTTTTCTCGTGATTCCATCTGAACCAGCTTAGATGCAACTTGGATAAATCAGAGGTCCTTTTTTTTGGCTGTTCCCCCGAAGCCAATTGGAAATCTTGGTGGCCCGCCGATATGTATCCTCCATCGTCGTCTACTTCTATGGCGAAAAACTTGGGCGTGAAAATTGATGATGGCTGACCCTTAAACCCCAGATTCTTAGTGTAGTCGGCCAATGCTTTGGCCTTCTAAAAACTCTTAGGAAATGTCTTCCCTTTCTGTCTCATACCCACAGGAGGATTACAGTACAGGCTCTGATCGGCTCACGGTTGGACTACGCCAACATACTCTATCTAGGCCACCCGGAATATCTCCTTACCCGTCTTCAATCTGTTCAGAATTCGGCGGCAAGGGCCATTTTCGGCCTTCGGCGAAGGGCTCACACCTCTGCTTTTCTGAATTTGCTGCACTGGCTGCCGGTGCGCAAACGCATTTATCTCAAGACTCTCATCACGGCGTTTAAATCTCTTCATGGCACCGGTGCGTTCTATCTAAGGAGAAGAGTGCGGTCTATTTTCCCTCTAGATCTTTACGATCCGCCTCTCTTTTGTACCTGTAACCAAACGAGCGCATATTGGAAGACGCTCATACAGATTGTTGGCACCTCAACTATGGAACAAACTGCCTCTTTCCCTCAGGAAACTAGACACTCTGCTCTCCTTTAGAAAGGGGCTTAAGACCTGGTTATTTGGACAGTAGTTCGCCTGCTTTTTTGGCTCAGCCTCTGCAGGTCTGTATAGCGCCGGGACACTCTGCCCGAGTAGCCGAGCGCTTTATAAGACCACTGTTAACATAACATAACAGGCCTCGGCCTTCCATCCCCAGACCTCAATAACGGATTGCCTATATTCTGTGCCAGCATCAGCGCCGTCCGCGCCCACTTAACCCCAAGATACAGATGCAGGTACAGACACGGATTCCTCCGCCCACATGTCCCCTCCTAAGAAGAAGAAGGCCAAGAGAGTGCATGTAATCCCCCCTGATCCCGCCTCATTCCAAACTGGGAGTCCTTTCGATTTTAATCCCCTGACATAGTCCATCCGTGGTACTCGAACTGCGGTCCGGCTCCAGAGGTCTCGGAATATATCCACCAAAATCTCCGCAAACATTTTGATAAGGAGGTACGTAGTAGATTGCGGTCCGAGTGTCTCCGCCCGACATATCGAATAAGGTGGTTGACACGCCAGATATTGACCCCAGCATGCTGGGATAGATTGTACCTGGCGGGTCTACCAGGACAAACAGCTGGATGTGACAGGGCCCCTGGCCAAGATTCTGGAGATGGCGTTAGTGGCCAAGGAGACCGGAGTCCCTGTGGACCCCGATATTTTGGCGGGATGGACACAGAGCAATTTGTTTTGTGGGCAATGCGAATTGTGCCATCTGAGCTGAGCGGCACAAATCATTGTTTCCTCGGATGGATACCAACCTGATGGAGTTGGCCTCCACGGAGGCGGGGCCATTGGTGGAAGGCCTGCTGTTTGGGGAACAATTTGTAAAGGATGCAACAAGATACATGGGTACCTTCATCTCGTTGGACAAGGCCCAGACGAACATTAAAAGGGTCTTCCAGGCTGGCCATTTTGGACAGGGGAGGCAGGGGCCGCTTGCCAGGTCACCAATACCATCAAGGCCTTCCCAGAGGCCATTACGGTCATAGTAGAGGAGACTGGACTGATTCCACTAGGGGCGGTACTCTCTACCCGACCAGAAGATTCTCCCATCGCCGCTATCAAAGACGAGGCCAGCAGGGCAACTTCCAGCCCTAAATTACCTCAGGTAAGCGTGCTTAGTCTCGAATCCTACCCTTTGGGGGGGTCGTATCCGTTGGTTGCTACACAATGGGTCAGCGCATATACGGGGTGCATGGGTCTTACAAACCATCCAGGGTTTTCACATAGAGTTTTCCAGACCCCAGCACAAGAGTTCATCCCAAAGCAGTTTTTTTTTTCCAGGAAACATAACCTTTATAGAGCACAAAATTGCAGACTTGCTGGAGAAACCTGCAGTCCTGTGGGTTTCTGCAGCAAGTTCTTCCTGGTGCAAAAAAGAGGAGGTGGACACAGATTGGTTTTAAATCTAAAGGAGTTCAACCTATTTGTCCAATACAGACATTTTAAAATGGAGAGGATCCATTTATTGACAGACATTCTGAGACAAGGGGATTGGATGGTCCGTCTATTTAACTGTGCCGATCTTTCCTCCCCACCGACGCTTCTTGCAGTTCCGGTGGCAGGACAGGTGGCTGGAATATTTGGTTCTGCCTTTCAGTCTTTCTTCAGCTCCTTGATGTTTCACCAAGTTGATATAGCCAGTGACTGCCCACCTCCGGAAACAGGGCGTGCGTCCGATAATTTACCTAGATGACAAACTCATCATGGCAGCAACTCCCTAATTAGCAGCCCAATATCTATAGATGGCAATTCAGCTTTTGGAGATTCTAGGCTTTATGATCAACACGTCCAAATCAATCCTTTGCTCGAGTCAGTCGATAGAGTTTCTGGGTTTTGTGATCAATTCTCAGACAGCCCAACTTCAATTGTCCAAATCCAAATTGAGAGATCTGAAGAAAGAGTTGAAGGTGGCATTGAACAAGCAAGTCATGTCTTTGAGAGCTATTGCTCACCTGGTAGGGCTTCTAGCCTCATCAAAACAGGCAATTTTTCCGGGCCCGCTACATTACCAGGCCCTTCAGCGGCTAAAGATACAGCACCCTCAGAAAGGACTTTCATACTCAGATAAGGTTCCCCTTTTGGAGGAGGCCAGGGAAGAGCTCAAGTGGTGGCTAACCCATATGGATGCCTAGAATGACTGAGCCATATTCGGCTCTCGCCCTGAAGTAGTGATAGAATCAGATGCCAGCAGGTGGGGTTGGGGGGCGCTATGCAGGGAGGTAACAACAGGAGGCAGATGGTCTCTCAAGGAGTTGGCACTACATATCAATTGCTTAGAGCTCCTGATGGGATCCTTTGCGATCCGAACCCTCTTTTTCAAGAAGGTATCTTGTTGCATCCTTCTCAGGATGGAAAACATATCAGCTGTGAAATACATCAACAAGCTGGAGGCAGAGATTACCAAGGACTTTTGGAATTATTGCCTGCCTCACCAGCTTACGGTGATAGCGGAGTACTGTTATGATCTTCCTGTCATTGAGGATGCGCGTCGCTCGCCTCTGTAGAATGTCGATTGTTCCAATATTCTAATGCAGTTGACCGTGTGCTCGCGTCCTGTCAGTTGAGCGGCTGCTGGCTGTAGGATGAGGCGTGCTAATGCTATGTGCTAATAGAAATAAACTTCTCAAATCAATCAATCAATCAATCATAACATTTGTATAGCGCGCTACTCACCACCCGGAGGGGTCTCAAGGCGCTGGGGGAGAGGGGTCCGCTACTGCTCGAAGAGCCAGGTCTTGAGTTGCTTCCTAAAGGAGAGATGGTCCTGGGTTAGCCGGAGGTGGATGGGGAGGGAGTTCCATGTCTTGGCTGCCAGGTAGGAGAAGGATCTTCCTCCGGTGGTGGCTCTGCGAATGCGTGGAACGGCGGCGAGGGCGAGGCTGGTCGATCGTAGCTGGCGGGTGGGAGAGTAGAAGGTCAGGCGGTTGTTGAGGTACCTGGGGCCCAGGTTGTGGAGGGCCTTGTGTGCGTGAGTGAGGAGTCTGAACGTGATGCTCTTGCTGACGGGGAGCCAGTGCAGGTCTCTCAGGTGTCCGGAGATGTGGCTGTGTCGGGGGATGTCCAGGACGAGTCGTGCGGAGGCGTTCTGGATGCGTTGGAGTCTTTTCTGAAGTTTGGCTGTGGTTCCGGCGTAGAGGGTGTTTCCGTAGTCCAGTCGGCTGGTGATGAGTGCCTGGGTGACCGTCTTCCTGGTTTCGGTGGGGATCCACCGGAAGATCTTTCGGAGCATGCACAGGGTGTTGAAGCACGATGATGAGACGGCGTTGTCTTGTCTGGTCATCGAGAGGGAGGAGTCCAGAATGAAGCCCAGGTTACGTGTGTGGTCCATTGGCTTGGGAGTGGTGCCCAGGGCAGGGGGCCACCAGGAGTCGTCCCAGGCGGAGGGTGATGATCCCAGGATGAGGACTTCCGTCTTGTCAGTTTCAGGCGGCTGTTCTTCAACCACTCTGCGACGTCTTTCATCCCTTCGTGTAGGCTGGTTCTGGCGGTGGCGGGGTCGTTGGTGAGGGAGAGGATCAGCTGGGTGTCGTCGGCGTAGGAGATGATGTTGAGGTTGTGTTGGTGTGCGATGGCTGCAAGGGGGCTCATGTAGACGTTGAAGAGGGTAGGGCTGATTGATGATCCTTGTGGTACGCCGCAGATGACTTCGGTGGCCTCGGATCTGAACGGGGGGAGGCGGACTCTCTGGGTTCTTCCAGCAAGGAATGAGATGATCCACTCCAGTGCCTTCTCTTGGATTCCGATGTTGCTGAGGCGCTGCACTAGGGTGCGGTGACAGACAGTGTTGAATGCTGCAGAGAGGTCCAGGAGGATGAGGGCCGCTGTTTCCCCGTTGTCGGGCAGGGGTCTGATGTCGTCAGTGGCTGCGATGAGGGCGGTCTCGGTGCTGTGGTTGGCTCGGAAACCGGACTGCGAGTGGTCGAGGGATCGGTTCGTCTCGAGGAAGGCAGGAAGCTGTCTGTTGACGGTCTTCTAGATGACTTTGGCAGGAAAAGGGAGGAGCGAGATGGGGTGGTAGTTCTTGAGGTCGGTGGGGTCCGCTGTTGGTTTCTTCAGGTGGGCACTGAGCTCGGCGTGCTTCTAGCTCTCCGGGAAGGTGGCGGTGTTGAAGGAGGTGTTGATGATGTCCCGGAGTTGGGGTGCGATGATGGAGTCGGCCTTGTTGAAGACGTGGTTGGGGCAGGGGTCGGTTGGTGATCCGGGGTGGATGGTGTTCATCGTGCGGGTGGTGTCTTCGGTGCTGACCGGGGTCCAGGCGCGGAGGGTGGTGGTGTGGGGTGTTGGTTCGGAGGTTGGGTGCGTGGTCTGTGCGCCGAAGCTGTTGTGTATGTCGGCGATCTTGCTGTGAAAGAACGAGGCGAGTGAGTCGCAGAGGTCTTGCGAGGGAGTGATGTCGTTGTCTCCGGCGCTGGGGTTGGAGAGCTCTTTGACGATGCTGAAGAGTTCCTTGCTGTTGTGGGCGTTGTTGTCCAGTCGTTCTTTGAATGCAGTCCTCTTGGTGGTGCGGATCAGCTGGTGGTGTTTGCGGGTGGCGTGCTTGAGGGCAGTCATGTTGTCTGTGGTCTGGTCGTTGCTCCAGGCTTTCTCGAGGGTGCAGCAGATCTTCTTGGAGTTCTTAAGTTCGTCGGTGAACCAAGAGGCTTTCTTGCTGCCGGGTCTGCTGGGAGGGGTCTTCAGTGGTGCGAGGTTGTCTGCGCAGATGGTGATCCACTGTGTGAGGTTGCTGGCTGCTACATTGGGGTCCGTTGTGCTGGCGGGAGGGTTCTGGCTGAGGGAGGTGGTGAGCTGGTCGGCGGTGATCTTGTTCCAGCTCCTGTGAGGAACCTGTTGCGGGTGGTGGTGGTGGGTCGTTGTTCTTCTGAAGCTGAAGTGGACGTAGCTGTGGTCAGTCCAATGAAGTCCGGTGGAGTGGCTGAAAGAGATGTATTTGCTGGAGGAGAAGATTGGGTCCAGCGTGTGGCCGGCGTAGTGGGTGGGGGTGTTCACCAGTTGCTTGAATCCGAGGTTGGTGAGGTTGTCCAGCAGGGTGGTGATGTTGCTGTCCTTGTTGTTCTCCAGGTGAAAGTTGAGGTCCCCTAGGAGGATGTAGTCAGCGGAGGGGAGGGCGTGCGGGCTGATGAAGTCTGTGATGTCTTCGCTGAATTGTGTGCGTGGACCCGGGGGTCTGTAGATTAGGGTGCCTCTCAGTGTGGTCTTGAGGTCGGTGTGTATCTGGAAGTGGAGGTGTTCGGCGGCGGTGAGGGTGTCGTCGGAGTTGGTCGTGATGCGGATGGTGTTCTTGTGTACGATGGCGATGCCTCCTCCAGTCTGGTTGACGCGGTCCCTCCGGGTGATCTTGTATCCGTCCGGGATGGCGATGGCGATGGCGATATCGGGTGCTGAGGAGGCGTTCATCCAGGTTTCCTTGAGGAAGGCGACGTCTGATGATGTTGTGTCGAGCAGGTTCCAGAGTTCCACGGGGTGTCTGTGGACGGAGCGGGTGTTGAGCAGGATGCACTTGAGGTGGTTGCTGCTGGTGCTCGGCTTGGCTGGTGCGGTGCAGGTCCGGAGGCATGTGAATCAGCAGGCTTTGCAGGTGAAGGGTCCGTGGGTGCGTTTCGGGGTGGCTCGATAGCAGGCGGGGTTCCGGCCGGCATTGAGTGCATTGAGGGTGGCGGCGGCGTAGGTCCGTCGGGTGGGCTGGCATCGGCGGGGACAGGGGTTCTGGCGCTGGGCACGGTCCAGGTGCGGACGGGCGCAGATGGGCTTGCCTTTGGTGCGCCTTCGGCGCACAATCGGCGCGCCCGCAGAGCGTGAACGCTGCGCGTTCGCCGGGCGGCCTCCATATGAGGGGCTCAGGGAGGGAGGAGCAGCTGAGAGGCGGGAGCGGGGTGGCGAATGGAAGCGGCGGGGGGCGGGGCCGCAGGGAGCAGCGGCGGGAATCAGAGGGCGAGGCGGGAAGTGGGGGGGCACAGCGGCAAAAGGGGGAGCGAGGGGGTCACAATACAGGATACAGAAGGCAAAAAGGGGGGAAACAAAACACAGTATACAGAGGGCGAAGGGAAAATCAAACACAGTAAACAGAAGGCAAAGGGGACCTAAGGGGAAAAACGACAAAACGGCACAAGGTTACCACGGAGAAAAAAACGAAGGAAAAACGAAGGAACAGCAGTCAGAGCATAGCGGCAGCTCACAGCACAGGGAGGACCACGCGGTGGCTAGGGGGGCGACCTAACTGGTAACAGGGTCAAGGGTCGCAACATTCTGGCTTTGTGTCGTGTTGTGATTACAACATGTTTATGGCGGCGAGTTTCAGTCAGTGGAGCACATAGCATACAGCGGTGAATCTACGCGTGCTGTGCGCTGATCAGATGTAATTTGTGGAAAGGTGTGGGGCACTCTGTGTGAGACGACTACACTGCGGGGTGAGACGACGCCTGAAGTGAAACCCCAACGCGTCGCTCTCGTGTATGTCTGCCTGGAGAGAACACCTTCTTTGAAGTAACGGCGTACTGGGACCATGAGTAAGCGAAGTGCTGAGAGGTGTGAAAGAGCGTCAAGTGGTGCAGGGTGAGTAGACGCCTGAAGTGAACCCCCAACGCGTCGCTCGCGCGTTTGTCTGCCTGGATACAATATTTTCTTTGAAGTGACGGCGCACTGGGACCATGCGTAACCGAAGCGCTTAAGGGTGTGAAAGAGCGTTAAGTGACTCCAGCGTACTAATCTATCTCAATTTCTCAGCCGTGCATTGAGTGTGGAGAGTGCCGCACGTCTAACAACTGCGCATCGAATATTGAAGGTTTAATTAAGCGCACTTTCTAAAGTATACCATTAACCTCATGCTACATAACTGCATAGTGTACCTTGTGAGTCTTGAGTTGAGGTCCTGAACTGTTGGCTGATTTCGCTAACGGAGTTTAGAAGCATACACTCTCGCCTGAAAGAAATGCGTGTGTTCTTACGGTGAAGCTTGCTGATACACATCTACGGAGGAAGAGTTTGATTCCTTAAAGAGACAGGTTATCTTTGTTTGCCTGTTCTTATTTGTCAGCTTTCTTTCTAACCTTGTCATCACATGTTTAGCCGATTCTTTTTTATTCATTCTTTTTGACATCCTGCTCATTCAATATGGATGTCACAGCGTTAGATGTTTCAGCAGTTTCTTCTTCTCCACATTTTCTCAATCAACCAGGTAGTCCAAGCATAGGATGGGATGAATGGATTGAAATGTTTGATAATTACTTGGAGGCATTGGATGCCCAAGATTTCAGCTCAAATAGGAAAAAAGCGATTTTACTCATCAATTTGGGTAAAGAAGGTCAACATATTTTCAAGTACCTGCCTGCTGTCACCAATGAACGTGGTCAACCCATTCAAGATGTCTTTCAAGAAGCACGTAAAAGGTTGGAGGTTAGGTTTGCAAAGGAGACTAATGTCGTCATGAGGAGATACAAATGTTATACTCAACCTCAGAGAGTTGGAGAATCCATTGATGACTTTGTTACGAGACTCCGTGAACTTTCCATTAAATGTAAATTTCGTCCCATGGCTGAAGAAATTATACGGGATCAACTCATTGTGCAATGTAGAAGCAGAAAGACACCGGAACACTTATGGGCTGCTAAAGACCCCTATCTTAAAGATACTATTGACATAGCAAAAATAGTTGAAGAATCGGAGTTCTGTATGAAGGAGATGGATCGCAGAGATTCCAAACTGAACATTACTAATGAAAGTGAAACATCCATTGTTGAGGGTGGTGAAGGGAATGTGGCTGCCTCTACCAGATTTAATGGTGAGAGGAGTATTTCTGGCAGCAGGTTGTATCCCAGTAAGTTTGGTAATATGACTTGTGGCATTTGCGGGAGCACTTATCACAGACCGGTCTCTAAAAATTGCTGGGCCATTGGTAAAGAATGTAGAAAGTGTGTCCGTAAAGGTCATTTTGCCAGATTGTGCAGAGATGCCAACAAGGGAAAGGTAGCAATGTTGTCTGAGGAGACACATGTTAGTGAATGTTCGTTCAGACCAGACATAATTCTTTGTGTGGAACCTTCCCTAGATGACATTGTAGACAATGAAGATGTTTTCCTCACCAATTCTTTCTGCTTAGCTGATAAGAGGAGACATAGACCCAAAGCAGAGTTTGTCATTGCAAACAAGAAAATTGATCTAATGGTTGATTCAGGATCCTTATATACCATCATACCAAAGAGAATATACCAACAGGAATGGCCCACATGAACTTATTACCCAAAGATATAAATCCCAGTTTGTATCAAGGTGAGCAGATAGACATATTGGGTTACATTTTGATGGACATCTTCTTCAAAAACAGGTCTGTCAAAGGAAAAGTTTATGTGGCTGAATCTGGGCCCCCCCATATTGGGTTGCTATCACCAGTATGACCTCCATATTAGGATTGACCCTCACTCTGTTGAACAAGAAATGGTGGTGGATGACCTCTCAGTTGAAGATATTTTGGAGGGATGTAAAGGAGTTTTCAGAGACAAACTCGGTAATTTAGAAGTTTACGTTCACAAAATAAAACTTAAACATGGTGCCATCCCTGTTCAACATAAGCTTAGGAAGGTTCCCACGAGGTCAAGAAGATGTTGGATGAAATGTTATCCAGTGGTGTCATTGAGCCCATTGAGTGTTCTGCTTGGGTTTCTCCTGTCGTTATTACAGAGAAGGCAGATGAAAATTTGTGTTTCTGTGTTGATTTGGGGAGTTTAAACCAGAATATTATCCCAGACACTTTTCCTCTACCCAATATCAACGAGTTAATGGTATTGTTACAGGGAGCAACATTTTTTCTCCATGCTAGACCTTCGTCACCAAATACGTTTGCACGACTCCTCTAAAAATTTGACAGCCTTCATCACCACGGAGGGTATCTTTCAATTAACTAGGATGCCTTTCGGCTTGTCCTCGGTTGCAAGTGTTTTTCAGAGGATGATCTCAGAAGTGTTTAAAGATCTAAACAATATTATTTACTTCCAAGACGATATCCTGGTCGTTGGTGATAGCGTGAGCAGCCACAATTAAAAGATGCCCTTGCCAGAATTTTGGAATCTGATTTAATGCTACATGGAGAAAAGTATTCCTTCTTTGCCACAGAGGTGGAGTACCTAGGACACTCCATCTCTTCTGAGGGTGTCAAACCCAAGAGAGATTGGCTCCCATTCCCAGTAACAGAGATCTGCTGCGTTCCTTCATTGGATTAATTGAGTAATACTCTAAGTTTGTGAAGAACTTTGCGAGAAAAACTGAACCTTTTAAGGTACTTATGAGGAAGGGTGTCAATTTCATTTGGAGAACTGATCAACAAAATTCTTTTGATAACATCAAGCTTGAAATCTGTAATGCAGGTATTCTGGTTCCTTTCGATGTTAACGCAAAAACCATTGTCACTGTTGAAGCCAGTGCCACTGGTAACGTTGCTGTATTATCTCAGAATGATGATACCTCAGAGAAAACTGTAGCGTTCACCTCCCGGACCTTGACTACTATTGAACGTCATTACTCTGTAATAGAGACAGAAACCCTAGTGGCCACATGGGGTGTCGAATATTTTAGAACGTATGTTTGGGGCGCAGGTTTCTCATTCGCACCGACCATAAAACATTACTTAAAATTCTGTCACCAGGTGAAATAGGGAAAGGGCCAGCAAGACTAGCTCGCCTAGCCTCAAGGTTGCAAGAATACAATTTCAATATCGAGTATATTTCTGGTTTGCGGAATGTTCAAGCTGACTGTCTGTCGCCTCTGCCTTTAGACACGGAGGAAGTGGACAAAAGTTTTGTTTCAAAGAGTAAAAGGGAAGGAGCTATCTCCAGTGTGGATGATGTTGTCCAGTGGAGTTGTGGTGTAGTCAGTAAAGAAGAATGGGCGGAGGCCATGTCCCAAGATGAGGTCCTAAAGGGAGTTCTCAACCTCATTTTCGAAGGTAGACGCAGGGAGAGCACATTACCCAGTAGTGTTAGACCCTTTAATGCTGTCATTGACAAACTATCCACTGTCGCTGATCATATTATCATGCGTGGCGATAAAATATTTCCCCCCCGTTTGGCATTTGCAAAAGATTATTCAACTTAGCCCATGAAGGACACTTAGGGCAGACCATTAAAAAAAATGTTTGTGGAGTAAATTCTGATGGCGGGCATGGATAGTGAGGTGGTTGATAGGGTTGAACGATGCAGTGAATGCAGAGAGTGTGAGAAGAGACTTAAGGTTGGGCCACAGTCTGTCTGAAGTTCCATCCATGATCCTGGTGTGGTTTGGCATAGCATTTGCCTTGACTTCATTGGACCTATGCCAGGAGTTCACCCCAGCAAGAGATTTGGTATGGTTGTAATGGATCTTCACTCTAGAAGGCTTATTGTGTATCTGCTCCCTAGGAATTGCCACTAGAGTCACCATTAAATTGCTGCACACCACTTTTAAAGAGGAAGGTTTTCCCACTGTCCTTATTACGGACAATGGCACACAATTAACTTCCACGGAAATGTGTGAGTTTCTACGTAAGTGTGGTATTAAACATTCCCTCACCACATTGTACAATTCTCAATCCAACGGTACTGTGGAAAGAGCCAACCGTATGATTAAAGAAGCTATTGGTCTTGCTCGCAGCAATAATCTTGACATTGATGAGACGTAAAATGAATTAGTGTGGGCTTACCGTACCACAGACAATTCCACCACTAGTGTGGTTCCCTTCATTGCCATGCGAGGTAGAAAACCTTCTTCCAAACTAGTACCTTCATTGGTTAGTGAGTTGTTGGAAGGGAAGAATGTGAGTGGCAGTGATAAGGGTACCTCTATGTATGCACCCTCGCTTGTACATTCTCAAACCAAGCCTTCTGTCAACCTACTTATTGGAGACTGGGTCAAAGTCAGATCTGGTCGTTGGATTAAAGGCCTATGCAAGTTTTGTGGTCCTTTCAAAGTTCAGGAGGTGCATCCTTTGTATGTTATGTTGGCCAATGGAGAGAAATGGAATTTACGCAGAGTAGCCAAGTATCGCTCACGAGACAAATCTCCCAAAGCCATTGTCGACAGATATTCCTGTTCGGGTTACATGTTAGCTCAACAGTCCCCGTACCTGTGCAGAGATGAGAGTGTCAGGTCCCAGTGGTGACAATTTTGGTAATAGCCTAAGGTTCAATGTTGAGAATCCAGAATCTCATAGTCCTCAAGCTACATAACTGTGTCAGAGACCCTTACGGATCAGGAGACTTCCTCAACACTTGCAGGATTTCATGGTGGGGTGATTTGCCCTCATTCTTTATTATTCATGGTGGGGTGTTTTGCTTTCACTGTTATTTCATTGCCCCTGTTCTCTCTTTACTCTCCTCCTCTGTTTTTCCTCTATTCATTTGCTCTACCTGCGTGTAGTGGAAAGGGGGTATGATCTTCCTGTCATTGAGGTTGCACGTCGCTCGCCTCTGTAGAATGTCGATTGTTCCAACATTCTAATGCAGTTGACCGTGTGCTCGCGTCCTGTCAGTTGAGCGGCTGCTGGCTGAAGGATGAGGCACGCTGATGCTATGTGCTAATAGAAATAAACTTGTCAAATCAACAGTCTGGCTTCCTGTCATGTTGTGATTACAACAAGTACTTTCTGGGTCAGGACAATACAATAGCAGACAGGAATTTCTGTCACTTGAGGGACTACAGCGATTGGCAAATCCACCCCTCGCTTTTTCACATGATCCATTCCATTTGGGGTCCCTGCGAGCTTGACCTCTTTGCCTCAAGACTCAATCATCTCTTGGAGTCCTTTTTCAGTTGGAGACCAAACCCTCTAGCAAAGGCCACGGATGTCTTCACTCAAGACTGCTCGAAGGCGCTGAATTACACGTGTCCCCCCTTTGTCCTCATTCCCTGGGTAGCGAACCAAGTAGTTCACCAGCAGGCAGAGATTCACGTAGTCACTCCAGTGTGGAAAGCGCAACCATGGTGTCCTATTCTATTGGAGCTAGCGTGTGACTTACAGCTGCTCCTGCATGCTCTCCGACGATGCTCCGGGGCCCTCAGGGGGCACTGCACACACTAGTCACTTCGGGTCAGTTATCAGTTAAGTGCATTATAATCCTCGCGGTTAATGCTAACTTTGGTTTGGCTTTATCAAAACATGTCGTGTAAGGTGTCAAACACTTTGGAATACTAACGGCGGGGGTAGCATTTCACCCTTCTAGAGGGAGAAGACATGTAGTTACTGGTTTACCCGGTTAAAGTTAAACAGAGCCTCAGCATCACAAAATGGATGCTGCTGCCACAGACACGAGTCTGACCTCCTGCAGCTGGACGAAACTCCAGGAAGGGAGGCCTGGACAATAGGTTTCCTGTCAAGGGAGGTGCCAGCACCTCCCTAGACAGCCAGTAGTGTATTGGGGCAGGGTGGGTTGAATGGAAAGATGCTTTTCCAGACACTGCCTGGGGCACACTAGGTGCTCCATGCATAGCCCGGTTCAGACCAGTTGCTGGGGCACTCCAGCCCCGCACTGGCGTGAAACTGGACAAAGGGAAAGGGGTGTAACCACCCCCTTCTCAGGTCCACCCATAGGAGGGACCTAGCAGGTAATCCAGCCCTCAAAATCAGTATAAAGATAGGAGCTCTGTCTAGAGAAACTCTGAAACGAAACTCTTGGACCTTCGACATTCTATTTCAACTAGAAGACTGAAGACATCTCCCTTGTGGTCAAGGAGTGACCACCCTGTGTAAACAGGCGTAGAAAATAAAACGACAATTATGAACATTGCCGGCGCCATCTTGCTTAACGAGGGCTTTTACGTGCGCGTAAGCAGTAACCATTTTAGACTTCGCGGCCATTTCATACTCTGCTGGTCACCTGTGTGTCACTCTGACCTCGCTATCATCCCCCAGTGCTCTGACTAAGTCTGAACAAATGTACTGGGGTTGTAAAACCTTGTCATCATGACAAAGCCCCGGAGTCACTTCCCGCGCCAAACCAGTTTGTCCTTTCATCCTTCATGCACAGGCAAGCCCCTTTGATAACCTCCTTCCCTGCACCTGGCCAGTCAATCCGGTCCCAGGCACTAACCGACCCCTGTGGACATAGTTTATTACCTACACACGGCAGGGCTTGTTTCACCAACAAGGGGGCCTGACTTAATCAATAACCCTGTAGTGAATCAGCCACTTTAGTGGTCTGATGCTCTATGATGACCCTCGATCACCACCATTGTGTACTGACTTTAGTGTGCTATGTTACTTTAGCCTTAATGTAGGATGGTCTTGCATTAGAATAATCTTGCCAAAGAATAGAAGGTATGGGATGTCGAGGTGCAGAGTTGTTGGTGATGGTGCACACATGTGCTCCATAGTGGATACTGAGGGATTAAGTCCATAGTGTTATTTGAGTTAGGTGAATTATGACTTTAGCCTATTAACTTGAGCAATGGTCCAAAGAAGGAATATTGGACGATAAGGGTGGTTGGTGTAACAAAGACATGGATAAATGGAAATTGCCTGCAGCCTATTTACCACCTATGGTTCAAATGGCACATGGGCTGGCACATGTTGGAGCTCTAGCAATAACGACATTTCTTACACAAGTTTGGGAGCATCCTGAGATTGCCAGCACAGCTAAGAGAGTAGCACAGTCCTGTTTGATCTGTTGGCAGTATAATCCTGGAAAAGGGACACAAACTCCTACAGGAGGGTTTGCTACAACGACTGCACCTTTTGAAGTTTTGCAGATGGATTACATCCAACTTGAACGCTGCAATAATCTAAATACGTCCTAGTGGTGGTATGTGCCTTCAGTAAATGGATAGAGGCATACCCTACAAAGGATAATACAGCTCTTACCACAGAAAGGTGCTTCTCAAAGAGTTTTTCCTAGATTTGGTGTTTGTAAACTTTTGTGGAATGACAACGGACCTTGTTTTATTGGGCAAGTTGTTGAGCATGTCCTGAAAGGATTAGGGATCAAACAGAAGTTCCATGCAGTCTTCCACCCACAATCAACAGGATTAGTGGAGAGGTACAATGCTACTCTGAAACTAAAGTTAGCAAAAAAGATGCTTCCACATCCTTAAAGTGGCCAGATGTGTTACCCCTGGCATTGCTGTCCATAAGATCAGTGCCACACTCATGATCTGGACTCACACCTTACGAGGTGGTATTTGGAAGACCGATGAATGTTTGGGGAGTTCCTAAGCCATGCCCCATATATGATAGCCTAGTGTTCTGATGAATGATTATTTGGCACAGTTAACCGACAGTTTAATTTCCATTCATCAACAGGTTCGATAAGCTCTTCCTGACAGATCTGCAGGTGAGGCTCATGATCTCCGGCCTGGAGACCACGTGATGGTCAACGTCTTCGACCGATCGAACAGCTTGGAGCCGAGGTGGCGAGGACCAGAGCAAGTCCTCCTAGCAACGAGGACAGCAGTTTGAGTGACAAATAGAAAGAACTGGGTCCACGGCACACACTGCCGACGTGTGTCGCCTACCTTGGTGGAACCTGCTGCGTTGACCGACCATCGAGATATCCTGAACACGGACAAAAACTCACAGCCATCTCACCTGACGAATCTGAGGAAGTCTTCCCGGACCACACGATTCCTGAAGTATCGCAATACCACTTGAGACCGAGGAAAGAATCTGCAGCGTTGAACGAGACTGGTTGAGCTACCTCCCTGGGTTAGTGAAATGGAGAGCCAAAGTGGCAAGGGGGGGATCAGCCCTGCATTAGTGTAGTGTATATTACAGAAAAGAATTCATAAAAAGTATGTGAAGTAAAAATAAAATAAAATACTATCCAAAAAGAGAAATACATATCCGGTGGATATGATTGATTTGTTGAGGTGATGAGTGGCAAATGACACAAAAAAGTGTACAGATTCATTCTCAAATAAACTTTTCAGGTAGGATGGGTAATTTATAAACCTGTTCTGAAAAAATCATTGAAATCGATTGGTCCCGTAGCGTCACTCTTTGTAGTTATGTATAGTTGTTCCCAGATGCTTTTTGGGTTATAGAGGGAAGACCCCTTATTGTATTAAGGCTGCATTAGTGTAGTGACACCCGTCTTGGCCCGTGGTGAAGAAATGAACGGCTGCCCAGGGAGAAGAGCTCCAACGATTGTTTTCAGCAAGTTTTAGAAAGATCAATCATCACTGTTGCTAAAATGAATAACAAAAGAATTATGTGTGCTGTAGGGTTTGTTGCTGCCCTGGTGGTTATGGCGACAATCACCTGGTTTGTTGAGAAAGTGGCTCCTGCTCGACAGCTTTTCGTTGCCACTACTACAGCTCCAGTGGAACATCATTTTTATACTCTTCCCTACCATGAGCAGAAGCATCGACAATCCTACTTGAACAACACTTTTATCCAGATGTTGCATCATACGCAGAATGCCACGAATACTACCAACTGTTGGTTGTGTGGGATGATACCTGCACACCAAAAGAAAGGAGGAACGCCTTTTATTCCTCTTCCGTTTTCTCACAATCGTTCTTGTCAAGCTTGGTATGCACTTTTGTTTACTTCTGGAAAACCCTCAGTAGGTGGAATCATTTTTCTGTTGAATAAAGTATGCTACCAAGATGAAGATAGTTATCCTCAGGCTAAAGGGACTAAATGGGAATGGTAAGAGAACCAACCAGACCATATGTCTTCACGAATATGAGGACTATCAAAGACAATGGACCTTTTATAATTTCTGTGACCAGAGCTAAAGCAGAACTTTGTATAAATAGTGTTGGGAGAATTCCAGTAGGACTGAGTGAATGTATTTTGACATTAACCGCATGCGTGGTGCGGTCATTTTCGCGCTGTGCGGCTTTTTTCATTTTACCGCGTTACATGACGAGCTGAGCTCGTCATGAGCATGCGAGCGGCGCAACTCATGACGAGCTCAGCTCGTCATGAGCATGGAAGGGGTTAAGTATTGAAGGAGCTAACAACAGTAGTTTTACATCGTCTGTGAGAAGTTGGCCTGATAGGTGATGTTTCCAATTCTGGAACCACCTATTATCAGACCAAACAATCCCTTATGGTGTCTGGTTGTAAGTCAACCTTATTAGACAAGCTATCCTAGGGGTAGCATGGACTAAGCAGCCTAAAGGCTTAACTTAAGAGGTCGTGTTAAGCGAGCTGTTTTACCACATACAATCCTGTAATATCAAATGAAAGGACACCACACAAGTATATATTATAAAAATATATGTGTTTATTACTAAAAACAATCCCTAGTATTCTTTATGAATAAAGGGGCACAAGTGTTAAATCAAAAGCACTGTTTAAACATACAAGTTGCACAATTATGGATGAGGGCGGGTGGCCACTCAAACCATATACTAAACAAGTGGTATAAGAGATGCCACTCGAGCAGTGGTTAGACCTAGGGCCTAGGGAATCGCTGGGAGCAGTCAGGACAAGCAATGCTGAAGTCGGGAATGGCCCTCGGGATTCGGGAGATGTGCGGAAAGCGCACGCATGCACCAATGTTAACCAATGGTGCGTAAAAGTCATAAAGTTAAAGTTTAAGGACACTTCCGCTGGACCTAGAGGAACAAAACTTAACACACAGACCCTCGAGATGTGCACCAGTGTGGGAACACCGGCGGAGCAAAGTTACCTCACCCACAGGAAGTGGGTGCACAGGGTCGAAGTGGCGTCGGGTTTTGACACGCAGGCTCTTGGTGCTTGAAGCTGAAAGGGCTGCAGGCGGGTTGAAGATGAAGTGTCCGGTGGAGTCCAAGGGTGGACTCAAGTCGAAGGGTACCTGAAAGCAGAGGGGACAGAGTCTGGGTCACTCAGCAGTGACCAGGGTGGAACCAGGACGGAACCAGGCAATGTCGGGCGCAATCAGGTGGTCGTCGAGGAGCTTCTCTCTGCTGTCACGTGGGCTCTGGGGCAGCTGCGACGTCCAGGAGCAGGTCACAATCTGTCCCACGCAGGCTCTCACCGTCGGTGCAGTCGGCTTCAAGTTTGGAGCAAACAACACTTGGCAAGAGCAATCCACGCGGGATCGGAAGATTGCTTCTCACTCGGACCAGGACGGTCAGAGTCAGGGCTCCTTTTCAGGGGAGCTGGTGTGGATCTGGAGCAACCAGATTCACGAGTCTTCTTTGTAGTTTCGTCGGCACAGGGACCACTAGCCGGCTGGCAAGTGACCGGGCCAACGCGTTGAGCCAAATGGAGCAGAAGGGCCCCACGCAGCACTCGTCGAGTGTGGAGGGCTGAACTTCGGCTCAGGAGTAGCTCAGGGTTGGGGATTCTCAAACCCCGGTGCACAGCTTCGAGGGTCACTCGTGGGCTGCACGGTCAGCGTCTCGTGGTCAATTCAAGATGGCGTGCCCCACGCTTCCGGTCGCCTCCACGGGTCTCAGCTCTGCAGGGACTGTAGATCGGGCTGTTGGAAGGCAGGCAAGCTTGATCTCATCGATCTCAGTCGCTCGAGTTCCGGCGGGAACTGCAACTAAGTAGACGTCGAGGGCTGGATGGTGCCTGCTGCTGCAGGGTGGTCACTCCTTGACCACAAGGGAGATTCCTCGGGCTTCCACGTTGAGATGGAGGTCCAAGGGTCCAGAGTTTCGTTTCTAATGTTTCTTCCAGGAAATCTGATGTGCATTGGCACTGCTCCCACTCTTATTCCAATCTGGGGGGCGTGATTACCTGCTAGGTCCCCCCCTATGGGTGGGACCCAGGAAGGGGGTGGATACACCCCTTTCCTTTGATCCAGGCCGCCCTGGCACGAGGGCTGGAGTGCCCCAGAACCGGTTTGGCCGGATTATGCAAGGGGCAGCCTTGTGCGCCCCAGGCAGTGTCTGGTTTCTTTCAGACCTCCCTGCTACAATCCACTATCTCCTGTCTGGAGGGCGGTGACACCCTCCTGTGACAGGAAACCCTTTGTCCAGGACCCATTTGGCCGAGTTTCGGTCAGCTGCAGGGGTCCAGACATTTGTCTGTGGCAGAGGCATCCATTTTGTGGATCTAAGGTCTTTGGAGAAATTAACCGCATTACAGTAAAGGAACATGTCTTACCCCTCTAGAGGGGTGGAATGCTATCCCCGTCGCCAGAACTGGCGAGGGGATAGTATTCCAAATCGTATGACACCTTACACGACATGTTTTGATAAAGCCAAACCAAAGTTGCTATTTAACCGCGAGGATTATAAGGCACTTAAGAGTATATGGTATGGCATTATCCTGAAACAGCTTAGGGAGTTGTTCCCGACAGCTGCAGACAGGCTCAGCTCATGCTAGAGCTCCATCTCACATAAAACCACGCACTCTGCCTCCAGGATTGATGAGGCCTTCCATAGGAGTGGCTCACAGGTTTACATGTGTCCAGATATAGGTTTAGATATAGGTATACTATATCTAAGCAAGGGGTGCTTACACCACCTTACCCCAGCTGAGTGATCAGCCAGTTGTGTCAATTTAAGAACCAGCCAGGGGTGGCAAAAGATATGCTGCAGCCCCTGGTAGGCCTTGGTGGCCCCTATGCCCTGGGCACCTATAGTGCATTATACAGGGGCTGACAAGGAGTCCATTTCCAATTGGTATGTGCCTATAGCACATGTGTCAGTAATTTAGTGAGAGAACAGCAGGCTGGGGGTCTGATCAGCAGGACCACAGCCTCAGTAGTCGAAAACCAGTGAAGCAAAAAGCAAAAATTTGGGGTGACCATAGGATAGCAGACCCTACTCTCCTACACAACCCCCCCCCAAACGCAGGGACATTAAACTAACCTTGACCAGATAAGTCTTCATGTTCTAAGTGGAAGTACCTGGAGAGACCATCTGCATTACCATGGTCAGTCCCTGGGCGGTGCTCCACTGTAAAGTCCATCCCCTGTAGGGAAATGGACCACCTGAGCAGTTTGGGATTTTCACCCTTCATCTGATTAAGCCATAAGAGGGGCTTATGGTCTGTCTGCACCAGGAAGTGAGTTCCAAACAAGTAGGACCTCAACTTCTTTAATGCCCAAACCACAGCAAAGGCCTCCCTCTCAATGGCTGACCAACGTTTCTCTCTGGGAGTCAGCCTCCTGCTAATGAAAGCAATAGGCTGGTCTTGACCATCTTGATTAAGTTGTGAGAGCACAGCTCCCACCCCCAACTCAGAAGCATCTGTCTGAACAATGAACTGTTTGGAGTAGTCAGGACTCTTCAGGATAGGTGCAGAGCACATGGCCTTCTTCAGGTCATCAAATGCCTTTTGACAGCTAACTGTCCACTGAACCTTTTTTGGCATCTTCTTGGATGTCAAGTCATTTAATGGTGTCACTATAGACCCATAGTTTTTCACAAACTTTCTGTAATACCCAGTCAGGCCCAAGAAGGCTCTGACTTGTGTCTGGGTAACTGGAGGAGCCCAGTCCTGTATGGCCTGGATTTTGCTTTCCAGTGGCTGAACCTGGCCTCCACCTACTAGGTGGCCCAGGTATACAACCTTACTCTGCCCTATCTGGCACTTAGTGGCCTTGATAGTTAGGCCTGCCTTTTGCAGGGCCTCCTAAACTTTCTTCAGGTGGATCAGGTGATCCTCCCAGGTGGAGCTAAAGACAGCAATATCATCTAGATATGCTGCACAAAAGTCATCCAACCCAGTAAGGACTTGGTTCACCAACCTTTGGAAAGTGGCAGGTGCATTCTTCAAACCAAAGGGCATTACCACAAATTGATAATGTCCACTAGGGGTAGAGAATGCTGTTTTGGCTTTTGACTCCTCAGCTAATCTGATTTGCCAGTAGCCAGCTGTCAGATCAAATGTGCTCAGAAACTTGGCAGAAGCCAATCTGTCAATGAGCTCATCTGCTCTTGGAATGGGGTGAGCATCTGTCCTAGTGACAGCATTGAGACCCCTGTAGTCCACGCAAAATCTCATTTCTCTCTTTCCATCTTGGGTATGAGGTTTTGGCACAAGGACTACTGGGCTGGCCCATGGGCTCTCTGATGGCTCAATCACTCCAAGCTCTAACATCTTTTGCACCTCAGCCTTGATGCAATCCCTGACATGGTCAGGTTGCCTGTAGATTTTATTCTTCACAGGCAGACTGTCACCAGTGTCCACTACATGGGTACACCAGTCAGTCTGGCTGGGTGTGAGTGAAAACAAATGCCTGTGGGCCTGCAAAACTTGTCTGCAGTCCATCTGTTGCTGGTCAGTGAGGCTGCCTGCCAAGGCTACTCCATCAACTGAACCATCATCAGGGTTCTGAGAAAGCAGGTCTGGGAGAGGGTCACTCTCTTCCTCCTGATCCCCATCTGTGGCCATGAGCAAGCTCATGTCCTCCCTGTCCACAAATGCTTTCAAGCGATTCACATGGATTACCCTGTGAGGGCTCCTGGGGGTTCCAAAGTCCACCAAGTAGGTGACTTCTCCCTTCTTTTCAATGATAGGATAGGGTCCACTCCATTTGTCCTGGAGTGCTGCTGGAGCCACTGGCTCCAGTACCCACACCTTCTGTCCTGGTTGGAACTCTACCAGTACAGCCTTTTGGTCATGCCAAGCTTTCTGCAATCAATTCTTGGCTGGCCTCCGGGTTTTTGGATGCTCTTTCCATGTATTCAGCCATCCTGGAGCGGAGACCAAGTACATAGTCCACTATGTCTAGTTTGGGCTTTTTGAGAGGTAACTCCCATCCTTCCTTCACCAAACACAATGGACCTCTCACAGGGTGGCCAAACAAAAGTTCAAAAGGGCTGTAGCCAACCCCCTTCTGTGGGACCTCTCTGTAAGCAAAGAGCAGGCAGGGTAAAAGAATGTCCCATTTCCGCCTGAGCTTCTCTGGTAATCCTTTTATCATGCCTTTAAGGGTCTTGTTAAATCTCTCCACAAGCCCATTGCATTGTGGATGATATGGGGTGGTAAACTTATAGTTTACTCCACATTCCTTCCACATTGCTTTCAGATAGCTGGACATAAAATTGGTGCCCCTATCTGATAACACCTCCTTTGGGAAGCCCACTCTTGAGAAAACTGCAATGAGGGCTTTTGCCACCACAGGTGCTGTGGTGGTCCTCAGGGGAATAGCCTCTGGATACCTGGTGGCATGATCCACTACCACCAGTATAAACCTGTTCCCAGATGCTGTTTGGGGGTCCATTGGACCCACAATATCAATTCCAACTCTTTCAAAGGGAACCCCCACCACAGGTAGTGGTATTAGGGGGGCCTTTGTTGTGCCACCTGACTTACCACTGGCTTGGCAAGTGACACAGGAGCGACAAAACTCCTTGACATCCTCTGACATGTGAGGCCAGTGAAAGTGTGAAACAAGCCTGTCCCACGTCTTGTTCTGGCCTAAGTGTCCTGCAAGGGGAATATCATGGGCCAAGGTAAGAAGGAACCCCCTAAACTGCAGAGGTATGACCAACCTCCTGGTCATGCCAGGCTTGGGGTCTCTAGCCTCTGAGTAAAGGAGTCCATCATCCCAATACACAGTATGGGTACCTTGGGCATCCCCAGCAGCCTCAGCAGCAGCCTGCTGTCTGAGGGGTTCAAGGGAAGGGCAATCTAATTGAGCCTGCCTCAGGTCTGCCCTTGAGGGTCCCCCTGTCCCCAGAAACTCAACCTGGTCAGGTTCAAGCTCCTCAGAGACAGTCTCCTCTTGGACTGCAGAATCAGTTTCCTCTGAAACTTGATCCTCAACCTGGGGCAAGGTGGAAGGCTGAGCCTTTCCTCTCTTGCTCCTTCTCTTGGGTTGTGGTTGGTCTATTGTTTCAAGATCCACCACTGGTTCAGGAAGGCACTTCTTAGCCTGAGCCCTTGTCATGGCAAGGACATGCTCTGAAATCCCTAGCATTTCTGCATGAGTCCTGTACTCCACTTCTGACCATGCTGAGCTTTCAAGGTCATTGCCTAACAGACAGTCTACTGGTAGGTCTGCACTCACCACAACTTTCTTTAGGCCATCAACCCCTCCCCAGGAGAAGTTCACAACTGCCACACTATGGGAAGTAGTGGAGTTGCTGGCATTGGTCACTAGGTAGCTCTCACCTAGTACAATCTGTCCAGGGTCCACAAAGCCAGGTGTCACCATTGTGACACTGGCACATGTGTCCCTGTAGGCTTGAGCCAGTTTCTCATTAATTAAGGGAGTCTGCCTGTATTTGCCCAGGTTACTGGGGCTTACTGCAGTGGGCAACTCAATGTCCACATCATACAGGAGAACTGCCTGTGTAGGGATTCTGACTAGGCCAGATCCTACTTCAATACCCAGGGTCAACCCAGCTACACCCTTGGACTGTGTTCCACCACTGCTTACTGTACTTGGGGTTTCAGTTGCTTTAGGAGCTGTAGTGGTGGGAACTGGATTTGCCTTGGTGCACTCACTGCCCCAGTGTGAAACTGATTTGCAGGTATTACACCAAGGTGTCTTTGGACCTTTGTTCTTCTTCTTCTTGTTTCCATTTTGGGAACCACCCTCCTTACTATTAGTTTGGGGGCCTGAAGACTTCTGGTCTTTTTTCTTTATCTTTCTGATTCTGATTACCACCCTTCTGGTCTGTTTTCTTCTGGTCACCACCTTGGTTCTGGGGTTTCTGTTTAATCCTTGTTCTGACCCATTTGTCTGCCTTCTTTCCCAATTCTTGGGGAGAGGTCAGATCAGAGTCAATAAGGTATTGATGCAACAGCTGGTTTGTACAGTTATTAAGGATCTGTTCTCTCATCATAAGATTGTACAATCCTGTATAGTCTGAAACTTTACTTCCCTGCAACCAACCCTCCAAAGCCTTAGTGGCACACTCAACGAAATCAGTCCAGTCTTGAGTCTGTGCTTTTTGGGTGTCTCTGAACAACAACCTGTATTGCTCAGTGGTTAGGCCAAACCCTTCAATAAGAGCACTCTTCAAGACAGTGTAATTTTTGGCATCCTCAGGTCTAACTGTGAGGAGCCTGTCCCTCCCTTTCTCAGAAAAGGAGTACCATAAAATTGCAGCCCACTGATCCTCAGGAACCTGCTGTACCATGCAGGCTCTCTCAAGAGCAGTCATCCATTTGTGGATGTCATCCCCTTCTTTAAAGGGGGGCACAATTTTTGTCAGGTTTCTATTGTCATAGCCCCTGTCTTTTTCTCTTGGAAATTTGCTGCCACCAGTGGCATCTAAGCCACTTAATTTCTGCTCTCTTGCCAAGGCAAGTTTAGCTTGAGCTAAGGTAAGTCTAGCTTGACTCAGGGCTACCTCCTCTCTCTCTATTTGGAGTTTGACAGCCCTCATTCTAGCCCTATGCTCAGCTTTCTGAGAAGCAGTCATGCCTCTCTCTGATTCTCTGGAGGCACTAGAAATATGAGAGTCCCCTGAGGGAGATCTCACTCTTCTGTTGCCTGGGAGAATCCCATTGTGGGTTCTGGGGAGGTGCTGGCCCTCTCCATTCCCCAGTAGGTCCAAGTTGGCCTGGCTAAGCCTGGCAACTGGAACCTGGCTACCCCTCTGATCCTGATCTTCTAAGTCCTCAACTTCTGAGTCCTCTTCCTCCTCCTCTTCTTCTTCCTCATCTTCCTCCTGAGGGGGATCAGTTACAGGGGGGTTCCCTCCATTTCCTGTTTCTAGGGAAGCTACCTTTGCCCTTTCTAAGTCATCCTGCTCTAGGATTTCTACCAGGATTTGGCAGGTGGGGCTTCTGCCCCTTTTTAACCCTCTTGCTTTGCACAAGGCAATCAAGTCTCTTCGGGTTAGTTTGTCATATCCAAAAGTTGCCTGGGTAAGGTCAACTGTCACAGGAGTAGACCCTGAGGCTTTTCCTGTGTCAGACATGGCTGCTAGTGAGGTGTAAGTGGTGCACTTACCTACACTAAGTGTTTTCCTACTGTACCTTGCTAGTGAGTTGTAGTCAGGGTGTGCTAATCCCTTTAATCTACAACTACTAAGTTCAGTAGAACTTAATATGCTAAGCTTTTGATTTATATGTACCTAGAGGTACTTGATGTGATCTTTCAATTTGATACAAAGATTGCAATGGTAAAACAACAGCAAGCTCAAATCCGCACCGCTGCTCACCAATGTGAGAAGTTGGCCTGATAGGTGATGTTTCCAATTCTGGAACCACCTATTATCAGACCAAACAATCCCTTATGGTGTCTGGTTGTAAGTCAACCTTATTAGACAAGCTATCCTAGGGGTAGCATGGACTAAGCAGCCTAAAGGCTTAACTTAAGAGGTCGTGTTAAGCGAGCTGTTTTACCACATACAATCCTGTAATATCAAATGAAAGGACACCACACAAGTATATATTATAAAAATATATGTGTTTATTACTAAAAACAATCCCTAGTATTCTTTATGAATAAAGGGGCACAAGCGTTAAATCAAAAGCACTGTTTAAACATACAAGTTGCACAATTATGGATGAGGGCGGGTGGCCACTCAAACCATATACTAAACAAGTGGTATAAGAGATGCCACTCGAGCAGTGGTTAGACCTAGGGCCTAGGGAATCGCTGGGAGCAGTCAGGACAAGCAATGCTGAAGTCGGGAATGGCCCTCGGGATTCGGGAGATGTGCGGAAAGCGCACGCATGCACCAATGTTAACCAATGGTGCGTAAAAGTCATAAAGTTAAAGTTTAAGGACACTTCCGCTGGACCTAGAGGAACAAAACTTAACACACAGACCCTCGAGATGTGCACCAGTGTGGGAACACCGGCGGAGCAAAGTTACCTCACCCACAGAAGTGGGTGCACAGGATCGAAGTGGCGTCGGGTTTTGACACGCAGGCTCTTGGTGCTTGAAGCTGAAAGGGCTGCAGGCGGGTTGAAGATGAAGTGTCCGGTGGAGTCCAAGGGTGGACTCAAGTCGAAGGGTACCTGAAAGCAGAGGGGACAGAGTCTGGGTCACTCAGCAGTGACCAGGGTGGAACCAGGACGGAACCAGGCAATGTCGGGCGCAATCAGGTGGTCGTCGAGGAGCTTCTCTCCGCTGTCACGTGGGCTCTGGGGCATCTGCGACGTCCAGGAGCAGGTCACAATCTGTCCCACGCAGGCTCTCACCGTCGGTGCAGTCGGCTTCAAGTTTGGAGCAAACAACACTTGGCAAGAGCAATCCACGCGGGATCGGAAGATTGCTTCTCACTCGGACCAGGACGGTCAGAGTCAGGGCTCCTTTTCAGGGGAGCTGGTGTGGATCTGGAGCAACCAGATTCACGAGTCTTCTTTGTAGTTTCGTCGGCACAGGGACCACTAGCCGGCTGGCAAGTGACCGGGCCAACGTGTTGAGCCAAATGGAGCAGAAGGGCCCCACGCAGCACTCGTCGAGTGTGGAGGGCTGAACTTCGGCTCAGGAGTAGCTCAGGGTGGGGGCTTCTCAAACCCCGGTGCACAGCTTCGAGGGTCACTCGTGGGCTGCACGGTCAGCGTCTCGTGGTCAATTCAAGATGGCGTGCCCCACGCTTCCGGTCGCCTCCACGGGTCTCAGCTCTGCAGGGACTGTGGATCGGGCTGTTGGAAGGCAGGCAAGCTTGATCTCGTCGATCTCAGTCGCTCGAGTTCCGGCAGGAACTGCAACTAAGTAGACGTCGAGGGCTGGATGGTGCCTGCTGCTGCAGGGTGGTCACTCCTTGACCACAAGGGAGATTCCTCGGGCTTCCACGTTGAGATGGAGGTCCAAGGGTCCAGAGTTTCGTTTCTAATGTTTCTTCCAGGAAATCTGATGTGCATTGGCACTGCTCCCACTCTTATTCCAATCTGGGGGGCGTGATTACCTGCTAGGTCCCCCCCTATGGGTGGGACCCAGGAAGGGGGTGGATACACCCCTTTCCTTTGATCCAGGCCGCCCTGGCACGAGGGCTGGAGTGCCCCAGAACCGGTTTGGCCGGATTATGCAAGGGGCAGCCTTGTGCGCCCCAGGCAGTGTCTGGTTTCTTTCAGACCTCCCTGCTACAATCCACTATCTCCTGTCTGGAGGGCGGTGACACCCTCCTGTGACAGGAAACCCTTTGTCCAGGACCCATTTGGCCGAGTTTCGGTCAGCTGCAGGGGTCCAGACATTTGTCTGTGGCAGAGGCATCCATTTTGTGGATCTAAGGTCTTTGGAGAAATTAACCGCATTACAGTAAAGGAACATGTCTTACCCCTCTAGAGGGGTGGAATGCTATCCCTGTCGCCAGAACTGGCGAGGGGATAGTATTCCAAATCGTATGACACCTTACACGACATGTTTTGATAAAGCCAAACCAAAGTTGCTATTTAACCGCGAGGATTATAAGGCACTTAAGAGTATATGGTATGGCATTATCCTGAAACAGCTTAGGGAGTTGTTCCCGACAGCTGTAGACAGGCTCAGCTCATGCTAGAGCTCCATCTCACATAAAACCACGCACTCTGCCTCCAGGATTGATGAGGCCTTCCATAGGAGTGGCTCACAGGTTTACATGTGTCCAGATATAGGTTTAGATATAGGTATACTATATCTAAGCAAGGGGTGCTTACACCACCTTACCCCAGCTGAGTGATCAGCCAGTTGTGTCAATTTAAGAACCAGCCAGGGGTGGCAAAAGATATGCTGCAGCCCCTGGTAGGCCTTGGTGGCCCCTATGCCCTGGGCACCTATAGTGCATTATACAGGGGCTGACAAGGAGTCCATTTCCAATTGGTATGTGCCTATAGCACATGTGTCAGTAATTTAGTGAGAGAACAGCAGGCTGGGGGTCTGATCAGCAGGCCCACAGCCTCAGTAGTCGAAAACCAGTGAAGCAAAAAGCAAAAATTTGGGGTGACCATAGGATAGCAGACCCTACTCTCCTACATCGTCGCACAACACATACTTTGTATGTTGTAATAAAGGATACTATCAATTGCCTGTTGGGTGGTCCGGGGTATGTTACATATCATTTTTATTACCCCCTGTGTTTTTTAGCACCTGCGTCATATCACCTTGACCTAAAGTTGTTCAATGATATTTCCAAAAGCAGAAATAGGAGGACAATAAGTATAGATTATGTTGACCCGACTGACACTGCTCTACAACAATATGTTGATTTCAACTTGGGCTTATTTTTCTTTGTGGGTGCTGCATTGAATCGCAGAAAGATCAGAAAATTGACTCGTACTGTGAAAGCTGTCACCAATCAGACAGCCATGGCACTTGGGAACATTACAGAACTGCAAATTGCAAGAATTGTAACACTCCAAAATAGGATGGTGCTTGATGTGATATTAGCTGATCGAGGTGGTGCAAGTTGCATCATTGGTAGCAGTTGCTGCGTCTTCATCCCAGACCACTCACCTTCAGTTTATGATGCAATCTCAAAACTGCATAAAATTGCTGCAGAAATCCACACAGAGACTGGTACATGGACATTTTCAAGTTGGATATGGACACTCTTTACCGCCTGGGGTCGGAAGCTACTGACCATCCCATGTATAATAATTGCAATACTATTTACATGCTGTACTTATATACTATGTAGTCCTATGCTTTGCTCCATGTGCATCACTGCTTGTATACCTGTTGGAAAACATGTAGCAGATATAAAAACACAGACAATGTTGAACAAAGAAATTACTGAGATGATGAACATCAATAAACAGGATGCATATCTAGATTACCCCAGATAAACAAATGTCTTCAGCTAATGCTGAAAGGGTCATCTGTTGTAATTTAGCAGCGATTAGGTTAAGCATTAGCAGAAGACATCTTGTATTTAGAGACTATCTTGTCCGTTCTGTGGAATCCATTTTGTATTTCTGTCAGCCATTTTGTTTGCCATGTGCGCTGTCCTACCTTCATGTTAATTGCTCATGTATTCTGCCTAGAGACAAATTATATTTAGCTTCTGCCACTCCACGCATGCTCAGAAGAGCTTGCAGCTGTCCCAAGAATGTAACTGTCAATTTCAGTTTATTTTTATTATGATTTGGAATTCCATGGAATTCCACATAAAATACAGAATAAAAACAGCTTTTTCATACAAAGCAAAAAGATAAAAAACAATTTCACAATTACACCTATCGATACAATATAATTAGCCTCGTAAATCTGGTTTACTAAAAAAACATCAGTTGTTAAAATACAAAAATTAATACCTCATTTTCACTAAATTTCAACTGCGAGGGTAAGTAATCTAATACGTCACATTGAAGGGCAAAAGTATCATATCAATCGGCTTTTAGTCTAAAAAAACATCGGTTATCAGCAAAGACAAACATTTCGAAAGACAAAGGGTGTTAAAAAAGTTTTTTTGTTAGGAGATGAACTTGTCAAGAAGAGAATCAAAAAAAGCAGCAATTATTTTCAACAGTACTAACTAAAGTGCTAATGCATTAATTAAAGTGCAAATGTTTTACTAGTACTTTGTAATGCAACACACATAGTTAATTAACATTCCCACAAATATGATCTGAAGCAGTAAGGGTTGAATGGTATTATTATTTTTAACGGTCTAACAAAGTGCCAATAGTGCTTCAATAAAATACTGATACAAAAAATGATTACACACATATTTTTTAAAATATCTACAATTCACCCATACCCATTCATTTTTCTTTTAATAAACATTTAAAAATTCTTTAAAAAAGCTGAACATTTTAAAACACATCAGTTCGGATGGGGGGAACATAAGAAAATTGCGGGCCTGTTCTGCCGTTGCAATATTATACTGTAAAAAACCATGCCTTAAATAATTACGGCGAATTAGATGGAGTGCTGGACACACTATCAGGACATGATTAAGGTCTTGTACACCGCCATTGCATAGATTACAACGTCTTTCATTTTTGGGGATACCCTCCCAAGCACCTGTCACAATCCTCAAAGGAAGCATGTTCAATCTCAGTAATAGGAGCACGCGGCGTGCTCCATGATACAGGTTCCAAAATACATATGGCTGAGGTTTTTTGACAATAAAGCTCCCCATAATGCAATCTAGCCTTCCATTCGCATTACATGTTTGCTGATCTCTTCTACTTGAGATCATATACATAGATTTTTTAATAATAAGCTTTAGAGCTGATTTATCTAAACGGAGTACTTCTTCAAAATCAAGATCAAAAATACTTAAAGATTTTAAATAATTTCAAAAAATTACACTTTTCTTTAGCAGATTAACAAAAATTTCCTTAAACAATGCAGCCCTTAATAGATTCTCCTGCCCATTCTGCAGAGCCTTACACCACCGCAAACACGCTGCCATCGAAAGCACATATGTAGAAGGGAGGCCAAATTCAAGTCTAAGAGCTGCAATGGGCACAGAATAATTTAGATTACATATTTGGCGCCAAATTTTTCCTTCCACCTTCTCAAACATTGCCCACTCACCTTCATCTATTGTTTCAATTGCATAGTTTAGAGTCGGAGGAATCTTTATTTTATATACTGCAATAGTGTGAGAAAAATGTCTTTTTCCACATTGCAAGTAAAGGCGATTAATACCAGATGCTTGCGAGATGGCTTTACTTTTGCAATGGTCCAAATGTCTCTTAGCAGAGCACCTATTTGTAAAAAATTTCCTAAGTACTGATAAAATGTTACTATTTCCATTCTTTCATCTCCTAAAAACCATTTCAAGTTTGGTCTATCAGTCCGGATGTGTTTACTCCAACTAGCTAACTGTTAGCTCCTCCCACTTGTCGACTGTGCATTTTCTGTATGAGCTTGTATGTACCTAAAATCAGCAGTTTGTACTTGTACCACCTTCATTTGAGCCCCTGTGTGGGTATAAAAGGGCCCAGCTCCTTCCAGTCAGTGTGCTACCTCATACACGACCGAAGGGTGTTGTGTGAATGTAGTTCCACCTCATGAGGTTTAATAAACTTTGTTTTTTCTATTCCAGTTTCTGTGTCAACTTCTTCCTATTGGTCTAAGGACTCTGTGCAGAGAAGGGAGAGCCCCTAGCACTGGTAGGCCTTGCTGAGGCCCACTACTACAGCATGTGTGCCTGATTTTACTATTAATTGACATAGGCCTCAGCCACATTGGAAGTAGTACCATGACTTTGACCTAGCACTCGTAAAAAATAATCAGCAGGGTTTTGGTCTTTCGCCGGCCAGTGCACATTGGTGTAATCGTATTCCTGTAATCATAAACCCCGCCTCTCAATGTGAGGAGGCATCTTGGCTTTAGTATTGCCAAAGTTCGTAAGCAGAGCTTGATGGTCACTAACAAGAGTCAAATGTTTTCCATGCAGGAACACATGGGAATGGTCACAAGCCCAAACAACAGCTAAGCTTTATTTTTCAGGTTGTGAATAGGCACGCTCAGTCTGTGAAAAATGTCTGCTAGCGTGAGCCACAATATGTAGCTTTGGATCAAAGTGGGCCACTTCATTGGTGTTCTCGATTGCATGTTTGATTTTCTTGAAACTTTGTTTGCATTCATGTGACCATTGAAATGAAGCATTTAATTTTGTTCAGTCTGTCAGTGGAGCACTTACTGAGGCAAAATATCGTATATATCTGGAGCAGTAACTTGCCTTGCCAAAAAAAGAGCATAGCATAGTTACTTATTGAGACGGGTACGTAGCTCACAACAGTAGTATTTTAGCTGGACCTGGAGTCATTCTCCATCTGAGAAAATATGGCCAAAGAACTTTAGTTTACTTTTGTTGAACTCACAACTTTCTGCATTTAAAGTGAGACCCGCATTAGTAAGTTAGTTAGTATGTAGACGGCACACTTGTGTAAGAGCTTCATCATGTTCTTTGCGTGTGGCCCCAAAAACAAGTATATCATCACTGTAATTGACATTTGTGACACGCTGTATTATGCGTCTAATGACATCTTCAAACACTTCAGCAGCTGATGACACTCCAAAACGTAATCGTTTATATCTGAATAAACATGTGCAGAAAAGATAGTAATGCACCTGCAATTTTTTTCCAGTTCCAATTGATGATACCCTTTGTTCAGATCAAGGCGAGAAAAGACTTTAACACCATTCAGCTGGGTGATCACATCGGCAATGTGTGGCTCTAGATGTCATTCTCGTCCAATGTGTGGCTCCGGAGGTCGTTCTCGTTCAATGTGTGGCTCTGGATGTCATTCTCGTTCAACGTGTGGCTCTGCATGTCGTTCTCGTCCAATGTGTGGCTCTGGAGGTCATTCTCATTCGATGTGTGGGGCTGGATGTTATTCTCATTCAATGTGTGGCTCTGGAGGTTGTTCTCATTCAATGTGTGGCTCTTGATGTCGTTCTCGTTCAATGTGTGGCTCTGGATGTCGTTCTTGTTCAATGTATGGCTCTGGAGGTCGATCTCGTCCAATGTGTGGCTCTGGATGTCGTTCTTGTTCAATGTGTGGCTCTGGAGGTCATTCTCGTTCAATGTGTGGCTCTGGAGGTCATTCTTGTCCAATGTGTGGTTCTAGATGTTGTTCTCGTTCGATGTGTGGCTCTGGAGGTCGTTCTCATCCAATGTGTGGCTCTAGAGGTTATTCTTGTCCAATGTGTGGCTCTGGATGTTGTTCTCGTCCAATGTGTGGCTCTGGAGGTTGTTCTCATTCAATGTGTGGCTCTGGATGTCGTTTTCGTTCAGTGTGTGGCTCTGGATGTTGTTCTCATTCAATGTGTGGCTCTGGAGGTCGTTCTCATTCAATGTGTAGCTCTGGATGTCATTCTTGTTCAATGTTTGGCTCTAGAGGTCGATCTCGTCCAAAGTGTTATGTTATGTTATGTTAATTTATTTCTTCTATAGCGCTCGGCTACTCCAGGGAGCATCCGGTGCTTTGGCGAAGAGTATCAGCAGGTAGAACAACAACAATAACAGCTAGAACACAGACAGAAAGAAGAGAAAAACTATTTAGTAAAAAGCCACGTTTTTAGGCCCTTCCTAAATACAAGAAGGCTGGTGGCCTGTCTCAGGGACAGTGGTAGTTCGTTCCAAGCCTTCGGGGCCAGGTAACGAAACGCCCGACCTCCCATTCTTACACGCCTAATGGCAGGAACTGACATCTTGGACAAGCAGGATGACCTCAAGGTCCTGCTGGGTCGATACAAGGAAAGGCGTTTCCCAATATACTTCGGGCCTATACCATGTAGAGCTTTGAAAGCCAGAGTCAGGCTTTTAAAGAGAATCCTCTTTGAAGTAGGTAACCAATGCAAGGTATTCAGTAAAACAGTGGCGCCTGCTCTTCTCGGGAGTCCATAGATGGCTCGGGCTGCCGAGTTCTGTACTACTTGCAAACGGGTCAAGAGGTATTTCGGTAGACCCAAAAAAAGAGCGTTTGCGTAGTCCAGTCGTGATCCAATCAAGGCCTGAACAATTGTTTTCCTGTGATGGAGTGACACTAAGGGAAGAAATTTTCTCAGCATCCGTAGAATGCCGAAACACTTTCCTGAAAGGCACGAAATGTGTGGCCCGAAAGACAGTTCACTGTCCACTATCACTCCCAGGTTCTTGGCCTTAAAAGACACACTGTCAGGAGGAAACATATCTTGTGGCCACCAAGATTTCCAATTAGGCTCGGGAGCGCATCCAAAAAAGAGCAACTCCGACTTGTCGGAGTTGCACTTTAGGCCATGACCTCTAAACCACTCAAAAACCGCACCAAGACTATCCCTAATCTGTATGCCATCAAACGTCCCGCCCCTGTCGCATGTGAATAGGAGCTGGGTGTCATCGGCGTAGGATATGATCTGGGCGCCAAAAGACTCCGCCACCACCGCCAGAGGGGCCATAAAGATGTTAAAAAGCATGGGGCTAAGAATGGAACCCTGTGGGACCCCAACCTCTAGCGGAGTCATATCGGCGGAGAAAGGGGGCGCCCAGATCGTTTGTCGGCGGCCGGCCAGGAAGGATTTAAACCAATTCCACACCGTTCCTCGAAGGCCACATTCCCAGAGTCTTAAAAGGAGGCCATCGTGAGGAATGGTGTAGAAAGCCGCCGACAAATCAAGCATAACTAACATGGCCTTTCCCCCAGAGTCAAGCACTTCCCTGATGGCATCAGTGACCTCGAGTAAGGCCGTCTCCGTGCTAAAATTAGCACAGAAACCGGATTGCGACGCGTGCAAAAGGTCGTTCCCTTCGATGAAACTGGAAATCGTCCTATGCACGTATCTCTCGGTCACTTTCGCCAATGCAGGGAGGAGGGAGATTGGCCTGTAGTTCGCATGAACGAGGGGGCCTAAGGTAGGTTTCTTGAGCAGTGGTAGGATCATGGCTCGCTTCCATGCCTGCGGAACCACACCTGTAGACAAGGAGGAGTTCAGAAGAGGGTTCAGCAGAGCATTTAAGGCAGGTGCCACTTTTCCCAGATATTTAGCCGGGCACAGGTCAAGTGGTGAGCCAGATTTCAAACCTGATAGAAGATCCAGAGATGTGTTAAGGCACATAGGAGGGAATTCAAAAAGAAAAGGGCCCTGACCCTCCGAAAGGGATGACGAAGGTGGAGGACTCAGATCCGGCTGTGGGCAGGAGTAAGATAGAGAGGCTTGAATAGTTGTAATTTTACTGACAAAAAAAGGGACTAGTTGTTTTAGCCAGGGTTCTGAGTGTGTATGAGTAGGGGTACACAAGGCAGAAGAAGTAAAATCTTGAACCACTCTTGCTCTGGATGTCGTTCTTGTTCAATGTGTGGCTCTGGATGTCGTTCTCATTCAATGTGTGGCTCCGGATGTCGTTCTTGTTCAATGTGTGGCTCTGGATGTCGTTCTCGTTTAATGTGTGGCTCTGGATGTCGTTCTCATTCAATCGCATTGTTAGCATGGCACACAGCACCTCCACTGTCCATTTTGAGCACTACCACCAAGAGTAAAACCCACGGCATAGGCCCATCTCTCAATAATATCATGCTTTAGGAGGGTCTTAAGCTCCATTTCAACTGCTTCCAGTAAACAAAATGCAATTTGAAGATATCTCTGAGCAACAGGTCGAACGTCCTCATTTATATGCAATTGTACTTTCATTGTTCTCAGTTTGTCTAAACCATGAAATAATGAGGGAAACTGATTCACTATCTCATGATGTGCATTCATATTGCAATTTACAGATATCAGTTCCATATCAGCAGCAGTATTGATGCCGAGTAAACAGGCACTTGATGACATACCTTGCAATACAGGAAATTGGTTAATGTTAATGTTAATGTTAATTGGAAATTTATTGAGCGCTCGTACGCCCGGAGGCTTCATGGCGCTATAGAAAATGAACCAAGCAGGCAGACAATAGAAGGAACTGTGCTATCAGTAGTGAGCTTGAGTGAAGAGCCAGGTTTTCAGAGAGTGTCTGAAACTGAGGATGTTATCGTTGAGTTTTATATGGAGGGGGAGAGAGTTCCAAAGACCTGCAGCAAGGTGGTCGAAACAACTGCCTCCAAGGCGTTTCCTTTTAAATGGGGGTACGATCAGAAGTGATTTATAGGTCGAACGGAGATGACGGGAAGGGCAGTATTTTTTTAATAGATCTCTGATGAATAAAGGGCCAGAGTCATTTAGAGACCTGAACAGTATGCACCCGGCCTTGAAGGCCACACGCTGCTCAACTGGCAACCAGTGAAGCTGTTTAAGGCCAGGTCTAATAGATTGCCTCCTAGGTATATTCAAAAGAAGCCTGGCGGCTTGGTTCTGAACAAGCTGGAGACGTTTGAGCTCTCCAATTTGTAGGCCAAGATAGAGACTGTTAGAAAAGTCAAGCCTGGACAGAACCAAGGAGATGACGATCTGTGCGAGGGCTGCTGAGGAAAAAAAACGATTTTTTTTATTTTCTTCAGTTGGAAGATACTGGAGGATACCACCGCTCCAACCTGTCTTTTTAGCGAGAGATCCTCGCTAATAAGGATACCTAGGCTCTTGACCACAGTTGATTTAGATGGGGGGACTCCCATGCTAATGGGCCAGAAGCTGGGGTTCCAACTAAGCGAGCTCTGTCCGGGCAAGACCAGCTCGGTCTTGCCCGGTCTTGTGTTTTCTTGTGTTTTGTAGTTGCCGTATATGACCCTTGACTTTTTAATGGTATTGATGCAGACCTTGTATATACTTTAATCTACGATGAAGTGAGACGCAGTACGACAGACATTTCATAATATTTCTCCTCAGGCATAATGTTTATTGAAACACCACCGTCGATAATATAACGTATCGAGCAACCATTCACCTCTAGTGTTATTTTAGGGCAATTTTGAATGACTTTTGTGGTTTTACTTGTCCACTTTTCTTCAACTCCTATTCTTCTATGCATGAGGCCAGTCCTACATCCGCACGTTTGTCTGATGTAAACACAGACATCACACATCCATCTTCTTCACTGTCACTTGATACTGTAATGGAAGAACTTTTAGATGAAGATTTAGATGACGATCTACTTTGTTTAGTGCTTGTTTGCCTCAGGTGATGTTGTCACTTGGCCTTGTGGGCATGCGTAGAACGTTGCATCTGGAACATTCTGACTGCCATTTTGTCTTTACGCCAGGACACACTTAGTTTTTGCGTTGACTTGCACACTGTCAGAAAATGGTTCACTTTCCTGGAACCTTTGCATACTTAACCAATGGTGGGATATTTACCAGCATATGCAAAGGAAAATCCACATCTGAAAAACTATTTCTTCTTCTTTGGAGACATCACTTTGTGTTCCTCAACCTTATGCTTTTCTTTACTCTTTTCATTCATGACTGACTCACTTGGAGCTCCACCGGCCTCTATGTCAGCAGCTTGTTTGTAGGCAACTTTCTCAGCACTAGCGGTCATCAGGACTCGCTCTAGACTTAGCTTTTCTCTAGCATTTGTAGTCTTAAGGAATTAGAAAGGCAGCCATCTATGACTCTTAGTCTTATAGCTTCTTTGTCGTTGAACTCATTGAATCAGCAATGTTTGATAAACTGTAGGCGGGGTTACAGGGACGACCTTGACACCAGGTGTTGCGGGCAAAGAAGGTTTTATTTTTAAGGTGCTTTTATACACAAATGTCTTTCTCCTCCTCTGGGTCAGGCGGTCTCGGGGTAATGTGCTGGGATCCGTGGTTGTTGCTTCGTCCGTTTCTTGATGGTATGTGGGGACGCTCTAGCGGGACTCCGACCAGCTCCGTGACATGTAAGAGACCAGAGAGAGAGGGAGGCCGTTACTGTTTGTTCTTCTCAGTCTATGCACCTTCAGGGACCGGGGTAGTGGGGGACAGCCCTAGTGTACAGCAGTGCTCATACGTCTTAGTGCAACGGTGGTCGAAGTGCGGTATAGGAGGTGAGGTACAGGGACGGAAGCGGGTAGTGGAAGGGGGGGGTCGGAGACACGTTAGGGATGAAACAAACAAGGGCTTTTTACACTATACTACACGTGAGCACTCCGGCTCCCCACCCAGGCTGCCCAACGCCGCCGTACCTGTGACAGCCACACTCCTCCCTCGGGAGTGTGGCACGGCGGTTCACGGGGTCGTTGGCCTCCTGGCTCTCCTCTCTCCACCGGCTCCACCTCGCCTCCTCGATGTTCCTCAGGGGTTTTTTCTTCCTCGGTTCCGTCCTTCTCTCCGCTTGTCTCCGTCTCGACTTCCTCCTTCCGCTCCTCCGGGGTGAAAACACACCCTCCGTACATCACATCCTGGCCTTTGACCATTCCGGTAGTGCTGACGTCCACAGGGGGCGGGTCCTCCTTCGCGGAATCGAACGCCCAGTTAAAGGGGCCCCTGTGATCGCCGTCCACGCTGCCGTTGCACTGATCGTTCCTCCAGGGGTCAGTCTGTAACGAAGGAGGAGGTTCAGGGTCAGAGGGGCACGGATTCCACCATTCCCCCGGGGTACGCTTTCCGACCTCACCCTCGTTACACTCCTCCCCCCCTGGATTCGCCCGCTCGGGGAGAATGGGCATTCTGGACAGGAAGTCTGCGTTGCCATTATCACACCCTTTCCTATGTGTAACTGTGAAGGCGAATGGCTGGAGAAATAAAAACCACCTCAGGATCCTTGCATTATGGGATAGGTTTTTGTGCATCCATTGCAAAGGGGCGTGATCGGAGTAGAGTGTGAAGGCTTTGCCCTCCAGGTAATACCTGAGCTTGTCCACTGCCCAACGTATTGCCAAGCATTCCTTTTCCACCGTAGGATACTTTTGTTCCCTTGGGTGTAGTTTTCGGCTCACGTACAGGATGGGGTGTTCGTGTCCGTCGGAACCCTCCTGAGACAATACCGCTCCTATGCCAGTGTCGGATGCGTCTGTTGCTAGGGAGAAGGGTTTCTCAAAGTCGGGAGAAATCAACACAGGGCTTGAGGTGATGGCCTCTTTCAGGGCCTGAAAAGCTGCATTAGCCTCATCTGAAGGTGGGTATGGCAGGGTATTCCGAACCTGCTTCTGTAGGAGGTTCGTCAAGGGTGTTGAGAGGGCAGCAAAGTTCTTGATAAAACGCCGATAATAGCCGATAAGGCCCAAGAACGCCCTTAATTCTCGCTTGGTCTTAGGGAATGGCGTTTTGGTGATTGCTTTTATCTTCTCTTCCTGGGGGGCTATTACTCCATCCCCCAGCATAAACCCCAGGTACTTCACCTTGGAATAGGCGGCTCTGGATTTCCGAGCATTCACATGTAGCCCGGCCGATTGCAGAGCACGAAGGACTCTGTCAACGTGGCTCAAGTGTGTTTCCCATGTAGGACTAAAGACGACTATGTCGTCCAAGTATACTGAGCTATACTGGTTATGGGGGGCCAACACGGTGTTCATCAACCTCTGGAATGTGGCCGGGGCTCCATGGAGCCCAAAAGGTAGCACGTTGAACTCGAATAGCCCGTCCTCTGTTGCGAAGGCCGTCTTGTGCCTATCTTCCTCCCGCAGAGGCACCTGCCAATACCCTTTGGTCAGGTCAAAAGTCGTGATGTAGCGGGCTTCCCCTATTCGCTCTATGAGCTCATCCACCCTTGGGATGGGAAACGCATCAAACGAGGAGATAGCGTTCAACGCCCTGAAGTCCATGCAAAAACGGGTTGACCCGTCGGGTTTTGGCACCATGACTATGGGTGAGGCCCAGTTACTTCTCGAAGGCCGAATCACCCCTAGTCTAAGCATGTCTTGTACTTCCTTTCTTACGTCGGCCCTTTTGGCCGCAGGTATACGATAAGCCCTTTGTTTGATGATTTGTCCCTCTTTGGTTTGTATTTGATGCTCCGCCATATGGGTGCATCCAGGGGTATCGGAGAACAATGGGGAAAAGGGGCGTAGGACTTCCATCAGTTCCTGTTTTTCTTTGTCATTTATCTCCGGATTGACTGGAAGTAGTTCCAAGGTCGACAGTTGTTGGCTTGACGGAAGGGCTAGATTGGCTGAACTGGGGGGGGGTCCTAGCCATTTTTTCAGGAGATTGATATGGAAGGTTTGTCTCCTTGATGGGGACAGTCGCACCCGATAGGTTGTGCGGCCGATGGTTTCTATTACCTTGTACGGTCCCTTCCACTCGCTCCTGAATTTTTGGGTGGATGATGGTAGGAGTACCAGCGCCCAATCGCCTATCTCTAGGGTTCTCCATTTTTTTCCTTTATCGTATTGATATCTTTGGCTGTTTTGTGCTTTTTCTAGGTTGGAATAGGCGAGATCCCGCAACTTGCCCAGGCGAGACCTTAACTGCTGGGTGTAGTCCAGTAGACTTCTCTGTTCTGCTGCTTCCTCACCCTCCCATGCTTCCCTGGTGATTTCCAGCAGGGATCTGGGCTGTCTCCCGTACAGAAGTTCGAACGGTGAAAACCCCAAACTGCTCTGGACTTGGGCTCTTACGACATAGAGGGCCAAGGGTAACACCCTATCCCAATCTTTAGCTTCGGTGTTCAACAGTTTTTTTAACGTGGTTTTCAATGTTCTGTTGTACCTCTCTACGAGGCCATCCGTTTGGGGATGGTAGGCGCTGGTGCGGATGTGGCGTAGGTCCAGTAACTTGCACACTTCTTGCATCATACGGGACACGAATGGGGTTCCTTGATCGGTGAGGATCTCCCTCGGAAACCCCACCCTCGAGAATAACTCCACTAATTTATCTGCCACATTCTTGGTGGTAGGCGCACTGATGGCGAAGGCTTCCGGGAACCTTGTGTTGTAGTCAACTACTACCAAGGCATATGTGTGTCCTCTGGCAGTGCGCGGCAAGGGACCAATGAGATCCATCCCCACCCTTTCCCAGGGATTGCCTATGACAGGTAAAGGTTGTAGGGGTACTGCAGGGGGTTTAGTAAGGTTCTTTTTTTGGCACACCTCACATTGTCTGCAATAGGTTTCCGCTTCCTTGTATATACCAGGCCAGTAGAACAGACGCAATATATTTTGGGTTGTTTTCTCGGTCCCACTATGCCCAGCAGTTAAGTGCGTGTGAGCATAAAACAGTATCTGCTCCCTGCAGTCTTTGGGTACCACTAGTTGACTTGGTTCTCCCGCCTTTCCTTCCCTGTAAAGTAGGTCTTTTTCTATCTTGAAACGGGGGTACGCTGTTGTCTGGGTATTCTGTGCCACGTGAGCCGCCTCCCACGCGTTTAAGAGTGAGGGATCGTTAGCCTGGGCGAACTTGAACCCCCTATCCAAGGCCCAGGGTTCTATCGACAGGTAAGCCCCTACGGGGCTGTCTCTCAGTTCTCTTTTGAACATAGACAGGAAGTCTGGATTATCCACTCCTATGATTAACTCTTCAGGCAAAGAACCCACCACTCCTACTTTTACCGTGCAGGGATCCCTACCCTTTGGGTGTAAGGTGATGCTGGCCAGGGGGTAGGGTTTCACGTCCCCGTGCACACACCTAATGTGCACTATTCCTTCATGGCCTATTTGAGCTGGGTGCAACAATCGCTCTTGGATTACAGATTGTCTACAACCTGAATCCAACAGGGCTTTCACTGGGTTCTGATTCACTAGGACTCTTACGTAAAACGAGGGTCCCATTTCCGCTGTGTACATCACGGCTCGGGGTATGTAGCCGACCTCCATGGGCTCCTCCGTAGGTTTCCTGTGGGGGCACATCCGTGCTATATGGCCCCATTCCCCACACTCGAAGCATTGAGGCCCTTTCAGGGGGGGTTCCGGCCGGTAGGGCCGAGGTTTGAGGGGCTCGGGTATTATCTTTCTTCTGTCCTGTTTTGGAGGCGGGACACTGGTCTTACCACCTTTTTCCATATCCCAAGGGAAGGACCGGGGGGCAGCCCTGGTGTAGTTGGCCGCCATCTCGATCGCCTGAGCAGCTGTCAGCCCTGAATGCTGTCGCAACCACCTCTGGGTGCCATAGGGCAAGGCCTCCATGAATTGTTCCAAGATAATACTGGTCATAACTTCTTCCTTACTTCTGCTACCTGGTCTCAGCCATTTTTCCGCCGCCATCTTGATCCTCAGGTACAGAGTTTTTGGATTTTCACCGGTGTTCCCCTTTTCCTTTCTAAACCTGAGCCTGTAGGCCTCTGCGTCCATCCCTAAGTGGTCCAGTATCACCTCTTTGACTTCATAATAGGAAGCGGTGCCCGAATGGTTGGCTACTTGATAGGCTGTTTGGGCCTCACCTGTCAGTAACGGGGCCAAGAAGAAAGGCCATTTCTCCTCTGGCCACCCACAAGCCCTAGCGGCCCTTTCGAAGTTGAGGAGAAAAGCATCGGGGTCTTCCCCCGCCACGTATTTTTGTAATGCCACTCCTGAGGGGTGTGGCCCTAGGGGTCTTCTATCAGCCATTGTTACTGTGCCTGGGGCTTGTACAGTCTTTTGAATGCTGTCCATTTGCTGGGTTATTGTGGTGCGAAACAGCTCCCTGTCGGCGTCTGCTGTGTTGATCTGTTGACCAATGGCCCACTCCAGCTTTTGTTGCCCGTCGATCAGGGTTTGAATCACCTGGTCCATTGCCATGGCCGGGTCCGTTGGGGAAGATCCCACTTCTGACACCAGTGTAGGCGGGGTTACAGGGACGACCTTGACACCAGGTGTTGCGGGCAAAGAAGGTTTTATTTTTAAGGTGCTTTTATACACAAATGTCTTTCTCCTCCTCTGGGTCAGGCGGTCTCGGGGTAATGTGCTGGGATCCGTGGTTGTTGCTTCGTCCGTTTCTTGATGGTATGTGGGGACGCTCTAGCGGGACTCCGACCAGCTCCGTGACATGTAAGAGACCAGAGAGAGAGGGAGGCCGTTACTGTTTGTTCTTCTCAGTCTATGCACCTTCAGGGACCGGGGTAGTGGGGGACAGCCCTAGTGTACAGCAGTGCTCATACGTCTTAGTGCAACGGTGGTCGAAGTGCGGTATAGGAGGTGAGGTACAGGGACGGAAGCGGGTAGTGGAAGGGGGGGGTCGGAGACACGTTAGGGATGAAACAAACAAGGGCTTTTTACACTATACTACACGTGAGCACTCCGGCTCCCCACCCAGGCTGCCCAACGCCGCCGTACCTGTGACAGCCACACTCCTCCCTCGGGAGTGTGGCACGGCGGTTCACGGGGTCGTTGGCCTCCTGGCTCTCCTCTCTCCACCGGCTCCACCTCGCCTCCTCGATGTTCCTCAGGGGTTTTTTCTTCCTCGGTTCCGTCCTTCTCTCCGCTTGTCTCCGTCTCGACTTCCTCCTTCCGCTCCTCCGGGGTGAAAACACACCCTCCGTACATCACATCCTGGCCTTTGACCATTCCGGTAGTGCTGACGTCCACAGGGGGCGGGTCCTCCTTCGCGGAATCGAACGCCCAGTTAAAGGGGCCCCTGTGATCGCCGTCCACGCTGCCGTTGCACTGATCGTTCCTCCAGGGGTCAGTCTGTAACGAAGGAGGAGGTTCAGGGTCAGAGGGGCACGGATTCCACCATTCCCCCGGGGTACGCTTTCCGACCTCACCCTCGTTACATAAACCTATCAAGCCTTTCTACAAATTCGTTGATCGGTTCACCAACGTTCTGTTTTTCGTGGCTGAAAATATATTGCTCATAATTAAAATTTGGCAATTGGGTTGAATTTTATATTGAGCGCCTCTTTGATTTAATGGTAAGAAGCCTCTTTAGCTTGTTGTAAATTCTTCATCAGTTGCTGTACTCCTTCACCTACAAGGTTCTTGAGGTATTGGATTATCTTTTTGTTATCTACTTCTTTCAGTGCATAAATGAAATCATCAAATGTTTCAATACAGGCAGTCCACAATGCGCCAATATTTTGTTTCTTGGCTGGATCAAATGGAAGCTGTGGTTTCAGGAATGCAAATGATGTTCAGGCGGCGTTTGATATGCGCTTAACTAAGCACCTTTTTACAATACAGGCTCTCTCACCGGACGCACAGCACCTTCTTCGTCTTTTACAGTGAGTACCTGTTTTGTCTATTGCAAGTGATCATCACCGTTAGAAATGGGGGTCTCTAGTTGTCAGAGGTAGGCATCTTTGTCCGAATAGGGACCCTTGCTTCTAGTCAGGGAAAGGGGTATACACTCCTAAAATAACCCCTGCTCACCCCCTTGTTAGCTTGGCACGAGCAGACAGGCTAATCTCAGTGGCAGTGTGTAAAGCATTTGTGAACACATACAGTAACACAGTGAAAACACTACAAATGGACACCACACCAGTTTAGAAAAATAAGTCATCTTTATCTAAACAAGACCAAATGGAACAAATTCCACAATACAGCATTAAAAATAAGACTTTCTAATGGTAGGAATAGTTCAGTTGTAAATGCAACACTTTTCCAACAAAGTACCTGGGATGCGTCACGCAAAACAAACAAAAGGGTAGCAGGGAAGGTGATGCGTCAGTTCTTTGCATCGGGGGAAGTGATGCGTCGGTTCCTTACTGCAGCGCAGGAGGTGTGATGCGTCGGTTCCTTACCGGTGCGGAGGGGATGCGTCGGTTTCTTCATGCGTTCCGGTTGCGATGCATCAAGATGGCGCTTCGATGCGATGCGACGATCCGGTGCGATGTGACAAAATGGTGGCGCGATGTGACGATCCGGTGCGATGCGTGCTCGTTTGCAGCCACACGGCAGGTACTGGGATGGTCTTCCCGGCCAGTGTGGATGCAGCGCCCTTCTTCCTGGTTGCTGGGCGAGGCGTCTGAACCAAGTGCAGATGAGGCACGCTTCTTCCCCGTGACTCTCTGATGCGCCGGTAATCGGTGTGGATGCGACACACTTCTTGTTGTTGGGTTGATCTTCCAGCTCCCAGTGACAAACAGTCTCTAGAGGTCCTAAACAGCAGCAGGCACCTCTTTGCAGGTTAGAATTCCCAGGAGGAAATTCAAGGGAGCTGGTTGCGAAGTATTTGTGTCCCTGAGACTTCAGACAGGAGGCAGCTCAGTTTCAAGCCGTTGAAGATCTTTTTCTTCAAGCAGGTGACAAAGCAAACAGCAAAGTCCTTCTTCTCCTTTCTTTGGCAGCAAGCAGCCACTGCAGGCCTCGCCTCAGACAGCAAACAGCACTGGGGCAGTATTCCTCCCCAGCTTATCCAGCTCTTCTCCTTGGCAAAGGTTTGCTCTTGATTTCCCAGAAGTGATCTAAAGTTCTGGGGTCTGGGTCCCCCTTCTTATACACCAAAATCTTTTGTTCTCTGAAGGCAGAGAGTGTCTGTACCCAGCCACAATCAGTTCTGTCCTCACTGGTGCAGCTTCCTGGCAGGAGGTAGAGACAGCATTGCTGAAGGCAGACCAGGTCCATTCAGGTGAAAAGCAAATCTCCTCCCCCTACTCTAAATTCAACCCAGGTCCCATTCAGCCCAGCCCTGACTCATCAGACTGCTGGAGCCACACCCTTCTCCCAGCTTCTGTCCCTCAGCCAGACATGCAATACACAAACCTAGCAGAGGCATACTGGTTGGTTAGGCAAGAAAATGCCCACTTTCTAAAAGTGGTATTTTCGAACACAGAATGTAAATATCACCCTCACTAAAAGATGCACTTTAACATTCTGAGTTCAGGCATACTAAACTTTATTTTCCAATCGTGTTTCTAGGGCCAGTTATGTTTGTAAGATGTTATATACTAACTGCCCATTCTGGCCTATTGGAACAGGTAGCCTTGCAATAGTGAAAAACGAAGTTGGCTGTAATTCACTATCAGGACATGCCACACACATCAGGGCATGTCCTACCTTCACATGCAATGCACCCTGCCCACAGGGGTACCTTGGGCCAACCTTAGGTTTGACTAACATGTAGAAAAGGGAAAGTTAGGGACTGGCAAGTGTGTGCACTTGCTAAGTCGACATGGCAGTCTCAGACTGCACACAGGCTCTGCAATGGCAGGCCCGAGTCACATTTTACAGGCCGCTTCTGTGGGTGGCACAATCAGTGCTGCAAGCCCACCAGCAGCATTTCATCTACAGGCCCTGGGCACACTCAGTGCAAGGGTCTGACAGGTAAACCAAATAACCAATCATGGAGTCACTAATCCATAACAATAATTAACAATAGGGAGCACTTGCACTTTGGCACTGAACAGCAGTGGCAAAGTGCCCAAAGCATCTAGACCAGCAAAAACATGGGAGGCAACAGCAAAAAGTGGAAGAGAGACCCACGCCAATGGTGCCAGTTCTAACAATCACCATTCTCAGTGTACTTCATTGTACTTGGTTTCCACTACCTTTTGCGTTTTCTCGGTGTCTGGCTATTTGTCTTTTAGAGCTTCCCTGCTCCTGGTCGTTGCTTCCTTTAGGGCTTCGCAGTGTCTGACTATTTTCTCTGCTAGCGCTTCCTAGCACTGGACTAATGTTGCTTTTACGGCTTCTCTGTACCTAGTTGCTGCTGTATTTAGAGTTAATGTTCGGTATGACTTATAGATCTGTGTCACGTTGTGGTGCGGTATCTCTTTCACAGCATCACAAGCAGGTGTCTGGCCAAGGATGTGATAATTTCTTTGAAAAGCTCCTTCGACAGCTTTGCTCTGGCTGGAGCGGCCAATTGACTCTACAGATGCCAGTCATCAATATTCTCTTCGACTGGAGCATGGGTGGCATGCATGAGCTGTTTGCTGACCTCGGCAAACTCTCTGGGGGAGCACTCTTGTTCTTCGGGTTATGTATCCCCTATCTCATCACCAGTTGTAGCCTCCTGCCCAGCCTGGATACATATAAATGATCACGCCACAAACAGACCTCAATTATAAAAAAAATTATTCTGCACTGCATAAACTGTTGACTGAACGTTCTACGTCAAGAACCTTTATTAACCACACACAATCTCCTACGTCAATGTTCTACGGTTCTACAGAGTCCGTCGGGGACCATAGGCGCCCCATCATCGCTAACTCACAAGACACTACAAGAGCTGTTCTTTGATAATTCTGTTTTTCACTTTTGTTTTGGATTTAGGTGAAAGAGTTTTCATGATGGCTGAAAGAGTTATAATGTTCCGCCAGGGAGGAGGCATTTTCAAGTATCGGTCGTGCCATGTGCCACACATCAGGGATTAGTGTTACACATTGTAGTGCATCTCAATACATTTCTACATGAAAATGCATTCATTTGCCACACTGTTTTTGCATTTCTCAAAGCGCTTTGCTTTTATTGAGGCTTGAGTGCAGCTGGCGCTCATTTGTTTAATCCTTTTACAGTCTGAGCTAGGCCAATAGAGGTGGCTGGGTTGCATTGGAAACGTTTTCAGGGCCCAGTTTGTAACAATATATGTGCATTGGTTCTGGCGCGCATATCCGAAAACAATCATCAAAGTGTCTCTGACCCTGAGCACATGCGGTCTTCACACCTCCAGTTGAGGAATGGACTGTCCTATAGGACAGTGTGGCAGCGCCAGGGTTGGTCGCACAGGTCAGTATGAGGGCTGTGGTGTTGGCTGCTTGTGAGAGTAATTCAAGCGAGAGCGTCGCAGGATAGGGAATGATTACAGAGACAATTCTTTGGATTCCTTTGTGTGATGTGTACTATGAACGAGACTGAACATCGTTTCTCTGATCGCCTTGAGAAAGCCCCAGGCGTGCCAGCCACTTGGGCAAAACACGGAGGCTGTATTTTCTTTCACATCAAGTTGTATATCCTGATGCTAACAATAAAAACCAGTGAAAGATATAGAGAACTCTTAGGGCCTTTATTCCTCAAAAAACAACAATCCTCCCCCCCTCTAGGTACTGCCTGCCTGCCTGTCTCTCTGGAAATACTTCTACAATTATCTGGTGGAATCAGGGGTGTTGCCACATGACAGGTAGTCTGACCTCTGGAACACTGAATGAAGAGTTCTGTCTGGGTCACGTAGCCCCTTCAGCTGTACCTCTACTCTTCTGCTAGTGAGCCTGTTTCAAGGACTGGTGGGGCATTTTTTACTGTGAATATTCCTGATATCACATAGACTGCAATTTGTATAGCACCAAACATTTCATCCCCGACGCATTACCCTTGGAGTGTTTCAGCATCCCCTGCATGCCTTAATGATTGTGACCCCTCCAATTTGAAGACAGATGTGTTATCAGGCGGATCTCCCTCAGTCTTTGGGTGCTCTTGGAGCCCTGAAGCGGTAAAGCTTTTACAGGCGCTCATGTCCATCAAAGCTTTTACAGGAGCTCATGTCCATCAAAGCTTTACAGGAGCTCATGTCCATCAAGGGAAACATCCTTTAAAACGCAACTAACACAATGCACTACCATTACAACAAAACTTTTATAACACAGGATCCATTACAACGCATGCCATTACAACGCATTCCATTACAAGGCAGCTGCTATTACAACGCATGCCATTACAACGTAAGTATGGGTATGTATTTAATTTAATTTTAACCCCTAGACCATCCAACACTTACCCTACTATTACGCCCCCCTGGAGTTAGAATAGTAATTTTTACCCCAACACTATCCAACACTTACACTGTAAATTATTTACCCATACTTACGTTGTAATGGCATGCATTGTAATAGCAGCTACGTTGTAATGGCATGTGTTGTAATGGATACGAAATTTGGGCGTTGTCATGGACAGGGGCCTGACAATGCAATGTGAAGTTAGCATAGTATCTGCCACATGCTTCACCATTATACGTTGGCTTCGCAAGATCCTGTGGATGCTGCCTGATGACACAAGAAGGACGGTGGTGGGCGCCTTGGTCACCTCCAGGTTGGACTATGGCAACATACTCTACCTGGGGGCGGCCAAGGCTGTCACTCAACGCCTGCAACTAGTCCAAAATGCTGCAGCGCGCCTTCTCAGCGGTTGCCGCAAAACTGACCATATATCCGACCACCTCCGGGATATTCACTGGTTGAGGGTCGAAAACCGAGTGAAGTTCAAGGCCCTCACTTACATGCATAAGATCAGGCATAAGGTGGCTCCGAGTTACCTACAGACCCTAGTAAAACCTTACTTTCCTTCCCGTTCCCTCCGCTCCTCTTCTCAATGCCTCTTCTCTGTTCCCAGGATTAAGCTCTCCAGAATGGGAGGTCGTTCCTTCTCTTATTTAGGGCCCAAGCTGTGGAATTCCCTCCCTCTGACCATCCGGTCTGAGGACAGCATTATATGTTTTTGTAAAGCCGTTAAGACCTGGCTTTTCGACCTATAACCTTTTGGCCAATCCATCTTTTGTTAGCTGCAGTATCTTAGCGCTGGGAGACCCTCACGGGTAGCTGTTGCACGCTACAAGTTTAAATAATAAATAAATAAATAAATAAATCCTGCATTGTAAAAGTTTCATTGTAATGGCATGCGTTGTGAAAGCATGCGTTGTAATGACATCCATCCATCCATCAAAGCTTTTACAGGCACTCACTGCCATCCGCTGCTCCAAGTGCAGACTGCGTAGACCTGGCGTTTCCTGCTGTGGGTGAATTGGAACAGTGGGAAGATTAGGGATTGTTCTGTTGCTGCCTCAGACAGGACGCTTCCTCATGGGCTGCTTAGCTGCGGCCCATCCTTCACTGGAAGAAGGCCCGTCAGTACATTGAGTGGAGGTGTCACTCTCTTAACTGATACGGTCACTCCTCACCCTCCCTCTCACCCTGTCACTCAGCCTCTCTCAACTCTCCTGATATTGTCACACCTCTTATCCGATCCCACTCTATTCCCCTTCATCATTGGCGCTGGCCGCTCTCGTACCACCGCTGGCCTGGACACTCCCATGAGCCTCTGCAGTCTCTTTACACCTTTGACTCACCTAGGGCTTTAAAATTTCATGTTCATGCTCTTAACTTCATTTCTCAGGGATGATGTAAAAACCCTAACGTACCCCAGGTCAGCAGAGCAGTCCCCGTTCACATTTCACATACTGTCATCCATCTTGCATTTCCTAAGAGAATTTCGTTTGTTCAGATGATGTGTTTTCTGTGTCTTTATTGTCATACAACATATAACTCTAATGTATTATAAATTGTGAAGCCGCCACCCTCAGGTCTGGGTAAGCCCAGACTGTGGTTGGGTGTTTATGATGGGCACGATACCACTCCATTCCCCATCATCATTAGCGCTGGCCGCTCTCATACCACTGCTGGCCTGGACAATCCCACAAGCCTCTGCGGTCTCTTTACACCTTTGACCCACCTAGGGCTTTAAAACTTCATGTTCATGCTCTGAACTTCATTTTTCAGAGATTAAGTAAAAACCCTAACGTACCCCAGGTCAGCAGAGCAGACCCCGTTCACATTTCACATGCTTTATTCCATCTTGCATTTCCTAAGAGAGTTTTGTTTGTTCAGATGATTTGTTTCTGTGTCTTTATTGTCATACAACATATGACTCTAATGTATTACAAATTGTAAAGCCGTCACCCTCTGGGTGAGCTCAGACTGTGGTTTGGTGTTTATGATGGGCACGACTGAAAGCCCGAAACTGAAGGCTCTACAGGTTTCTCACAGTGCCTGCCAATGTGTCATTCAGACTAAATGCACATCCATTCCTTGGCCTCTCTGAAGAGCGCACAGAGCACTGGTCATATAAATGACATTTGTAAACGAAAGTACTACTATGCACGTCCTGGCGGGCCTGGATTATGGTTAGTTTTGCATTCCCCTGTGGGTGAGGTGAGACCAGGGCGTCTCCTCAAATCTTTCTGAAATCCTCAATCTGTAAATCTCACATAAGATCTTTCCTCTTTAGCACCAGTTTTACCCCCTCTTTTTGTGTGTATTACCGTTCATCAGAGCAGTAAATGAGGAAGATCCAGAGGAATTCTGCAATTATTGTTGAGCCTGATCTAGGATGGGTCCAGCATGGGTGAAATACGCTGAATGTGGAACTTGCGGACACCGGGACTTATTCAGTAACAGCTGCGCACTGCCGGCTTCTCTTACAGAGCAACAACCCTTAGGAGAAGAGGGGGTTTCTATTTTAACTTCCAGATGGTTCCAACGCCCTTCTTTTGTTACAATCTCATCCTGGCTTAGTGTTACCTGGAGCCCTCACCCATATATCAATGCAAGGGAGGTATCCAAGACTCAAGCATGTTACTTACAAGCCCCGTGCTCTGCCGGTGTGCCACTTTTCATGACGCTCTGGCAGCGCAGAGTGCAGACCCATATCTGCGAGGCTACGCAATGCCACTTTACATGATGCTCCGGCAGCGCAGAGTGCAGACCCATATCTGCGAGGCTACGCAATGCCACTTTTCATGACGCTCTGGCAGCATAGAGTGCAGACCCATATCTGCCAGGCTATGCAAAGCCACTTTACATGATGCTCCGGCAGGGCAGAGTGCAGACCCATATCTGCCAGGCTACGCAAAGCCACTTTACATGACGCTCCGGCAGGGCAGAGTGCAGACCCATATCTGCCAGGCTACGCAAAGCCACTTTTCATGACTGTGGTAAATAAATAAATAATACCTCTATTTTTGACTGGACATAACAATAACAGATAGCTCAATAAATAAGAGTCAAGATTCGAGGTAGTAGGAGTTTGCAGGTTTAATACAGCATAAAGGACAGGAACAGGACAACCTGCACGGGCAAGATCTGGGATGGCTAGCCAACAGGGGGGCCCCGACAGCTGTCGGGCAGGAGCTGGAATGAGCGCGCTAACTTTTAATAACAGTACACAAGTATATATAGTTAAAACAATTGCATTACAATACATACAGTAGGCGTAACAGTGGGTGGGGCCTGTAACAGTCGCGAAAGATAAGGGTGAAAGTAGGTGTAACAGGAGGCGTGAACATAGACATGTGATGTAAACGTAACGGAATATGTCACAAATGGGGCGGAAACATGGAGGGGGCTACCTAAGGAGCCGGGACCTCTAACCTAGTGGTGCGCGCAAGCTGGCAATGACGTGTAACTAGGGAGAAGCTGGGGGCTATGACTTCTGCGCTAGGAGCAGAGACTGAAGTCTGGAGAGTCAGAGCGACATGTACCTAAACACTATCTAGTATCTGATGTTTAGAGAACATGTTGATAGAATCCAAAAGTTATCAGGGTAAAGGCTAACAGACACTAAGACTGGTGCATGCATTGTTCTACATGTAGTGTGTGTTAAGGAATATTAAATGACCATTAATACAGTATTTCTCTTACATGGAGACGTAAAGGCTAGACGATGACTGAAACTATTGATGTGATTCAGTAGCTTAGGAATGCAGAGAAGGAGGGCTGGACTGATAACTGGAATCATAACATACTCTTGGCAGACTGGCAGGCAGAGCCAGGCCGAGCCGGGCACTGTGAGGCAGGAAGTAAGTGAAGGGTCAGGGATACAGGTGGGGGCTGTATCGCTCCTCAGCGAGGGTTCAGGAGACAGGAGCTGAATCTGAGTCCGGGCCCTTTTGAGGCCTGGAAACAGGGACTTTACAATGAAATAACGTGCACACTGAGAAACGTGGCAACGTAGCTTTACATAGGCCTAATACTCGTAGCTTTCACGAGAACTGGGAACTGGCATACTAGAGATGGACACAACTGTAATTGCGTCTTTTAATCGATCATAAGGGAATACATATGCATATTAATCATGCACATACAACATAAGATGGGGGACACGTAGGGACACAGAACATGGCAAAATTTACTTTTCCACATTCCCTCCTTGTCACTACGTTTCCATCAGGAAACATCAATATTCATGATACCATCTATCATTTCATACAGTATCATTTGCTCGTCTCGAATTTTCTTGGAACGGGATCTAGGACGGGACTTGGGACTAGGAATACAAGAGGTAGCACAAATGCCGCAAATCGCAGGGCCACATTGTATACAGAGGCAGCAACTGAATATGATCGCTACTGCAATACCTAGAAAGGACAATACTTTCCATCCCCAGGCAGAAATAATACTCCAAAACCAACCGGACCATGTCCAGGTGCCTGGATCCTGGTGTAACTGATGGGCAATTTTATGAAGTCTGGTTATAGCTGAATAAACAGACGGCGCGTTATTTGGAATGAAAATGCAGCAACTAGATCCGATGACTCTACATGCTCCTCCTCTATCGGCCAGTATGACGTCAAGAACGAGACGATTTTGGAGCACGACAAATCTCATAGCAGATTGCTCTTCGGTTAAGTTACCTAGGGCAGAGGCAGTCTCATTCACTACTGCCTCAAGGGTTCTGGTTAATCTACGGATTAACTTACTATTCTGGATAGGTCCTATAAAGAAAAAGAATCCTCTATTGAAATCTGTATACTGTTCTAGAGCAGTTTCAGTTTGGTCGACAATCGGGGACTCGATCTCCCTTCTATGTCTAATGTGTACTAGATGTGTGTTTCTGTGATAATCAGATGGGGCTAGGAAAACTGGTGGCAGTAGGAAGGCAATGTAACAGGTTCCCTCCCAATCGAGGGGCAGACGAACATATGCGGTCTGACCACAAACAAAATAAGAATGACGTGAAGCTTTGAAAATAGATTTCCCACTGTCACTATACTCGACAATAGTAGTACAATCACTATGTCCTACATGTACGGAACCGTTATTTCGGACACATAATTCGCCTTTGACTGGTAATACTGAAATAGCAGGTAAGTCTGGAGTAGGATCAGACTGAACATTCAGGACCATAAAATTCGAAGAATAATTACCTAAATTATAAACTTCATTTTCTAGATCTAACCCTGTTCTGTGGGGAAGACCTTGCTTGTCTGGAAAACATGTACTGTTCAGAAGGGACATATCATTTGAAGATGACGTTAACATGGACCAGGCTCCACAGGAACCATTATGTGAAAACGGATAAGGAAACAGTGGCAGAACTCCCTTCGGTGTCTGGAAAGGGGGGAGTCGACCACACACCCAACAATTTGTGGCATTGCTGGTCTGGTGTGAATAATGTAACATACGGATAAATGAATTGTTGCGCATAGCAAGACGATAGGATAGTTCGTGAGGAGGTAGATCACTAAACGTGTGCTCTACTGTAGCATTAGAAGACTTATTTACATGAGAAATTGGAAAACATAAATGAAATGCATAACTCGTGCAGGTAACCATCAGGCTGAGAAACAATATAAAACTTAGAAAAACGATACATCGGATTGAGTTTTGACTAACTCTCTCACTATGGGGGTCTATTTCATACATGTCAGATACCTGTCTAACCGTTTCACCTAGGGGAGGACTTAGACAATTAAACTGGCTGACTTATTTTACTAGACCGAAGCATCTTTTTATACTCCTGCTGCGGAGTTTTCTCTAACAGGGAGGGCTCGATATCAATGTCATTTGCGGGACAGTCCTTAAGAATAGTATCTTGGCAGTCTTTAGGTAAAATGCAGTCCTTGGCAAAAGTTTTAGGTTTTAGTCCGTGAAATTTCTTGACGTGAGACAGATGGACCCACCCCTTACGGCCCTCCAACTTCACAGCCGTACGGGTGGTCAGAAGGACTAACTTCGGCTCCTTCCAGCGAGGCTCCAGCGGACTTGAACGATCGAAATTCCGGACAAGAACCAAGCTTCCTGGAACGATTTCATGCGGTTTCACCTCAGTATTATCTGGAAATGCGGCGGCAACCTGTGAACGACAAGAGTGTAGGGCAGACATCAAGGAAGCTAGGTAATCTGTCAGCATATTACTGGAAACATCTGTAATACTTCGGGGTCTAGGTGTACCCCATACATTCGGGGGGCGGCCGAATACGACCTCATAAGGGGACAGACCTGATCTGGAATGTGCGACCATGCGCATATAGAACAGAGCGACTGGCAGGGCAACTAACCAGTCTACACCTTTTTCTTGACAGATTTTGGCAATGCGGATTTTCAAGGTTTGATTATGTCTCTCTACGAGACCGGCTGCTTCTGGATGGCGTACACAATGGAACTTCCACCGGTACCCTAACAAAAGGGAAACGTGCTTCATTAATTCAGATGAGAATGGCTGGCCGTTATCAGAATACACGACCCTAGGGAGTCCATAGCGGGGGAAATATTCACGAACCAGCTGCTTGGCAGTGGTCGCGGCTGTGTAATCTGGGACTGGATATGCTTCTGTCCACCTGGACAAAGCGCATACAACTACAAGGACATACTTGAAACCTCGACATCGCTCCATCTGAATATAATCCATCTGGAGGACTTCAAAAGGGTGGTCAGGAGGTTGGAATCCACCTTGTTCCACCGGGACACTTTTACCTGGATTGAACTGACAACATATCATACAAGTACGGACTTTCTGCTTGGCTGCAGCTCGTAAATGCTTGTTAAACCAAATGTTCTGGATACTGTCTAACATGGCTTTTTCTCCTAAGTGTGCAGGACTATGTGCGGTATTAATAATGACTTGAACCATTGAGTCGGGGAGAAACCATGTGGCTCTACCCTTCGTCAACCATCCCTGATCTGTCTGGACCCCTCCTTGTTCGGACCATTTCTTAATTTCCTCGGGGGTAGCATGTAACTGGATATCTATGATATCTTGAGTAGGGTCCTTAACTGTCATACAAGTAGTCTGTTCTAGAGTGGATGTCGGTGTCTTGTTAACTGACGGTATGTCTGGTGTCTGTGCTGTAAGCTTGGCTGTTCGATCTGCTAGATCATTACCTTGGGAAATAATGTCAGTGACTTTCGTATGTGCTTTGCACTTCATGATAGCGATAGATGTCGGTAAATGTATTGCTTCTAACAGAGCTTGAATGAGGAGACCATGCTGAATCTTGGTTCCATGAGAAGTCATGAAACCTCTCTCTTGCCAGAGCACTCCAAAGTCGTGTACAACTCCAAATGCGTAGCGTGAATCTGTGTAAATATTAACTGTCAGGTTCTTGGCGTGTATGCAGGCTTGAGTCAGAGCAACTAGCTCTGCTGCTTGAGCAGACAGGGTGTCAATACGATGTGTTTCAATAACTTCAGTGTCAGTAGTCACTGCATACGCGGCTACTAGTTCTCCTGTACTTGTTCTCATACATGAACCATCCACATAAAGTGTCAGGTCAGGATCTGGTAATGGAATATCTGTCAGATCTTGTCTTGGCTTAGTCATAGTGTTAACAACTTCCACACAGTCATGTGTGACAGGATTTGAAGTAACTGACGGTAACAGTGTAGCAGGATTTAGAACGTTGCAGCGTCTGATTTCTATGTGTGGCTGGAACAATGTCAGTTCATAACCTGTTAAACGTGCAATTGTCAAGTGCTGAGTCTGTGTTCGGTTTAAAAGAACTTCCACGGAGTGTGGAACTTGTACTGTCAGGGAGTGTCCTAATACTATGGAATCACTTTGTCTGATAGCTAGTGCTGTGGCTGCAACTGACTTGAGGCACGCAGGCAGAGCCTGGGCTACTGGATCTAGTGTGCTCGAAAAATAAGCACAGGGCTTGTATTGTCCTGCTTGATCTTGTGTAAGAACAGATAATGCTGTACCATCACGTTCTGTGACAAAAAGTGTAAAAGGCTTATTGTAGTTCGGTGTAGCTAGGACAGGAGCTTGGCATAAGGCTTTCTTTAACTCATTGAAACTAAGTGTATGTTCAGATGTCCAAGGGAGGACAGTCGATACGGCTGCCTCCTGTGTCGTTAACTGTATCAGTGGCTTGGCTAAAAATGCATACTGAGGAATCCATTGTCTGCAATAAGAAGTAAGGCCGATAAAAGCACGTACCTCCTTCTGTGTCTTGGGCTGAGGAAGACTCGCTATTAACTGGATACGATCGGGTGTCAACTGCCTACCCCACTTGGACAGTAAGTGGCCTAAGTAGATCACTTGCTGGACACAGAATTGAAGCTTTGAAGGGGACACCTTGTGCCCCATCTCGGCTAGGAAATACAGGACTGCAAGCGATGCTCGCTCGCAAGCATGTTCAGAACGGGCTGTGATCAGTAGATCATCGACATACTGGAGCAGGGCAGTGTCAGCTGGCATGTGAATATTGTCTAGTTGTCTTTTAAGTGCTTGACTGTAAATACTAGGACTTTCTGTGAAACCTTGAGGAGCTCGTGTGAATTTATAGCTCCTTCCATTTAAACAAAAACCGAAAAGGTACTGGCTGTCTGGATGAATTGGAACACTGAAAAATGCGTTTTTGAGGTCTATGACTGTGAAAAATGTTGCCTCAGAATCAATAGCTGTCAATAGGGATGAGATATCTGGAACAACTGGATACTGGGGAATGATACATTTATTAAGTTCTCGAAGATCAATCACTAATCGATATACTGGGGGTGCATTTGGATCAGTACGTTTCATGACTGGAATGATAGGAGAATTACATACATTGGAGTCAGTTTCTACAACTACTCCTTGAGCCATAAGCTCGTCAATAATTTTGGATAAGGCTGCTACAGCCTCAGGTGGCAATCTGTACTGTCTGATTCGTGGCAAGACTATACCTTGCTTGAGAGTCACACGATGGGGTGTGATTTGCATGAAGCCAACATCAGTTGGACCTTGCGCCCATAGATGCTGCGGAACATTAGACAATCTCGGATCAAAATCTCGTAAAACATAGTGACCCTTGAAGTCACGTAAAAACAAACGTATTCCCTCTGGGGAACAGCAAATAACTGCACCTAATTCTTTCAGTGTCTTAATGCCTAACAAATTTTCTGGACATGACTTCGTAAGCAGTAGATCAGTAGTTCGGGACAACGGACCTACTTCTAGAGTAACTGGTTTGGAAATCTCGTTAACAATTGGCTTTCCTGAAAATCCAAGGGAAACATTTCTAGAGCCTGAGAGCGGAGCCCCTGGAACCTCGTCGTGACTAATGGTAGTCCTACTTGCCCCTGTATCAATCAAAAACTTTCTGTCTTTCCCTAATACTTGACTGTGAACATAGGGACCTTCTTGATCTACAGGAATCTCGATGAGAGGCAAGCCTACCTCCCTCTCTAGGCTGTTTCATGAATACGCTTGATACTCTGGATACTCTGTCTGTGCATACTGGTACATCTGCTGTGTAACATGCTGTGTTGCAGCGATAGGCTGCGGTGCTGGAACTGTCTGTTGTGCATTCTGTGGCTGAGAAGTCTGTGAAACTTGTTCTTGTCTAGGCGGACGTGGTCTTTCTTTAGTTTTACCAGTGGCTATGTTGTGTTTCAGAACTGCACACTCGTTTATAAAATGACCTGGCTGTTTACAATAATTGCATGTCCCTTTAACGGGAGCTGCAGGATGACTGGCTTGATTCGGACCCCTCTTCTGACTGTCTTGAGGAACAGATTGTGCAACTTGTACTTTCATTTTCGTGTCTTTCATACGTCTTCTCTCGTGTTCTTGCTCTTCTCTGATTCTATTCTGGTGATACTGGAGCATCTGGAGCATTTGGGACGGGGTACTAGCTTGCCAAGTACTTTCGACTTTCAAAACTCGATTTTTAACTTGTGGACTTGAATTCTCGACTAATTTAGTAACAAAAAGATGAGGGTATGACTCGCTACTCGTCTTCAAACCACTGTTTATTATAAAGCATTTCTCAAATCTAGAATAAAAATCACTAGTATCTTCGTCTTGTTTCTGTTTACAGGCTGAGATTGCATCCCAGTCTTCCTTTTTCGTGGCTAGTAATCTTGGCAAAACTTGTATTAATAGTTCAGGTAATTCTTTACATTTACCTCCTAGACCGGTACCTGGTACACGTGTATTTTCTTCAGTTTCTAGAGCTGTCCAATCTATCTTTTTCTCTCCCACCTCCCAATCTTTTTCCTTGAGTTTTTCGTATATGCCCGCAGGCAACAGGACTTTTAGCATTTTAATAATATCTGGATACGTGTATTCTCCCATACGGAGCATGTCCTTTAATTCTCGGTGGAACCCTGCTGGATCTTTGTCGTGACAGGGAATTAATTTCTTCATTTCTAAGAGTTCCATCTTGGTAACTGGGGTGTAAACAAATACTCGTTGCATTTCACCACCCGCTGTCCTAACTGGGTGTACTTCTCGTAACGGATGCTGTCTATCTATGTAAAACGGTTTACTTTCTGGAGGTGAGACATGAACAAAATGCGGATTTAAAAACGTTCTATATTTGTGGCGCTGTTCTAGAATGACACTAATTAAATCGGTACCTAAACCTTTCCATCTATACTGGAGTAACTCGTTCAGGACATCATGTAACGGACCTGGATCAGAATGTTGACCCTCATACAGCGTAATGAGGTGCTGGATCATATACATACCCACCAGTCGCTGCTCGGCTGGGGGCAGTTTCAGAAACATTTGTGCCACTATTTCGTCTGGAAAAGTGGTAGAATCAGTAATCCATCGGACTGCTGATCGGGCTAGTTCTTGTTCATGCATAGTACTTAATTCACTATAACCGATTCGTGATTTCAGAATTTGATCGGTAGCTTGAAATACTTGTTCTAGAGAACCTTGTTCTGGTGCTGGAAGATGAACAGTTTTCTTGTGTTCTAGGCGTAAATGTCGGTCTGGAATTCTAGATTTACCTACATACGCTATTCTGGCGGTATTCTCGTCGTCTACCTCTTCAGTAGAAGAGTCATTTTCTTTCTCGCTTACTTGTGCTTCTTTGCGTTGTTCGTGTAACCTTATTATTTCTTTACGTATTTTCTTGTACATACTCTCTATACTATTGAGTGTCTTGTGCTTACCCTCGGCTATATTATCACTCCACTTTGTCAGAATTCTCATTTCGGTCGGATCTTTAGTCGGGGAATCTTGTTCCCGTATTAAACAATTGATCAGAAACTTTAATAACATGAACTGGATCTCAGCTTTCCTGAGAGACATGACTTCACCAATACTTTCTGGATCTTGTCCTGTACGAATGAAACGATACATTCTGTCTAGATCTTCTTTCATATTCGGTAGGGTGACCAAATACTCGGACACCTGTCTTATACGTACGGAATATATAACCATACTATCCTCGCCTGGGACTGGATCATAACAGCATTCAGTAAGAAGTCGCCTGATTTCTGCAATAGTCTTATATTTGGGCGTACGCTGTAACGCACGTTCATGTAACTCGACTGCTCCTAAATGTCTACTTGGCGGCGGGGTACCAGGAGGACCTCCGCCCGCGGCCCCTATACTGGAATCGTCGACTGATACTCTTCGTGCTGGCAGAGTGACTGATGTGGCGGGAATTTGTACTACGGGCTGGACCGGGGGTACCGTAACAGGTACTGCCACAGGTGCCCCGGTGGCTGGAGGATCATGAATTACATTATTTACAGGAGCTGGCAGAACAGGATTTGCATATTCTGGGACTGTGTCGTCCAAATAGGACGAGAGAAAAATATCAGCTGCGGTCGGTTTGTGACGTAGTTTGGTCGGAACTAATGGCGGCGGAAAATTACATGGTGCTTCCGGGGTTGCTTTTGGCAAGCCCTCGGCAAGAAGAGGATACATACCCTTAATAAGGGCATTCCTCTGTCTGTCTGACTGTTCGGTTTTAACTCGTTCACCTATTTCGATTAGTTCCCTTTCTTGGGCTCTTTCTAAGGATTCTCTACTTAATTCTGACTTTCTGATTTCTTTTTCGGTTCTTTTATGAGATTCTTTGCGCCATAACTCGATGGCATCTTTCTGTGACTGTCTGGCTTTCTTTTTCCATAATACTTCTTCTACTCGCATGATGCACTCGGCATCCCATGTACCCGATACGGGCCATCTATACTTTTCTTCTAACTGTTTGGTGTACTCCACCCATAAATCTAGATATAATATGGCACTTATGCCATGCTTTTGATACATAAAATGACCTGGACTGTCCCTAGGCGGGACAGGAACTGCTTCTTCTAACAGACCTTTTCTAGTTTTTAACTGACGTAACTTGGAAAACAATGGCATGACTGGGCTGAAATCTAGACACAATACAATACACAATGAACACGATAATTACACCACTTTCATACCACGACATTGAAATACATGAATGACATTTAAAATAACAGCTTTGACAAAATACTACCTGGAATACTGAAAACAGAATACATGAATTTCTCGAGAACAGAACGGACTAGAACAGAAACTAGATGCACTGCTGAAACAGTACGAAACTTACCGGTCTCATAAAGAGACACGTCAGGACCCGCATCCACCTAAGTGGACACTTCGTGTTGGATCTGCGTACCCAAACCCACGGACCAGAGACAATGCAATTGACCCTGTCTAGATACTACCCCAGCAACGGTACTCACCGGGCAGCAAGAACGGAAGGCCTCGGACTGGACTGGACTGCTACGATGACGGACGGACGAACTTCGGACTTCAGTTACGGGTGGGCCTCCGGATACCTCGGACCTTGGACTCTCGGCTTGGGCTCTGGTCGGGACTCGCCGCGTTCCTCCACCGCCTCGTCTGGATGCTGGACCGCAACCTCCGTCTCCTCCGTGGGCCTGAGGGATACTTGAAGCAGAAATATCTGCCACTGCGCAGGATGGTTCCGTCACGACTGCAGAGGATCAGGGGGCTTGCGTGGCTTCTCCGGCGCGTGGGGAAAGGGCAAGTCCCTATTCGGGCGCCATTATGTGGTAAATAAATAAATAATACCTCTATTTTTGACTGGACATAACAATAACAGATAGCTCAATAAATAAGAGTCAAGATTCGAGGTAGTAGGAGTTTGCAGGTTTAATACAGCATAAAGGACAGGAACAGGACAACCTGCACGGGCAAGATCTGGGATGGCTAGCCAACAGGGGGGCCCCGACAGCTGTCGGGCAGGAGCTGGAATGAGCGCGCTAACTTTTAATAACAGTACACAAGTATATATAGTTAAAACAATTGCATTACAATACATACAGTAGGCGTAACAGTGGGTGGGGCCTGTAACAGTCGCGAAAGATAAGGGTGAAAGTAGGTGTAACAGGAGGCGTGAACATAGACATGTGATGTAAACGTAACGGAATATGTCACAAATGGGGCGGAAACATGGAGGGGGCTACCTAAGGAGCCGGGACCTCTAACCTAGTGGTGCGCGCAAGCTGGCAATGACGTGTAACTAGGGAGAAGCTGGGGGCTATGACTTCTGCGCTAGGAGCAGAGACTGAAGTCTGGAGAGTCAGAGCGACATGTACCTAAACACTATCTAGTATCTGATGTTTAGAGAACATGTTGATAGAATCCAAAAGTTATCAGGGTAAAGGCTAACAGACACTAAGACTGGTGCATGCATTGTTCTACATGTAGTGTGTGTTAAGGAATATTAAATGACCATTAATACAGTATTTCTCTTACATGGAGACGTAAAGGCTAGACGATGACTGAAACTATTGATGTGATTCAGTAGCTTAGGAATGCAGAGAAGGAGGGCTGGACTGATAACTGGAATCATAACATACTCTTGGCAGACTGGCAGGCAGAGCCAGGCCGAGCCGGGCACTGTGAGGCAGGAAGTAAGTGAAGGGTCAGGGATACAGGTGGGGGCTGTATCGCTCCTCAGCGAGGGTTCAGGAGACAGGAGCTGAATCTGAGTCCGGGCCCTTTTGAGGCCTGGAAACAGGGACTTTACAATGAAATAACGTGCACACTGAGAAACGTGGCAACGTAGCTTTACATAGGCCTAATACTCGTAGCTTTCACGAGAACTGGGAACTGGCATACTAGAGATGGACACAACTGTAATTGCGTCTTTTAATCGATCATGAGGGAATACATATGCATATTAATCATGCACATACAACATAAGATGGGGGACACGTAGGGACACAGAACATGGCAAAATTTACTTTTCCACATGACGCTCCGGCAGCACAGAGTGCAGACCCATATCTGCCAGGCTACGCCAAGCCACTTTTCATGACGCTCTGGCAGCATAGAGTGCAGACCCATATCTGCCAGGCTATGCAAAGCCACTTTACATGATGCTCCGGCAGGCCAGAGTGCAGACCCATATCTGCCAGGCTACATAAAGCCACTTTTCATGACGCTCTGGCAGCGCAGAGTGCAGACCCATATCTGCGAGGCTACGCAATGCCACTTTACATAATGCTCCGGCAGGGCAGAGTGCAGACCCATATCTGCCAGGCTACGCAAAGCCACTTTTCATGATGCTCCGACAGCGCAGAGGGCATACCCATATCTGCCAGGATACGCAAAGCCACTTTTCATGACGCTCTGGCAGCATAGAGTGCAGACCCATATTTGCCAGGCTATGCAAAGCCACTTTACATGATGCTCCGGCAGGGCAGAGTGCAGACCCATATCTGACAGGCTACGCAAAGCCACTTTTCATGACGCTCCGGCAGCGCAGAGTGCAGACCCATATCTGCCAGGCTACGCCAAGCCACTTTTCATGACGCTCTGGCAGCATAGAGTGCAGACCCATATCTGCCAGGCTATGCAAAGCCACTTTACATTATGCTCCGGCAGGGCAGAGTGCAGACCCATATCTGCCAGGCTACGCAAAGCCACTTTACATGACGCTCCGGCAGGGCAGAGTGCAGACCCATATCTGCCAGGCTACGCCAAGCCACTTTTCATGACGCTCTGGCAGCATAGAGTGCAGACCCATATCTGCCAGGCTATGCAAAGCCACTTTACATGATGCTCCGGCAGGCCAGAGTGCAGACCCATATCTGCCAGGCTACACAAAGCCACTTTTCATGACGCTCTGGCAGCGCAGAGTGTAGACCCATATCTGCGAGGCTACGCAATGCCACTTTACATGATGCTCCGGCAGGGCAGAGTGCAGACCCATATCTGCGAAGCTACGCAATGCCACTTTACATAATGCTCCGGCAGGGCAGAGTGCAGACCCATATCTGCCAGGCTATGCAAAGCCACTTTTCATGATGCTCCGGCAGCGCAGAGGGCATACCCATATCTGCCAGGATACGCAAAGCCACTTTTCATGACGCTCTGGCAGCATAGAGTGCAGACCCATATCTGCCAGGCTATGCAAAGCCACTTTACATGATGCTCCGGCAGGGCAGAGTGCAGACCCATATCTGACAGGCTACGCAAAGCCACTTTTCATGACGCTCCGGCAGCGCAGAGTGCAGACCCATATCTGCCAGGCTATGCCAAGCCACTTTTCACGACGCTCTGGCAGCATAGAGTGCAGACCCATATCTGCCAGGCTATGCAAAGCCACTTTACATGATGCTCCGGCAGGCCAGAGTGCAGACCCATATCTGCCAGGCTACGTAAAGCCACTTTTCATGACGCTCCGGCAGCGCAGAGTGCAGACCCATATCTGCCAGGCTACACAAAGCCACTTTTCATGACGATCCGGCAGCGCAGAGTGCAGACCCAAATCTGCCAGGATACACAAAACCACTTTTCATGACGATCCGGCAGCGCAGAGTGCAGACCCATATCTGCCAGGCTACGCAAAGCCACTTTTCATGACGCTCTGGCAGCATAGAGTGCAGACCCATATCTGCGAGTCTACGCAAAGCCACTTTTCATGACGCTCCGGCAGCGCAGAGTGCAGACCCATATCTGCGAGGCTATGCAAAGGCACTATGCGTGGCTTTTCATGGCCTGTTGGATATGGTGTAAGGCAGCGCAAGTCGCTGCTTTTCCTTACACTGCACCAGGGAGGCGTTCCATGGGCGCTGCAGTGGGTGTTCCCATAAAACACCCATGGGTTTTGACGCATTCCCATATTTACAAGGATCTGTAAATCTAGGAATTTGTGAAAACTGTTCGCCTCCCCAGGGCGGGCGTAACGAGGAGAAATATTCTCCTTCAGCACAAATGGAAAGAGGAACACGCCTGCATGGATTGTTTTTTTGCAGGAAGGTGTTTCTCTCTGCAGATAAACAATCCTCCCAACAGCACAGACCCCATGCACCATGGTGCAAGGGTCTCTGCGTCGGTGCTAGGCACCAAACTGTGGGACGGCTGAAAGGACAGCAATGCCCTGTATCCCGTAAACAAGCTGCATTCCTGCCCTTTCAATTTGGAGTAAGGCAGCGCAGCAGAATGACTTGCAGCGTTGCCCTACGCAAAATCATTGTAAATGAGGCACCTATGATTTGGAGGCAGGTTTTTTACTTCATTCAATTCCTATGTGTAAGAGATGCATGAGCCGTAAGAATGCCAGGTCTATCTGTATGACCCATTACAGTAATTGCACTTCCTAATTTATTTCTATTTTCTTTCATAGCACCATTCATCCTAACGTAGGATCTTAGAGCACTTTACATCACAAGAACGGGTTACACAGAGATAATGAATCATACAAGTGTGTAAATCAATGTACTGGGAATGTTACAAACGACAATGTGGGCTACGCTGTGGGGAGTCACATATCACAAACTCGTAGGCTTTATATGTTAAGTGCACTTGGTGCGGAGAATCACAAAGTCCGGATTTAAAATGTTAAGCAGTGGTCGCCTGTGCATAGACTTTATTACTATCCAAAGGAACCTTTCTTAACAACCGTGGAATAATGAAAAATTGATGATAAAAACAAGCGATGCGTTTTAGGTCACATTTAGCTCCTTGTTGCGGGTGGGACGTCACAGCGCTATACTAGAAAGATTGTCACTTCTTAACTGCAAAGAACAAAAGGTTGTCTGTTATAAAAGCAGTAACCCACTGATCGATCTACATTCAATACAACAGAGGTGGGCAAGCCAACATATGTATAGGTATAAAACAGAGAGAGAGGCACAAGAGAGCTAGTTCTCTTCCCCTGAAATAATGTGAGTAATCAAAAAGAACTAGCCGGTAATTGGAAGCTCAAGATGTGTATTTCTCGAGTAAAGAAAACATCTGTTTCTTAAGAAAGCCCTCGCCCACCAACCTAGTTGGTGGCATGCTTCATCATAGGGCCCCACCCGGTGGCACCAAGCGTGTCCCAGGTGTGCTACGACGCCTGTTTACAGCGGAGCGTGTTTTGGTTGGTGAGTGTGCAGTGATAGTGTGTGAGTAAAAGTTAAAAACTTTCCTAGGGTCCCACTACCCACAAAGGTTACTTTATTAATGGGCCTTTGTCAGTATTAAAAACAAGGCAGTGGATGTGCGTGGAGGTGACTATGAAACACACATCTTGAGCTTCCAATTACCGGGCTGGGCTCCGGCTCGAAAAGCCAGAGGTGAAGCCGAGCCATGCAAATGTTTGGCATGTACATCATGACACAAAGATTATGCTAGACTATGATACGGTATCTTCACAATTCAAAATAGTATTTTCTCAACATTCAGTGTGTTACACCTTATCACATCAAATTGTACCACCGCACTGAGACGTATTTATTAAAAATTAGCGATTTAAACCAGCAATGACAAACGTTCCTGAATTGAATGCTCGACCACGGCCAAAGCAGCAGTAGGTCCAATAGGACCAAGGTATTAATATGACCAGCGTCTAGCTTGCGGTTACCAAGGCTTGTTGGATCCAATCCGGATACCGACACCGCAGTCATATAGTCCATCGTGGGGCAGCTCGAATCCAGCTTCTGGTCATCGTCGATGCCTCCTGGACCTCGTGGCTGAAGAGACAAGCTCACCATCTTCACCTGCAAAGCACCCGACATCGCCGGGTTCCTTCCTGGTCACTGGCTAGTGACCCAAACTCTGTCCCCTCTGCTTTCAGATTCTTCACATCTTTGATCCACCATCGGACACTTTTCCTCTGGTCGCCTGCAACACTTCTTTGCAGCTCTCCATAGAAAACGACAATGAAACCCGACACTAAAAGATACCTATGCACCCGGCTTCCCTGGGTGAGGTAACTCGAGTACTCCGGTGCTCCCGTGGGTATTGACTCTTCTAGTGTCCTAGTTTAAAAGGGTTCCATCCAAGTCCATCGGGAAGTGTCCTTAATCTTTAACTTTGTAACTTTTACGAACACTATAGAAAGTCAATGGGAACCCGTGCCTGTGTTTAGACAATGTCTCCTAATTCCTAAAAACTGGTTGTTTAGAGTAGCCCCAGCGATTCTACAGGCCCCTGGCCTGCTTTCTAACTCTCACGTGGTTCTTATACCACTTTTTTAGTATATGGTTAGTGAGGTCCCTAGGGCATAACGTATACTTAAATTTGAGCAGTGTTAACGATACACACGATTCGTCTGGTGAAAATGTAGAATTTAATCGTGGAATGAATGTTCAGTACATCCAAGTAGCAAGTAGTAGACAAAATTAGATGAAGCCGACACGTTTTTCGTCACAGCGTGTAGCGGCTGTGACTCATCAGGGCTCAAACGCACGATGTGCGAAAGGAGGGCTCAATGGCATGCGCGGTAAGCGCAAGCGCCTCGAGGATACAAGTGGAGATGGGTGGATCTCCAACTTAGAGATATGAAACGGGTTGCACGGGTCCGTGCAGGCGCCTGCTTGCTACTTGGATGTATCTCCTTAGGATGTATGACATTACAACGCATGCTTTTACCACGCATGCCTTTACAACGCGGTTTTTACATCGCAAACCTTTACAACGCATAGCGCTTTGAGGTGCTGGATAGTGAAAAGTTTAATTTACTATTCCAACACCAGTCCCCGTGGACACTAGGGAAGGTGTTGGATAGTAAATTAAACTTATTCCCTATCCTAGAGCGCCCCCCAGCGCAATGCGTTGTAATGGTTTGCGTTGTAAATACCGCGTTGTAAAGGCACTGCGTGGTAAAAGTTGCGTTGTACACGCTGTTCACCATCTCCTTACCGTGGCAGGGGCTGGTTTTCCGTTGGGTTTGTTCCCCTGACCTGCTTGCACCGGACTTTGCACTGTCATAGCAACTACCAAAACCAAAGGAACACGCAGAGCGCCATCACTTCCTTGCACATATCCAAACCCATTCTCCCTTGCTCCATAACGTATACTGTGCAACTTATTGTGTATTAACTGTGTGACTTGTATTGTATTTTTACCTCTGACCTCATAAAGAGTGCAGAGGGGTTGTGTTTATATTAAATACATATATAATTGATATATACCTTGCGTGGTGTCCTTTCATTTGGTATTCAAGGGATTATATATGGTAAAACAACTTGCTTAACTAGCTTACTGAAGTCTCAGCCTGAAGACTGCTGGTTCATGCTACCACTAGGATAGCTTTCTATAAGGTTGACTTTACAACCAACAGCAATAAGGGTCGATTACACTGGTGCAAGGTGCCCACTAGAACTAGTGGACTTCATATGCCAGGCTAACTTCTCACAGCGTTGATCTCGGTGTGCTTCCAGCTCTCCGGGAAGGTTGCTGTCTCGAAGGAGATGTTGATGACTTTCCGGAGATGGGGTACTATGGCTGTGCTGGCTTTGTTGAAGATGTGGTGTGGGCATGGGTCTGATGGAGATCCGGAGTGGATGGTGTTCATGATCTTGATGGTGTCGTCATTGTTGATGTTGGTCCAGAAAAGCAGCCGGTTGGTGCGGATGGTGGTCGTGGGGGCGGAGGTCTCAGTGGTTGTCGGGGTGGTTGTGGCATTGAAGCTGTTGTGGATGTCTGTGATCTTGCGGTGGAAGAAGGTGGCCAGCGAGTCGCACAGGTCTTGCGTGGTGGGGCGTCATTGGAGTTGGAGCTGGGGTTGGAGAGTTCCTTCACGATGTTGAAGAGCTCCTTGCTGTTGTATGCATTGTTTTCTAGGCGGTCTTTGAAGGAGACCCTTTTGCAGATCTGATGAGGTGATGTGGTCTGTGGGCGGCGTTCTTGTGGTCTGCGTGGCTGTCCGGTGTTCGTTCACAGAGCCAGATCTTCTCCAGCTTTCAGCAGGTTTGCTTGGAGGCCGGAGGGCTTCAGTGAATCAGCTGGCTTTCTTGTTGGTGCGACTGTTGGAGGGTTTCTTGATCGGGGCGAGGGTGTTGGCGCAGTCGTTGTCTGAGGTTGCGGGCGACGGTGTTGGGGTCAGTTGGGTCGGTGGGTGGGCTCTGGGCGAGGGTGGGGGTTAGCTGATCTTCGGTGACTTTGCTCCAGCAGCGGCGAGGCATCTGTTGGGTGCAGTGGTGCGTGGTGGGTTTCTTGAAGGTGAAGTGGATGCAGCGATGGTCAGTCCAGTGGAGTTCGGTGGTGTGGTTGAAAGACACCTAGAACACTTATATCAAGCCATCCAAGCGTTGGGAGAGCATGGTTTGAAAATCAACCCTGCCAAGAGTCATCTAGCTGCCCAAACCGTGAAATATTTGGGTTATCTGTTGGGAGAACGGGTCATACGAACCAAAACTAAGAAACTAGACGCAATATCCCAAATAACCTTCCCACAGACAGCTAGGGACCTATGTGCATTTTTGGGGTTATTAGGATATTATCGCATATTTATACCCCAGTTCTCTTAAATAGCATCCCCCCTTACAGACCTCTTACACAAGACAGTAAAAACCGAAGAGAGACTAAAGAATCCTGAGGTGACTAGAGCGTTTGAGGTGTTAAAACATCTCTAACATCCGACACAGTATTGGCCAGTCCATATTACACCTTGCCTTTTATACTACAGACGGACGCATTCGAACAAGGGTTAGGGGCGGTGCTCTCCCAAAGAAATAGACAAGGAGAGGAAAGACCAATTTTATACATCAGTAGGAAGTTGTTTCCCCGAGAACGGAACTATGCGGTCATTGAAAAAGAAGCGTTGGCCATAAAGTGGGCGATTGACCCCTGAAATATTACCTAGAGGGACGCGAGTTCATGTTGTATACAGATCATGCACCCTTGGAGTGGTTGGCCCGCAACAAAGGAAACAACGACAGGGTGTTACGATGGTTTCTAGCTTTACAGCCCTATAGATTCCAGACCAAACATCGGAAAGGGACTGAACAGGTTAATGTGGACTTCATCTCCCAAGGGAGAACCCCTACT